>NW_022681471.1:90668743-91022859 GCF_009764315.1 Trachypithecus francoisi
GTTCTGTGAGCTTTGACACAGGCATACATTCTTGTCGCCACCACCACCACAGTCAGGATCCAGAGCAGCCCCATCACCCCAGGACGCTCCCGGGAGCTGCCCCACTGCGGTTACCCCTTCTTCATCCATCATCCCTGGTGTAAAAGTGATCTATTTCCTTCCCTCTAGGTTTGTCTTGGGGAGAGTGTTATGTCAGTGACACCAAACAGTTTGTGGCCTTGTGAGGCGGGCTTCCTTCTTTTGGCCCGACGAACATCTTGGATGAGTGTCAGATGCCTCTGTCACAGGCTGTTCCTTTTTCACGAAAGCAGTTTCGCTGTGTGGAAGACCACAGGTGTTCAGCCATCCTTCTACTGAATGACATTTTCCTCACTCCAGTGTGGGGCAGTTTTGCATCGAGCTGCTTTTTCAATTCAGTGCAGGCTTTTCTGTGAACCTAAGTTTTCATTTCTCTAGGGTAGATACCAAGGAGTGGGATGGCTGGGTCCTATGGTAAACATCTGTTTGACTTACAAGAAACTGCCAAACTCCTTCTCAAAGTTGCTGTGCCATTTCGCCCTCCCAGTTGCAAAGTGTGAGAGTTGCAGTCGCCCGACATGTTCTCCTTGCTTGGCCTTGCCAGTCTTCACGGTGTTGATTTGCATTCCCCTAATGCTGAGTGATGTTAAATATAGTTTCTTGTGCTCCCGTTCAAGTTTTTCCCCTATTTTCTAGTGGGGTGTTGATTTTCTTATTGTGGAGTTTTGAAAATGCGCCATGTATTTTGGATATAAGATCTGTCAGGTTGGTGATTCTCAAACATTTCCTCCTAGTGGTGCAACTTCGATTTTCATTCTCTGAACACACTGGCTCTTACACAGCCAAAGTTGTGTTGTGTTGTGTTGTGTTGTATTCTATTCTATTCTATTTATCTAGAGACAGGGGCTCACTGTGTCGCCCAGACTGGAGGGCAGTGGCTCGATCTCGGCTCACTGCAACCTCTGCCTCCTGGGTCGAGCAATTCTCCTGCCTCAGCCTCCCCAGTAGCTGGGGACTACAGGCATGTGCCACCACGCCAGCTAATTTTTGTATTTTTTGGTAGAGACGGGGTTTCACCATGTTGGCCAGGCTGGTCTCGAACAACTGAACTCAAGTGACCTGCCCACCTTGGCCTCCCGAAGTGTTGGGATTACAGGCAGGAGCCACCACGCCCGGCCAGAGCCAGAGTTTTAAATTTTGCCAAACTCCTATTCATCCATCTTTCCTTTCCATAGATCATGTGTCTGAGGTCATGTCCTAGCCTCCCCTCACAAAGATGTCTTCCTGCGGTTTCTCCCAAAAGTCTTAGTATTGAACTTCGGTTTGTAGGTCTCTGAACCCTTTTTCCTTAATTGCATGTAAAGGTTGAGGTTGAGGTGCAGCTTTTTGCATAAGGATAGGCCACCTCATGCATTGAAAAGCTTATCCTTCTCCATTGGATTCCCTCTCACACCCATGTCAAAACTTATTGGACACATTTCTATGGATGGATTGATTCATGGACTCTGTTTTATTCCATGGATCGACTCGTCTACCCCTGTAAGCCAGCAATCTCGATTATTACAGCTTTAGAGCAAATCTGAAAATCTGATAATATGATCTCTCTAAATCCCTTCTGCTTTTTGAAACATCAAATATTCTACGTGAATTGTAGAATCTGCTTGTTTATACATGCAGATGTCCCTCAAGGATTCTGATAGGCAGGGACTGCATTCATTCTACAGATCAAATTGGGGACAATGGACTTTAACCTTTTGGGGTCTTTAAATATGGGAACACATTGTTTCTCTCCATTTAACTAAATCTTTTTTGATTTCTTCATTACCGTATAATAGTTTTGGGCATGCAGACCTCTTCCATGTATTTCGCTCTATACATAACCATTTCACTGTGTTTGTAGCTTTTGTAAAACAGTATTATTTCTTAAATTTGGGTTTCCAATTACTCATAGGATTGTTTTCTGTGTGTTGAGTTTCCCTCCTGTATCGCTGCTAAGCTCTCATTAATGAGCACTAAGCTCTTATTAGCTCTGAGAGTCTGGAGGAGATTCATTGGTTGTTTCATGTAGACGATCACAGGATATATGAAAAGGAGTACTTTGGTTTCTTGCTTTCTCCGATGTGTGCCATGACTCTTCTGGCATTATAGCACTGACTAGGCCTCCAGCGTGACATTGAATAGCTGTGGTGAGAGTGGACGTCCTTGCCTGGTTCGTATCCTTAGGCAGAAAGCATCCAGTCGTTGACCATTAAATGGCTTGTTAGTTGTAGGTTTGACTGTACACACCCTTTTTCAGGTTGAAGAAGTTGTCTTGTGTTCCTGGTGTGCTACAGCTTTTATATCACCAGTGGACTTGGAATCTTATTGAATGGTTTTTCTGCATAGCTTGATGTGATCCTGTCATTTTTGTTCTTCATCTGATCTCTCAATCTGTGGATTACATTGATTGATTTTCAGGTGTGGGAAGAACAACCCTTGCATTCCTGCGATAAAACCCACTTGATGGTGGCTTATTATTCTTCTCACATACTGCTGAATTCCAATTACTAAGTTTTGTTGAATACTTTGGTGCCTGTATTAGGAAAGAATACTGGTCTGTCCTTTTCTTGGTATCCCTGTGGTGCTGGCCTCATAAAATCAGTGGGGCACATTGCCTCTGCTTTGTTTCCTAGAAGAAGTTGTGTAAGTTGGTGATATTTGTTCATTAAACGTTTGGTAGAATTGGCCAGTGAAACTGTTGCGGCCCAGAGATCTTTTTGCAAATGTGTTTGCCTGTGAATTCGACTTCTTTAAAACATACAGGACTGTGCACACAGTTCAGTGTTTGAAATCCATCCTGGGTGAGTTTCCATAGCTTGTGGTTTTCAAGTATGTGCTACATTTCCTCTGACCTGTGGAATATGAATCTGTAGAGTCGTGTGTGTGCTTACCATATTGACCCTTTTATGTTTTCTGGGTCTGGAGTGCAATCTCTTCTTGCATTCCTGATAATTGGTAACTTGTTTCTTTGCCCTCTTTTTTCCCAGCCAGTCCTGCCACGGGTGTATCAATTTCATTGATCACTTCAAAGAACCAGCTTTTGGATTAATTGAATTCATCTATGTGTTTTTCTCTTTGAAGTCTCCTGGGGGTTTTTGCTTCTGTTATTTAGTAAAATAAATTCTTATCCACACTCGGAATTTGGAAACGATTTCCATAGGCGTGAGCAGCCCTTTTGACTAGATGCAAACCCAGTGGTCGGGAAGGTGAACATACAAAAGGGTGTTTCCCCATGGTGCAAACGCTTACAGTTGAGTAAAAGTCTCCCTTGTGAATGGATGAAAAGTGAACGCTCATGGGCAGAGCATCTGTGAGTCACGCCTTGATTATTCTACAAATGATGCTTGGGAAGGGGTTGGAAAATGTCAGCAGGGAATTGACATCGTCGAACTGCATCGCAGCCTTTTGCACTCCGTGTCATGTGGGTGCATTAGTTGGTATCATTTCTAAATCCTTTATTAGGTGGCATTAATATTCTAAGCTGGTGGACATGTATGATCTCACGTCATCCTCAGAAGAAGCCTAGGACAGGGTCTCTGTATAATCTCCATTCTACACACAGGAAGTGGAGGGACAGAGAGGTTGAGTAAGATGAATAATCATGTGTTTTCTTCTGGTCTTATCACCTTGTGTTGCAGTCTGGGTTCTGCCCGCACGCATTCCTCGCTACCTTCTTCGTGTCTGAGAACCTCCAGCTTCACCTCCTTTTCTGGACCCAAGGGCCTGGCGGGGCTTCCAGCTGGGACCAGACCTCCATGGATCCACTCCAGAAACGGAATCCAGCATCACCTTCCAAATCTTCCCTGATGACAGCTGCAGAGACTTCTGAGGAAGATCCAGCGTCCTCTCAGCCTTCTTACTCAGAACAGCCGATGATGGGCCTCAGTAACCTGAGCCCCGGTCCTGGCCCCAGCCAGGCCGTGCCTCTCCCAGAGGGGCTGCTCCACCAGCGGTACAGAGAGGAGAAGACGCTGGAAGAGCGGCAGTGGGAGAGGCTGGAGTTCCTTCAGAGGAAGAAAGCGTTCCTGCGGCACGTGAGGAGGAGACACCGCGATCACATGGCCCCCTATGCTGTTGGGAGGGAAGCCAGAGTCTCCCCGTTAGGTGACCGAGGTCAGAATCGATTCCGATGTGAATGTCGATACTGCCAGAGCCACAGGCCGAATCTTTCTGGGATCCCTGGGGAGAGTAACAGGGCCCCACAACCCTCCTCCTGGGAGACGCTGGTGCAGGGCCTCAGTGGCTTGACCCTCAGCCTAGGCACCAACCAGCCCGGCCTCTGCCCGAAGCAGCACTCCAACCACAGGAGACAGAGGAGAAGCGCCAGCGAGAGAGGCAGCAGGAGAGCAAAATAATGTTTCAGAGGCTGCTGAAGCAGTGGTTAGAGGAAAACTGAGACGTGCACCCACATGGGATGGAGACCCAAAGGGACTGCCGTGTTGGCAGCGCCTGGGTGTGGGCCCATTTTGGGGACCAAACACCAAGCTGTGGTCGGATGAGTGCCAGGACCTGTGT
The DNA here is from genome assembly GCF_009764315.1 of Trachypithecus francoisi. Classification (NCBI taxonomy): domain Eukaryota; kingdom Metazoa; phylum Chordata; class Mammalia; order Primates; family Cercopithecidae; genus Trachypithecus; species Trachypithecus francoisi. The sequence goes on from NW_022681471.1 coordinate 90,673,316, forward strand.
GCCAGGACACGTGGGAATCCTCCCAGCATGATGCTTGACCGACCCCAGGAAGGTCCTCATCTTTTGTGCCTGTCATTCTTGGATGGCTGTGAGGCATTCCTTGGCAAGGGACGCTGCATACCAGCGGTCCTCGCCGCATCTCACGTGGCTCCCGTGATGCATGTTGTTGCTTTCCCACCCGGGATCTCCATCTCTCTTCCCTTCCTGCTGTCAGTAAGAGATCACATGTCTGTGTAGTGTGAATGCCTTGTCGCTGTCCTGTGCTTTTGCACCATTGAGTTGACTGCCTCTGAGAAGCAGCACTAGGCCTGTTGAAATGCAGTGTGCTGCCCTGAGATCCAGTTTCAAGAACGGGCAGCTAAACGCAGTGTGGGAAAGGGATGTGGAATGAGAACTTGGTGGTTCACCGCTGTACTGTTTGTGTAATCATTTATGTATGTGGTAAGCTACATGTATGTAAATATTGCAATACCCCTAACAGCCGAGTAGTATTCTCCCTTGCAGGAATTTCTGACGGGGTTCCTCATCATCAGTACCAAATAAATATATGTAGGAATGGAAAATGGGTGTAGAATTCAGGTTTGTTCCTCAGTATTGGTTTGTTTCTCATTAGATCTGAGCTGACTACCTTGAAATCTCCCCCAGCAGGGGATCCGGGTTTATTGAGGGAAGCTCTACGCTGTGGAGACTGGGAACGGGGGAGGGAGGGCACCAGAGAACACAGCCCAGTCACTGTTTGAGCCCTGCAGCGGGACCAGCATCCAGACCAGCGAGGCAGGGCCATGACTTCGAAGAGAGGCTTCCTGTGCCCAGGAGACGTGGAAGCAGAGTCCACCACCCACGGTGAGAGCCCTGCGTGTTGGTGCTGGTGCCCTGGCTTAGGGGCTGCGGCGCCATTGCTTGTTGTGTGGTGGGCCCAGGTGGCTGAACCTGAGCAACGGTTTGCACCTGCTTTGTCAGAACCAGAGCATCCTTGGGTTCTTCCAACATCTTCTTGGGATTTAGACATGTGTGTCTTTTAATTTCAGGAGGCACAAATGATTAAATCTCTTTTTTTTTAACCTCTGCAGAATCCTGAGATGTGAACCCAACCAGTACCCGTGTGACTCCTCTGAACTGAAAACAAATTCTGCTTTGTGTCAGTCTGTTTTAGGTAGTCCCCAGAGCTGTCTTGCTGCAAAAGTCTATGCGTCTCCTGCCGACAGAAGTGGCTTGAAAACAGGTAAGTGTCTTAGGTTCTGATGCTGAGATCTCATGAGAGAGGTGACAGTTGAACTGACCTAGCTCCAGGGGAGAAGGGAAAAAAAAAACAGCAGGGCTTTTCCTTCTTGAAACACAAAGGTGAATCTCGGAGGGCTTCAAAGGGGTTCGGGTTTCAAAGGGGTTCGAGGCGTTGCCCTTTGGCTGATGTTTCCTAGGGTTCTGACGGTATTTTCCCCATTTCTGTATGTCAGCTGCCTTCCTCCACTCCCACACACCCATCCTCTAGCAACATTTTCAGTTCCGCTTTATGAATTTGGAAAGCAGAACACCAGAGAAGTTAGGGAACTAGCCCACGGTGGCACAGGCAGTAAGAGGTAGAACAAGCATCCGAACCAGCACCCGAACCTAGGCAGGCTGGGATCGGAGCTGGCCCCCTTCAGCAGTTCACCTCTGTGAAGGCTGTGGGTGAAGTGCCTAGAGCCGGGCTTTGGTGCTCATTTCATAGCTGGTAGCACCAGGTCTTGGTGAGATCCATTGCTGAACCCTCCACACAGTGCCGTGGGCCAGGTACAATCATCCCCACCTTGCGGAGAGTTTGTGCAGGTCCTAAGGTGGTGGCCAGAGATGCATGCATTTGTCTGACTCCCCAGCCACTCAAATGCTCTCTGCGGACCTTCTCAGTCAGCCCATTAAGCACACCAGGTCCGTGCTGCCAGTGACAGTCATCATTTCAGCAATCATCAGGGTTTCCATTTTCTCACCTTGCCTCTCTCCCTTCTGGGCTACGTCGACTGTCGTGGTGGGGAGGTGAGGAGGAGTTGCAGGGGTAGCCCTGCTTCGGGGGATTGAGCGATTCATCAGGGAGAGAGAGCTGACCCCATCTTAGTCTGTGTCCTTCCGCTATATCATGAAATACAACGGCTGGGTGCTCTGGATTGGATATGGTGTGTTTATCCCCACCAAGAGTCAGGTTGAAGTTGAATCCCCAGTGCTGCAGTGTTGGGAGGTGGGTCCTAGTGGGAGGTGTTTGGGTCATGGCAGGGATCCCTCATGAATGATTCAGTGTCCTGTGATGCCATCCTGCTGGGCTGAGTTCTTACTCTCACAGGTATGAATTAGTTCGCAGGAGAGTGGATTGTTCACAAGATTCTGGCCTCCCTGGATTCTCTCTCCCTTCCTTCTTTCCAAGTGATCTCGTTGCACACGCCAGCTCCTCTTCCACTTTCCACCATGAGTTGAAGCAGCCCGAGGCCCTCACCAGATGCAGTTGCCCAAAATGAATGTTTCAGCCACCAGAATTGTGAGCCAGATAAACCAATTGTTTCTTTTAATTTAAAAGGTTTATTTATATGAATTGTTTTTAGAGACAGGGTGATGCTCTGTTGCCGACGAGGGTGGAGTGGCACGATCATGGCTCACTACAGCCTTGAACTCAGGTGGGATGCTCCCACCTGAGCCTCCCAAGTAGCTCAAGGATGTACTGCTATGCCAGGCTAATCTTTAAATGTTCTGTGGAGATGGTGTCTGGCCGTGTTGCCCAGGCAGATCTCGAACTTCAGGCCTGAAGTGATCCTCCCACCTTGGCCTCTCAGAGTCCTGGGATTAACAGGCACGAGCCACTGTGCCTGGCTTCCAGTTTTCTTTAGAAATTAGCCAGTCTCAGGTATTCTGTTATAGCAAAGCAAAATGAACCAAGACAGCTGGCAATTTGTAATGGAAACACATTTATTTCTCATGACCCTGGATGCTGGGAAGTCCAAAACGAAGATACCGGTATCTGGTATCTGGTGAGAGTCTTCTTGGTATTTCCTCACGTGGCAAAAGGTGGAAGGACAAGCCGGGAAGAATGTTATGTATGTCCTCACATAGCAGACGAGGAAAAGAGAGAGCAAACCGACTTCCGCAAGCTCTTTTCATAGCAGCATTCATTCACTCACGAGGGCTCTGCCGTGATGGCCTAAACACCTGCTGTTATTCCACACCTCCCAACACTGTTGCAGTGGGGATTAATTTCACTGTGAGTTTTGGAGGGAACACAAATATTGAAACGCTAGCAGGCACGCATTGTTGTGTCAGAGAACGGGTGTTTGATCCTGTGCGGTCCCAGTCCCAGGAGATGAAAGGAGTGAGAAGGATCTGAGTTGGAAAAAGCAGACATCAGGGGCTTGCTCAGGGAGGTCACAGATGCACAGTGCCACAGGGTCTCCAGGAACAGGCATGGAAAACGGGTGGGTGGCGGTAACTGAGGCACTGGGCACACCCTCCACGTCCTCACTTCCTGGTCTTTGTCCCTGTACCTGCGTGTTGGGGGTGGATGGGACTTGGGGGTCATGTCTGAGACACCATACTTTCCCAAGTTACAGACTAGGATCTGCAGTCCTGTGATGTCCACAGGTGTCCAGCATGCGACATTTTAGAGTAGAGACCAAACCAAAGGCACCAGCAGGCGAGAAAGGATTGGGACAGGGAAAGGTGCAAATGCAGTGATCACGTGGGACATCGGAGTAGACCCGGAGAATGTAAGGAAATAGAAAGACTGCATTAAAAATCTTCCCACTAGGGAGAGTCTAGGCGCTGGTGCCTCGTTGGTGAAGTCTATCCAATATTTACAAAACACATAATACCAGCCCTTCGCAGATTCTTTCAGAATGTAGAGGAGGAGGGAACATTTCCCAACTCATCCTCTGAAAATTGTATTATCCTGCAACTAAAGGCAGACAGAGGCTGGGCGTGGTGGCTCACGCATGTAACCCCAACATGTTGGGAATCCGAGGCGGGCGGACCACCTGAGGTCAGGAGTTTGTGACCAGCCTGGCCAACATGGTGAAACCCCCACTCTACTAAAAATACAGAAATTAGCCGAGTATAGTGGTGGGCACCTGTATTCCCAGCTACTCGGGAGGCAGAGGCAGTAGAATTGCTTGAACCTGGGAGGCACAGGTTGCAGTGAGCCCAGATCGCACCACTGCACTCCAGCCTGGGCAACAGGCGAGATTTCTCTCAAAAACAATAATAATAATAATAGCAACGCCAGACAGAGACAGCAGAAGAATACCATAAACCAATATCCATCATGAATATGCATGCGAAAATCCCCAAGAAAATATTAGCAAACCCCAATCCAGCGACACATACAGTGGGTTACGCAACATGACCAAGTGACATTTATTCTAGGAATGCAAGTTTGACTTAACATTCAAATTTCAGTTAAGGTAATCCACCCTGTTAATATAATAGAGGACAGGAACTATATCATCATCTTCATAGACAGAGAAAAATATTTGACAGTATCTGATACCCATTAGTGATAAAACCATGTCTGCACAAAGATACGTGCTCAGATGTTCACTGCAGCATTTTGCAGGAAGGCCCCAGAGTGGAAACAAGCCAAATGTCTACCAATCAGTAAAGGGATAAAGAAGTGGTATATCCATACAGCCGAATGTTACTGAGCCATGACAAGGAACACGCTACTGATGCACGCTACAGCATGTTTGCGCCTCCAAGACATTATGCTAACTGACAAATGTCAGACACAGAAGACCACTTACTGCACAAGTCAGTTTATAGGAAATGCCCAGAGAGGCAGCTCCACAGAGAGAGAAGGGAGCTTACTGGTTGCCTGGGCGGGCCTGGAGGTAAAGTGATGGGGATTGACTGCTGCTAGTGGGTACCAGGGATCTTTCTGGGATGATGGAAGTATTCTGAAACTGGATGGTGGTGAGGGCTGCAGAACTGTGTACATTTACTTAATCTCTCCGTATTATTCCCTTTAGGTACGTGAAAGTTTGTGGCAAGCAAGTTTGTGGCAAGCAAATTAAACCTTAGTAAAACCATTTAAAACATGTAGTGCAAATGTGACCGTAAGTCGTGGAGGAAAGGGTGTGCAGTCATTTTTTCTACAACAGTAAGCAATATCCCCTTTCTTTTCCTATTCCGCGTCCTGCCTACATGTCCTGCCTGGTTGCCTGGCTCCTCCACGTGCAGCATCATGCTCCAGCCAGATAGACTGTGCACACCTGGGCAGGGGGAGTGCTGGTGAGTGCACATGTCTACGTGTGTGTCTGTGTACGGTGTGCGCACGTTCCTGGTTCCTGCGCAGGCAGCCTGTGGGTGCATGCACTAGTGACTGTCAATCCTCTGTCTGTGGGCAGGCTCCCATAATCCATGCTACATCCTGAATTCCACTGCCGGTTTTTCTGTTCACCAATCTCAAGGACCTGCTTCAGTTTCCCTGGTAACCAACCTCAGCCCTTAGCTTCAACTTCTGAGCACAGGAAGACAGCCAGAGTGGGGAGGGGTGGTGTCTCACCCCCAGGGCCCCTGCCGGAGCTGAGCACCCCAATGGGATGAGTGGCAGCACGGTTACCAAGACAACAGAACTCTCGACCCCTTTCCACCTGCAAGGCTCTTCTTTCTCCCTCTCCTGGGCCTGCCGAGTATCAGGTCAGAAAGGGAAAGCTGTGGCATAACCACCCTCCTAAGTCCTTGAAATTGCTCTAGACGTGGCTGTAGAATAAATATGTCAAAAGATGCTCTTGAAAGAGAGGCAACCCCTACATTTTTTTCCAATTCATTAACTACAAACAAGGCTATGGAGTCCAAGGTTATATTTTAAAAAACAGGGCAGGTGAAGGGCAGGTGAGCTTATGTCTCTCAACGTCAGCTGTGCATTAGGTCTCTCGTGGAGCATTTGTCGAAGAGCGGATGCCGGACCCAATCCCCAGAGAGTCTGACTTAGCAGGTGTGGAATGTGGCCCCAGCGTGAGTATCATTTTGTAACTCCTCTTATGAAAGCCGAGGTGGCAGCTGCAGAAACGGAACCATCCTCATAGGAAGTAAAGCATGTCTGAAACACAAGGTCCCTCGTCAAAGGGAAAGCAGGACGTCTTTGTTCCCTGCTGTGCTGGCAGTTTCTAGGGCTAATAGATTTCCCGGGCTAAGGAAAGGTCAAAAACATTCAAAGTAGCATGAGTGCTTGTTTTACAGCTGACACTGTGCTCGCTTTCCTCTATAGTCCTGAAATCAAAATTTTCATGTTAACATGCTGCATTTGCCAATGAAATATATTGTTGTTTCTGGTGAGGGTCTCCTATGTTCGAGTTATTTTTTTTAACTTTCCACACATCCTCTTTATTATTATTATTGTTATTATTATGTGTGTCTGCGTGATAAGAACACTTAGCCAAAGATCTACTCTTTTAGTAAATTTGAAGTATACTATAGTGTTTTTAGCTATAGGCATTATGCTATATAGTAGATCTCTAAAACTTCTTTATCTTGCGTAACTGAAACTTTGCAACTTTGACCATCAACCCTCCACTCCCTGCGCCAGCCAGCCCCTGGCAACCACCATTCTACTCTCTGTTTGTGTAAGTTTAATTATTTTAGATTCCACATATAAGTGAGGTCGCACAGTATGTGTCTGGCATATTCACTTAGCATAGTGTTCTCAAGGTCCATCCATGTTGTCACAAATGTCAGAATTTCCTTCTTTTTAAGGCTGAATAATACTCCATTGTATGTATATACCACATTTTCTTTATTCATCCATCAATGAACACTTAGGTTGTTTTTATGTCCTGGTTATTATGAATAGTGCTGCAAAGAACATGGGGGAGTATCTGGACTATAAATACCCAGAGTGAGATTGCTAGATCATATGGTAGTTACTTTCAAGGTGAGTAAAACACTGCATAGATACGTTCACGAGACATTGCACAATCATTCCTTGAATCTAGAGATGGCTCAGATTTGTATTAGCTGATGTGAATGAATCAGCTCCCAGGCTTACTTATTAAGTGTGTTGAGATGCATTTTTCACATTTTATTATAATTAGTGATATCAGATGAATCCTTCTGCTTAAAGGGCCATATAGGACTAGGAATGTACGATGAAAAATACAATTTAGCAGTCCTTTGTTTCATGTGCACCCGTGGAGACCCACCTCCGCAAACTTCTGTTTTTTTTTCTTCAGCTATTTCTTCTGAATATTAACCTCTGTGTCTCTAAATGATGGGCTCCTACTGCTATGTCTCGATTTAGGGATTTGGAGGTTAATCTGTTGAGTTCTCAGAGGAAATGAGCATTTCGGTCTCTGAGATACCTTACAGGGCCCGGGTCTGCTCTTTGGCCTTCCCTGTGGGGGCCACCCAAGCCCGGGCCTGGGCCTCCACTCGGATGCCTGTAGAGAGTCTCTGCCAATAAGAAGCCTTCATGGGAGACTCTTTGCTCATCTGTGGCAATGTGGAGGTCATGGTTGGCTTTTTCCAGAGCCTTGCAGCAGAGTCACAGGGTGATCCTCAGCCAACCTGGCATTATTCCTAGGTTCTGGGGTTCAGGAACTGAGTGGATGGTGGTGCCAACCCGTGAGACACGGGACACAGTTGGGGGTTCACCTGCTGATTTGTTGGGCTTGTGGGATATCTGAGTGGACATGCTCCTTAAACCATGCCCTGTGGGGGCTCTGGGGCTCAGCTGGGGTTTTTCTGGTGGAGTTCGTGATGCAGGAATCCATCAGCACACAAGCGGAGAAGGACGGAACCAAGTCTGGGTGGCCACGTGGGCACCCAGGGTCACCTACAGAATGAGGAGTGTCCAGGGCAAAGGTCGCAAGCCAGGAAATAACATTTTTGGGATGCTCGAAGTAAAAGGACCAACGAGGAGACTCAGAAGTAAAGGCCTCGGGGTAGGAGGAAAGCCAGGGGCGGCTTCACAGAATCTGAGAAGCAGAGTGTATTGGAAAAAGGAACGTGAACTGTGGCCAGGACAGCACTGGGTGCTTTGATTTAGCATTGCAGAACTAGTTGGAGATTTCAGCTGGGGAACGTTGCGTGGCTGTGGGGCTCACTGAGGAGGAAGCAGGAAGAGGTAACCAGTAACTCTGCTGCTGTGGTCTACGGGTTCAAGAAGCTTGGCTTGAAAAGATTCAGTGACCCGGGCTAGGAGAAGCAGAGGGCTGAGGACTTGCCAGGGTGTGTTATCTTCTCCTTCCCAAACAGGTGAGAGGAAAATCGTGAGGTGCAGGTGCCAGAAATCCGTGACAATCTCGAGGCCCGGTAGTAGATGGCCCAGGCAGACAGAGGTATATGAGCCTCGTGGTGTTTCTCTGAAGTTGAGGATAGAGGAGCAGCGGTTTCAAAGCAGCGGTGGGGTTGCAGGAAGGCTTCCACCACCACTCTCCTTCCTCTTTCTTATCGCCGTGACCCATGGTGGTGTGGCCCGTGAGATACCTCATCTTCCATGAAAACGGCCTAAATGGATGGTGTCCACAGAGATTGTAAGAGTACTTAAGTCGGTAGAGTGTGCAATCGGGCGGGCAGGTGTTGGGAATATGTGAAAGGTGGCATCAGAGGGAGGAGGAGTCCCGCTGGGGGAACACAGAGCAGTCTTGCGGTGAGAGTGGTGGACCTATGGGGCTTGGAGTTGGGGTGATGGAAGGGGCTGGGTACATGGGGGCACTTGGTCTGGAGATTCACACCAAATGCCTGGTGTGAGGCGGTTTCTTTGCTTGGGACCACAGAAGCATGAGGAGCCATCGGAAGCCAGAAGAGGTTGTTTGTGTCTGTGGCCCTGGCCAGGATGGATTTCCAGCCTCTGTAAACCTAAGCCCTATCGTGAGAGTGGCTTCAAAGTGTTATGCCTCGTGCTGAGGAGGCTGTGCTTTTGGGCCCTTCCAGGGAGGATCAGAGAGACTTAGCCACAGGGTGACACAACAGAACTCCCCTGGGAGTTCTCCATGGGAGCTGCGAGGGGCCCCGTGTTCCGGGATTTTTTGCAAATGCAATCTGGAGGTTTAGGTATCTCGCAGCGAGCTACCTGTACCAGGCCGCCATAAATAATGGTGGGGTATGTTCCCCAGTGAAGGAGCAGTGTGCAATCCAAGAAAGATTCCAGCCATCACTACCTGGCCACAGCCTAGGTGCCATCGAGAACTGAAGATCTTTGTCAAGGACACCCGTCATTGCTCCCTAAACTCTCTTTGGGCGGTCGGGGGGTCTCCGGGTGTCTACCTGGGTGGTATCCCCTATAAGAAAAGGGGACCACATGGGGCATGAATGTGACAAGAGGAGGAGCAAGCCCTTCCTCCAAATTGACCCCTTTAGAGATCCCAGGATGAGACACAAGGGCCCTGGGAGCCTCTCTGGGCCTGGTTCCTGGTGTGCATTTGCCAGACTCTTCGGCCTCAGAGCGCTGCTGGGGCGTGAAGAAGAAGTGCTGTAGAAGTCATGATTTTCTTAGCGTCAAGAGCCCAATCAGGATCTGGAAGTGGTGGCGTGGCCTCGGAGTTCCAGGTACTTGAGAGGTTGAGGTGGGAGGATGGCTTGAGCCGAGGAGTTCAAGGCTGTAGTGATCTATGTTTGCACCACTGCACTCCAGCCTGGGTGACAGAGCAAGACCTTATCTCAAAAAAACAAAACCTAATCAGGCGATGCGTATATAAATGTTTTCTAAATATTACAGCTCCATGTGAAGTAAGAGTGCTATTACTGATTTTGTTTTTGCTGCCTAACTGTGGTGGCTGCTTTATTAGTAACCGAGTTCTGTTATTAAATGGAAACACTCAAAGGGGCCCAAGACAGCTGACTCGCCCCGGGGTGGAGAAGCGAGACCTGCCCAAAGGGCCGTGCCAGTGCACGAGGGTGTGTGGCGTCTGTGAAAAATCAGGAGGTTCCGCCTTGGAGAATGAGTTTCTGCCAGGATACAACGATAGGAGACAATTCTTGGTCTGTCAGGAGCCACTGAAATTCTCCCCTGTACCTGTCAACTCTTGGGAGGAAACTGGCATTATGTACATTTGAAAGAAATAAGAAGGAAAAAAGCCCTCCTTCTTTTAATAAGAAATTTTGTCTTGCTACATTTCCTCCAGATGTCATTCTCTGGCTGTAGAGACATTTTTTCACTCCACCGTCCAGGGCTCAGGCCCTGGGAAGTGGGGTCTATCTTAATAAAGAACACTGGAGCCCGGCATGGCTGGGCATGTCAATGATGGCCCCCAAGGAGGTCCTGCTCACCTCGGTGACACTCTCATTGGCTCTTCCACTGTATGTGTCTGTCTGGTTTTCTCCTCTTTCTGTGCTCTGTTTGGGAAGGGTCTATTTATGGGGAGTTAATATCATCCCAGATGATTAAAGAAGAGGTGGCAGCCATGCACACTGGTGCACACCTGTAATCCCAATCATTTGGGAGGCTGAGGCTGGAGGATGCTTGAGCCCAGCAGTTTGAGACCAGCCTGGGCAACATAATGAGACCTCATCTCTACAAAGAATAACACATTAGCCGGCTGTGGTCGTGCAAGATTGTCCTCGCAGCTACTGGGGTGGTTGAGGTGGGAGGGTCTCTTGAGCCCAGGAGTTTGAAGCTTCAGTGAGCTACTGTCGTGCTACTATACTCCATCCTAGGTGACAGAAAAAAAAGAAAAAGAAAAGAAGGGGAAAAAACCCCTTCTTTTTATAAGAATCTTTGGCTTCCTGCTTTTCCTCTAGGCGTCCTTTCCTGGCTCTGGACAGTTTTTGACTCCAAGCTCCATGGCCCAGGCCCTGGGAAATGGGGTCTGTCCTAATAAAGGACAGTAGAGCCTGGCCTTGCATGGGGAGGGAAACGACAGCTTCTCTATTCTGTGTGTCTGTCAGATTCTCTGCTCTTTCTGTGTCCTGTTTAGGGAGTCTGCTTATGAGGGGTTAAAATTGTCCTGGGTTACAGTACGGAAGACAAGTACGTCCCATTCCCTTGCTACTGTGGACTGATAAGACGGTGTGCAGAGGAGGAGTCGGAGGGAATGGTATGCAGAGAGCACAAACTCACTCAAGCCCCTCACACCCCACGAGCACATTGGCTTATTCTCTCTGACTGACGTGACGTTTATCTTGCTTGTCCACCCTCTGGACTGGATAGTAAGGGGGAACACACTCACTGGATTTTCATCTAATCTGCTGTCATCTGATGCTGTCATGTCACCGGTCCGTTTGTATAAATGCTCAATCTGTTTTGGTGAACATGATCAGTCTCTTGGATTGCCACCCCACCTCCCTACTCCTGTCCAAGATGGGGAAGGGGCATATATGGCTTTTGAGTCTCCATGGTGATGTGGGAAGGGGCCTTTGACACTGGATGTTGACTGCAGTGTCCTCGGTGGTTTTTGAGGGAAGGCTCACTCTTGTCCCCAAGTCCTGCTGGCAATGCTGCCCTGCTCATCCATGTGTGAGGCTGGCGTAGCTTGCATTTTTGTCTCTCTCATCTTGATCAGGACCTTGTGCTCCTTGGCTGACTTGACCTCAGCCCACCTGTGCTGGCATCTGCAGACCCTTCTGGGTCTGGGCCTCATCCTCTCCCTGACCCCTGGCCAGTGCTGTCCACTCCACAGCCTCAGCTGCAGGGTCTCCTAGCTCCTATCTGGCTTATGCTTGCTTCATGGTAGCACCGCTGGGTTTTGGATCAGCCAGTTCCACATTCCCCTGTCAGAGAATGTCGAGCGCTGAGGTCTCCCAAAACAGCAGCAACCCAGATCAGCTCTACAAAGTGAAATTCCTCAACTCCAGACATCCCTCTGCCCAAAGAGGCTACTGGACCATTCTGCAAAATGAGCCCCAAATTTGCATGAGGTGAAACCCTCTTTTACTGGAAGCTTCACTCCACTCCCTTGTCACACCTTCCTCCTCTGAGACGTCTGACTCTGTCACTGCCTCTGAGGACCTCCTACCGCCCCTGTGACCAGAACAGGACACTTTCTTTGGCCTGTCTTTCATGTTCACCTCAGGCTTGCCCTATTATATCCAGGTCAAGAAGGTCACACAGTTGGGAATTTGTCCTTTTTCAGAACAACAGCAGAATGTGTTTCCAAGGGCCTGAGCCATGGAGCTTGGATTCAAAAAATGTGTCCAGAGCCAGGAAAGGACACCTAGGGAAAAAGCTGTAAGCCAAAGGTGTACTGCTTCTTACTTATAAGAAGAAGGGGAGATTTTTTCCCTCGTTTCTCTCTTTTCTTTTTTTTTTTTTTCGAGACACCATCTCGTTCTGTCACCAAGGCTGGACTATAGTGGCACGATCATAGCTCACTGCAGCCTCAAAATCCTGGTTTCAAGAGATCCGTCCACCTCAGCCACCCCAAAATACAGATTAGGGACAAAGGCCCTATTGATGGGAGTTGAGGAGGCCGTGGCCTCAGAACTCCAGGCAGTTTTTGTTGAAGGGCAGCACGTGCTGTGCCAGCAGCTGCTGAAGGACGTCGGGAGAGGGTGGGTTTTTCCTCCTCTGCTTGTAGAGGGCTCCAACGTAGAGGGGGCAGTTGATGACTTCGAAGAGAGGAGGGATCACTGCAGGAGCAAAGCCCCTGAGAAGGTGGGAGGTATGGGATCCTGAGCTGAGGGGAGGGCTGGCTTGTTAGGAGCACTGTACACACAAGGGCGGCAGAGAATGCCAGGGCAGGCATGGGTAGACCGGGCTTGGGAAGCTCTAAGAGTTGCCAGTGGATTCCTTCTGCCTTCTCAGTGAATCCTTAGGATAGGCCACTGAAATGGAAGACGGTTCCTAGCATACTTGGGGAGTATGTTAGCACTAGAGGGAGGATGACAGTGAAAGTGAGAAGCAATCTCTCTCGGTCATGGAGAAAGGTACAGTAATTCCTAAGGCCTTAAGGTTTTTCTCATCAGTGCTCAGCTCCTGTGAGGCAGGGCGCCCATCTTTACTGCACATCATGGAGGGGCGCAGTCTCTCCTGAGGACAAGGGCATGAAGGTGGGCAGGAGGAGACCCCGAGGACGGATAGGTTCTGGCAGTGGCCTGGTCAGCCCCTGGGGTCGCTGAGATCGCTAGGGAGGATCGGCGGAGTAAGGGCTGCGGCGGTACAGGGGGTGTGTCACGTGGGAAGCGTGTGCAAAGGCTGGCTTGGGCACTTTGGGAGGCCGAGGCGGGAGGATCACAAGGTCAGGAGTTCCAGACCAGCCTGGCCAATATGGTGAAACCCCGCCTCTACTAAAAACAAAAATTAGCGGGCGTGGTGGCGGGCGCCGGTAGTCCCAGCTAGGCATTAGACTGAGGCAAGAGAATTCCTTGAACCCGGGAGGCGGAGGTTGCAGTGAGCCGAGATCGCGCCACTGCACACCAGCCTGGGCGACAGAGTGAGACTCCCGACTCCCTCTCAAAAAAAAAAAAAAAAAAAAACCTTGCTTGGTTGGAGGAGAATGGCCCGGGTATTGACACAGATCCGGAATGTGGCGCTACTGGGGCAGTCACGTCCATCAACCGTCATCTCCCAACAGCAGGGAAGGCAGCCTGAGGCGAACCCCGTGAAGGAGACTGGAGCCGACCTCCCGGGCTCCGATGTGCAGGCCCAGAGCCCATCAATCCTACGTCAGCAACGTCCCATGGGTTGCGTTTTCGGGCGCTACAGGAATTTTCTGCGCGGTTGCTGTGGTTGCGAGGGCGTGACAAGTGGGGGTTACCGAGGCCGCGAGGACTTCCTGTTCGGCTGCTATGGTTGCGGGGGCGGGACTAGTGGGCCTTGTTCGGCGCAGCAGGAACTGCCAGCGCGGTTGCTATGGTTGCGAGGGCTTGATTGGGGGGTGGGTTCCGGCACCGCAGGAACTTCCTGCGCGGTTGCTGTGATTGCGAGGGCAGGATTAGGGGAGGCTTTTGTGCAGGGGGGGTCCCTCTTCCCTATTCGCCGGAACAATTGCGACCCTTCTTGGGTCGTCGTTCTCCGCCCGCTTGCCTGCGCCAGCCAGGCTCGAGGCCGAAAAGCAGAGGAAAAGATGGAATTTCCTCTGCAGTTGGTGGTGGTCGGTTTCTGCGGCCGGCAGGTGGCAATGGTGCGCCATGGAGGAAACCTGCTCGCCTCCTGCCCCGCCCTTCGTGAGCAAAAAAACGCCGCCGAACCTTTTTCGAGAGAAGAGGCTTTTTCCCCGCCCCCACACCTTCCCTGGGGTTTACGCCTGTAGATCCCGGAGGCTGAGATGCCGCCTTCTCGGGGGCCCCCTCGCTAAAACTCAGAGCTTGTGGACAAAGCCTTTTGCTTTTCAAATCGGCCTGTCTCCCGCGGGCCTGCCCGCGTCCTTTAGCAACCCTTATTCTGCTGCTCTGAATGATCTCGTCATTCTTTCCCCCACGTCGTTCTGGAAAACGTGGACCTTCATCAATGTATTCTTTCATTAGGGAGGGTGTTCAGCCTTGCTGGAGAACATGCGAGGCGAGATAACGCAGAATAAAGAGAACAAATCTTAGCCACCGTCCTATCACTGAGCGGTGGCCATTATGCTTTGTGAAATTTCCTTAGAGGGTTTTTCATCCATGAAAGTACATTTTCCACATACTGACATTCCTACTTGCGTCACGACTTCAACATCCTTATTTTATAACTCGGTTCACATTTTTGAAAAATGGTTTTTGTGATTTTCGTCTTTTTGATTGAAATAATGTAAACGTTTTCTGGAATGTTCCGTTTTCCTGTGAAACTGCAGTGCACAATTCATTAACTCATGATCCAAAGACAGCTGTCACCGTGTTTTCTTATGAGGGCAGGAGCTGTGGTCTGTGTGTGTTCCAGTCTTTTGTCCTCAGTACCTGCAAGGGCACTTAGAAATTACTGGGTGCCTAATAAACATTGTGAAATAAAATAATATTTATATTTCCCGTCATTTTTTTCATACATGTAGAAGCAATCTTTTCATAGCACTAGAGGAGAGAGAAAAGATAGTGAAGAAAACTATCCACAGTTCCATCAACATGCCATCGCCACTCATCATACTTTTTTTATTTCCTTAGCGGCTTTCATCTATAAAGGTACATTTTAAACATACCGAGATTGATGTTTGCATCATTTCTTTAAAAAAGGTTAAACTATTCTATTTAGAATTAAGGTGTCCCACAAATTATTTCAAAAATACTTGAAAATTTTTTATTCATGTCTTTTGCTAATACAATGTGTAGTATAGAAGAGCAAAAAAAAAAAAAAAATTAACAATTAAGCTGGAAAACAGAAATAACCCCGACCCCCTATTTCAAAGGTTAATATCAGAAAGTGATCATTATAAGGACAGGAACTATATTTGTTTTGCTTTGTTTTTGCTCACCAATTTATTTTCAGCACATTACCAGAACAGTGCCTAGCTTTGTCTTGTCAATATAGACATTTGTTGAATACAAATACACGTGCCTAATTTCTTTTTTTTTCAGGTTTTTTATTATTATTATACTTTAAGTTCTAGGGTACATGTGCACAACGTGCAGGTTTGTTACATATGTATACATGTGCCATGTGGTGTGCTGCACCCATCAACTCGTCATTTACATTAGGTATATCTCCTAATGCTATCCCTCCCCCCTCCTCCCACCCCACAACAGGCCCCAGTGTGTGATGTACCCCTTCCTGTGTCCAAATGTTCTCATTGTTCAGTTCTCACCTATGAATGTGAACATGCGGTGTTTGGTTTTCTTTCCTTGCGATAGTTTGCTGAGAATGATGGTTTCCAGCTTCATCCATGTCCCTACAAAGGACATGAACTCATGCCTTTTTTATGGCTGCATAGTATTCCATGGTGTATATGTGCCACATTTTCTTAATCCAGTCTATCATTGGTGGTTGGTTCCAAGTCTTTGCTATTGTGAATGTGTCACAATAAACATATGTGTGTATGTGTCTTATAGCAGCATGATTATAATCCTTTGGGTATATACCCAGTATTGGGATGGCTGGGTCAAATGGTATTTCTAGTTCTAGATCCTTGAGGAACACCACTGTTCTCACAGCGGTTGAACTAGTTTACAGTCCCACCAACAGTGTAAAAGTGTTCCTATTTCTCCACATCCTCTCCAGCACCTGTTGTTTCCTGACTCTTTATTGATCGCCATTCTAACCGGCATGAGATGGTATCTCATTGTGGTTTTGATTTGCATTTCTCTGAATGCCAGTGATGATGAGCATTTTTGCATGTGTCTGTTGACAAGTGCCTAATTTCTTCCAGGTGATTAAAAAAAAAAAAAAATAGGCCAGAAGTCGTGGCTCAGGCCTGTAATCCCGGCACTTTGGGAGGCCAAGGCAGGCACTTTGATCCCAGGAGTTGGAGGCCAGCCTGGGCAACATAGTGCAACCCTGTCTCCACAAAACATAAACAATAAAATTGGCAGGCTGTGGTGGTGTGTACCTATAGTCTTAGCTTTTGGGAGCCACAGGGGGCTGAAGTGGAGGGTCGTTTAAGCCCGGGAGGTCAAGGCTGCAGTGAGCCTTGATTGCACCACTGAACTCCAACCTGGTGACAGAACAGAGACCCTATCTCAAAAAAAAAAAAAAAAAGGTATCATTTCATAATATTTAGATCCTACTCTTTGAACAATTTCCTACACGGTTTATTTTTTCTTTCCATTTTGCACTATTTCTGTGAGCAGTGACTGCCATGATTTTTAAAAAATGTTTTGCTTGCTCTTTTACACACTTCCCCAGTGTGTCTTTTATTCTTATACTGGGGGCAGGAAAGCATTCTGCAAGCCAGTGTGTAATCTAGAGTCTGACTGACCAGGGACAACAGACTCCACCTCTGTGTGCCTGTTGCCACAAGAGTAGATTAAGGGTGGTAACAGCATCTGCTTCAGGGGGTGATGTTCATCATAAATAGCCCAACAGGTTCTTGGCTTGGGTCCTGGCAGTTGTAGATGTCATACTACTCTTGTTATCTCTAATATTTTCTATTACATGTATAGTAGGTATTTTTTTTTTTCTTTTTGAGACAGAGTCTCCCTCTGTCGCCCAGGCTGGGGTGCAGTGGCACGATCTCGGCTCACTGCAACCTCTGCCTCCCAGGTTCAAGCGATTCTCATGCCTTACCCTCCCGGGTAGCTGGGATTACAAGTGTGCGCTACCACGTGTGGCTGATTTTTGTCTTTTTAGTAGAGACAGGGTTTTGCAATGTTGACCAGGCTGGTCTTGAACTCCTGGCGTCAAACGATCTACCTGCCTCAACCTCCCAAAGTTTTGGGATTACAGGCATGAACCACAGCGCCCAACCGGATTTTTAAGGCAGATTTTTTTTAGAGTGCATGTAGTAAAATCTAGTCTTGAAATTTAGTTATAGCTGCTATGCGTTCTTTCATTTCCCATTTTTGCCTTCTGGTAAAAAATGCACTCTAGTAATCACTAGGGAAATTCATGCAAGGAAATGTGTAGGAGGAAAGCATATTGATACATTCCTCAAAGACATTCCCTCCATAAAATGTAAAGAATATTTTTGTACATATATATTTTTCACTATCTCTGATTATTATTTATGGAGTTTCACTCTTGTCACCCAGGCTGGAGTGCAATGGCGCAATCTCGGCTCACTGCAACCTCTGCCTCCTGGGTTCAAGCAATTCTCCTCCTCAGCCTCCCGAGTACCTGGGATTACAGGTGCCCACCACCACGCCCAGCTAATTTTTGTTTTTTAGTAGAGACAGGGTTTTACCATGTTGGCCAGGCTGGTCTTGAACTCCTGACCTCAAGTGATCCACCCACCTCGGCCTCCCAAAGTGCTGGGATTACAGGCGTGAGCCACTGCACCTGGCCACCCTGAGCTCCTTGACCTGTGTCATTTAGCACACCTTTTAGTAGGACCAGGAGATCCCTGAGCCTGGTTTGACAAGGCCACTATAAATGAGGATTTAGGTAATGCTCCTAGACATAACACCTGCTCAGGATATGTAAAAGTCCCAGAAATAGGATAGTGTCTTTTAAAGGCTATCCCTGAAGTTTACCCCCTTACAATTACTAGAGAACAATCCAATCCTGTTGACAAAGGCAGGATGAACCTGTCTCTAACTATAGAGATCAATTAGATACTACCATGAGGAATGCTAGAGGTTGGGCATTAATGCTGATACCGCCATGGAGTTCTCCACCTTTTTGCTAATGGCCCTAAGCCTGAAATATCAGCTGCTGTTCAGAAGCAGAAAATAGGTGGGCAGGTCATACCCATCCATGAGTTACAACACTCAGCTCAGTATTTTGAAGAAAGTATGATAAATGAGGAGAAAACTGCACGCACAGTCTTATGGCCTTCAACTTCACCTGAGGGAAACACAAGGGTCTCTACAAATACAACACAGCTAGACAAGCATGTGTGCCAATGCTGTGGTTTAAAATTTCGGTATTCTATGGAACAACAGGGTTTCATACCTGCTGCTGGTACTGGTATTAAGTGTGGTGAGCAAGATTGAGCTTTACTAGAAACCTTGCTCCAGGAATTGGCTGTAAGTGTAGTCAAAGCTCCTACTAGGAAATAAACCTGTGAAACAAAAGGAAAGTCCTTGGCTGGTATGCTAAACAATTTGCTCTCATTCAAATTCAGTAAACTAGTGATGGTCTGGTTCCTCCAGACCACTTATTTATTTATTTATTTATTTATAATTTAAGTTCTGGGTTACATGTGCAGAACGTGCAGTTTTATTACATAGGTATACACGTGCCATGGTGGTTTGCTGCACCCACCAACCCATCACCTACATTAGGTATTTCTCCTAATGCTCTCCCTCCGCCAGCCCCCCACCCCCCGACAGGCCCTGGTGCGTGATGTTCCCCACCCTGTGTCCATGTGTTCTCATTGTTCAATTCCACTTATGAGTGAGAACATGCGGTGTTTGGTTTTCTGATCTTGTGATAGTTTGCTGAGAATGATGGTTTTCAGCTTCATCCATGTCCCTGCAAAGGACAGGAACTCATCCTTTTTATGGCTGCATAGTATTCCATGGTGTATATGTACCACATTTTCTTAATCCAGTCTATCATTGATGGGCATTTGGGTAGGTTCCAAGTCTTTGCTATTGTGAATAGTGCCGCAATAAACATATGTGTGCATGTGTCTTTATCATAGAATGATTTATAATCCTTTGGGTACATGCCCAGTAATGGGATGACTGGGTCATACGGTATTTCTAGTTCTAGATCCTTGAGGAATCGCCACACTGTCTTCCACAATGGTTGAACTAATTTACGGTCCCACCAACAATGTAAGAGCATTCCTATTTCTCCACATCCTCTCCAGCATCTGTTTCCTGACTTTTTAATGATTGCCATTCTAAATGGTGTGAAATGGTATCTCATTGTGGTTTTGATTTGCATTTCTCTAATGACCAGTGATGATGAGCATTTTTTCATATGTCTGTTGGCTGCATAAATGTCTTCTTTGAGAAGTGTCTGTTCATATCCTTTGCCCATTTTTTTATGGGGTTGTTTTTTTCTTGTAAATTTAAGTTCTTTGTAGATCTGGATATTAGCCCTTTGTCAGATGAGTAGATTGCAAAAATTTCTCCCATTCTGTAGGGTGCCTGTTCACTCTGATGATAGTTTCTTTTGCTGTGCAGAAACTCTTTAGTTTAATTAGATCCCATTTGTCAATTTTGGCTTTTGTTGCCATTGCTTTTGATGTTTTAGACATGAAACATCATGCCTTTGCCCATGCCTATGTCCTGAATGGTATTGCCTAGGTTTTCTTCTAGGATTTTTATGATACTAGGTCTTACATTTAAGTCTTTGATCCATCTTGAGTTAATTTTTGTATAAGGTGTAAAGAAGAGATCCACTTTCAGTTTTCTGCATATGGCTAGCCAGTTTTCCCAACATCATTTATTAAACAGGGAATGTTTTCCCCATTGCTTGTGTGTGTCAGGTTTGTCAAAGATCAAATGGTAGTAGATGTGTGGTGTTATTTCTGAGGGAGGCCTCCATTCTGTTCCATTGCTCTATATATCTGTTCTGGTACCAGTATCATGCTGTTTTGGTTATTGTGGCCTTGTAGTAAAATTTGAAGTCAGGTAGCGTGATGCCTCCAGCTTTGTTCTTCTTGCCCAGGATTGTCTTGGCTATGTGGGCTCTGTTTTGATTCCATATGAAGTTGAAAGTAGATTTTTTCCAATTCTGTGAAGAAAGTCAGTGGTAGCTTGATGAGGATAGCATTGAATATAAATTACTTTGGGCAGTATGGCCATTTTCACGGTATTGATTCTTCCTATCCATGAGCATGGGATGTTTTTCCATTTGTTTGTGTCCTCTCTTATTTCCTTCAGCAGTGGTTCGTAGTTCTCCTTGAAGAGCCTCCAGACCACTTCTATGAAATCTTGGGAAAACTGCAGTCACAAGCATTTGATTCTATAAAAGAGATAAGGGAGAATGGCAGTTCCTCAAAAAATTAAACATAGAATTACCATATAATCCAGCAATCCCACTTCTTGGTATATACCCAAAAGAACTGCATTCAGGGACACGACCAGATATTTGTACACCCATTTTCATAGCAGCATTATTCTCAATAGCCAAAATGTGGAAGCAACCCAAGTGTCCATTGACAGATGAATAGATACATAAAATGTAGTACATAAATACAATGGAGTATTATTCAGCCTTAAAAAGGAATGGCATTCTGACACATGCTACAACATTAAAAAACCTTGAAGTCATACTAAGTGAAATAAGACAGTCACAAAGACAAACATTATATAATTTCACTTATATGAGGTATTTAGAGTAGTCACATTCATACAGACAGGGAGTAGAACGGTGGTTGCCAGGGGCTGGAAGGAGGGGGGAATATGGAGCTATGGTACAGTGGGGACAGAGTTTCAGTTTTGCAAGATGAAAAAAGTTCTGGATGGTGGTGGTGCCTGCAGAACAGTGTTAATGTACTCAATGGAACTGAACTGTATACTTAAAAATGGTTAAAATAGTAAATTTTATGTTATGTATATTTTACCACAGTAAAATAAGATATTGGAAGAAACTCAATGTTCCCTCCTATCAGATGGGCAATGGAGATACCAAGACTGCTGTTTGGCCTCTCCAGTCTGAATTGGAGCTTGATGAAAAATGTGTAGGCTATGATCCATTACAGTAAACAAAGTTGAAAACTCCTCTGGGCCAACACTGGTGGGGAATTTTATTTGAGTAGCAGATGATGTCCCCAGGGTATGTTCCACCTGCAACACTTTATAATCCTGGACAAACTGTAAATGTGGGACATGGACAGGAATCACAGCTCCAGGGACCTTTTGAAGATTTACAGATGGACTTCATACAACTCCCTGCATCACAACACATTTAATCTCCTTAATTCCCTTGCTCTAAGGCAACAGCTCTTGCTATGACTTTTAAGAAAATTAGAATTTATACTTCCTATCTGGAGAATCTCTACTTACTCATTTTACTGAAATTATAATTAAGAAACCTTGTAAGGTGTTTCCTGTTAGCCAAAAATTATACTATCACTACCAACTTGTATCCTCACTCTGCTATTTCTGTTTTCTCTCCTTGTTCTCCCCATTTCCTGTTCCCTTTCTCCTGTGCCCTTACTCAATACCCCAAATCTTTCTCATTTTCTTGCTCAGGCTTGTGAAGCTAATGTCACCTATTGGTTCTGCTCACCTTTTCCTGACAATTGTATTTTACAACTCCTCCATTTCCTACCCTGGAAGAAATCTCTCCACCAGTACTGCTGCCATTTGAGGCACATTCCCATACAAACTGGACCTCTGACAACTCTCCAAAATGAACACACCCTACCCAGGATACGCACCAAAGGAGATGAACTTGTTTTTATCCAAAGGAAGTATTTGTTTATAATCATAAATTTGTGGGCCTAAGCTACTGCAAAGGAAACTGGCCAGGTTATTAGCCCAAATGAAGGCGGTGGGTATCTTGGGTTTAGCCCCAACACCAGCTGCACCCAGGAAAGCTACATGATAAATTGTGACAATTGTTTTTTTCCCCCCGCTCTGGAGAATATCCAAGCGATTCATACTTTGTTGTGGGTTCACTGGCTTTTTAACTTTTTTTTTATTTTTTAACCAGCCAATTGAATAGTCATGTTATCTTACCCATCTCTTTCTCCCTTTCTGATTATACATTTGGATAGAGTTTTGACAACTTCTCACCGTTTTAGAAGTAGAGTAAAACTCTCACTCCTGGACAGAACAATCCATTGTCAGGAGTGAGAACATCCCTCTGTAAAACAGCCATTCTGTCCAGGAGATGAACAGGAACTGTCTGAAGAAGCTAAAAGACTTGGAATGGTTTTGGATGTGTTCGCCCCCAACAGGGACGGGTCTCAGTTTGCAGGCTTTTCTGGCCAAGCAGCTCTGTGGGTTACTGAAAAAGCTCAACCCAATGCCTGAGTTTTCCATGCTCTCATTCATGAAGCCAACCAAGTCACCAGTGATGTCACGAAAAATATTAACACAATCACTCAAGAAATACCAGAATTCCCGAGGCTGTTTTCCATCATCAGCTGGCATTAGCTATCATCCCGGCAGATCTAGGAGATGGATGTACTTGTGCAGTTGTCAATGACGACTGCTGTACATATATCCCCCAACAGCTTTCTGATGTCTTTTTGATGAATTGCCACCTAGTCCTGATCTCTGGGACCTCTGGGTTATCATTGAGTGGCTGAGAATATGACTTTTTCCCTTGAATTCCCAACAGGGATACAGTCCTGGGGATGCACTGCTTTTCCAAGAAATAGTGATAATTTTTTTTTTTTTATTCTCATAGGAATACTCCTCATGAAGTCTATCCAATCACATCTAGTTAAGACCAGCAGCATTCTCCTGTCCAAATGGATGATCCATGCTACGACTAAGAAACAGAAGACCAAATAACAAACTGCTCCTCAGATCCACTATGGAGGCCTTCTTGGCTGAATTCCTGAATATGATATATCTTTATAATTTTGTTTTCTCTCCAAAAAGAATATGCTGGCAATGAAAGGAGTTCATCTTGTCTAAGAGGAGAGACTGGAAAACTAATTTATTTTGAGACAGGGTCTCACTCTGTCGCCCAGGCTGGAGTGCAGTGGTGCAATCTCGGCTCACTGCAACCTCTGCCTCCTGGGTTCAAGCGATTCTCGTGCCTCAGCCTCCCAAGTAGCTGGGACTACAGTCACGTGCCACCACACCTGTCCAATTTTTGTATTTGTAGTAGATATGGGGTTTCACCATGTTGGCCCAGCTGGTCTCAAACTCTTGACCTCAAGTGATTCTCCCACCTTGGCCTCCCAAAGTGCTGGGATTTGTTTTTAATTTTTAAAAATTAACCAGGCATGGCTGGGCGTGGTGGCTCTCGCCTGTAATCCCAGCACTCTGGGAGGCTGAGGCAGGCAGATTATGAGGTTAGGAGATGGAGACTATCCTGGCCAATATGGTGAAAACCCGTCTCTACTAAAAAGACAAAAAAATGAACCGGATGTGGTGGCATGCACCTGTAATCCCAGCTACTCGGGAGGCTGATGGAGTAGAATTGCTTGAACCTGGGAGGCAGAGGTTGCAGTGAGCCGAGATCTGGTCACTGCACTGCAGCCTGGTGACAGAGCAAGACTCTGTCTCAAAAAAAAAAAAAAAAAAAAAAAAAAGCCAGGTATGATTCCAGCTACTTGGGAGGCTGAGGTGGGAGGATCTCTTGAGCCCAGGAGATCAAGGCTGCAGTGAGCCATGATTGCACCACTGCACTCCAGCCTGGGTGATAGAGACCCTGTCTCAAAAACAAAACAAAACAAAACAAAAGGCCAGATACCGTGGCTCATGCCTGTAATCCTAGCACTTTGGGAGGCCGAGGTGGGTGGACTGCCCGAGGTCAGGCATTCGAGACCAGCCTGGGCCACACGGTGAAACCCCGTCTCTACTAAAATACAAAAGATTAGCTGGGCGTGGTAGCGTGTGCCTGTAGTCCCAGCTACTCGAGAGGTTGAGGCAGGAGAAATTCTTGAACCCAGGAGGCGGAGGTTGCAGTGAGCTGAGATTGCGCCACTGCACTCCAGCCTGGGCAACAGAGTGAGACTCCGTCTCAAAAAAAAAAAAAAAAAGAGAAATCTGTCCCTTAAGTCATCATAGGGTTCACATTATACACATATCTTTAGCATCACACACCTGAGCACTGATGTCTCTTTAAGTAGTAGTTTTCTCATCTGTTAGACAGGAATAATTATAGTAACCAGTAACCAACTCTAGAGGTTTCTATGATCAGTGAGACTAATAGTACACGTAAAGGACTCAGCATAGTATCCAACGCATAGTATATGCTCAATAAATCTTACCCACACGATTTAAAATAGATAAGAATACAGTCTCTGGAATCATAATTTTAGGGAGAATAAAGACTTTCTTTACATCTTTTTTCTTTTTTTTTCGAGATAAGGTTTCACTCTGTTGCCCAAGCTGGCGTGCCATGGCATGATCACAGCTCACTGTAGCCTCAAACTACTGGGCTCAAGCAATCCTCCCACTTCAGCCTCTTGAGTAGCTGGAACCACACCTGGCTAATTAAAATTTTTTTTGTAGAGACGGGGTCCCTACATCTTTAAAATACAAACAAAGGGTATCTGTGCCAAAATAATACAACCTAAGATGCCACTGGGAAACAAATATAGGAAAAACTGTGTTTTGCTATTTGGAAAAGATATTGAAAAACTCACTAAATTGAAAAAAAGGACTCAAATTTCTATCGAGTTTGGTTTTCAGTGATGCCGCAGTCTATGCACTTATATACCTATTATTATTATTATTATTTTTTGAGACAGAGTCTCTGTTGCCCAGGCTGGAGTGCAGTGGTGCGATCTCAGCTCACTGCAACCTCTGCCACCCAAGTTCAAGCGATTCTCCTGCCTCAGCCTCCTAAGTAGCTGGGATTACAGGTGCCTGCCACAGCGCCCAGCTAATTATTTGTAGTTTTAGTTGAGATGGGGTTTCACCATCTTGGCCAGGCTGGTCTTGAACTCCTGACCATGTGGTCCACCTGCCTCGGCCTCCCAAAGTGCTAGGATTACAGGCGTGAGCCACCGTGCTCGGCCCTTATATAACTATTTAGTTAAGACACAGGCTAATCTATTTAATGAGGCAGCAAAAATATACTAGCTTTAACAAAAGATAGAAGTTTATCTTCAAAGAGTCTTTTGATTAAGCCAAGGGCCAGTACAGTAACTTGACAGTGCTGGAGACCTAAACAGAGTGCTTACTTGGTAGTGGCTGCTACTCCTAAGGATGGCTGTACTTACTCATTTTCATAACTTCATTTCTCTCCAATCTTCCTTCCTTTCATGTGTGGGTGACTGAGCAGAGAGGAAATCCTAGAAATCACGTAGACCAGTGGATTTCAAAGTTTTTGTTAAAGTAAAAGCATGTTTCTTGAAAAAAAAAACCCAATACATAAAAGAAAAAAGAGGAGCTGTTACGCTGGGAACAGGGGCACTCTCACTACACCCCTCCCTGAATGCTGCTGCAGGCCCAGAGAAGCAAAGTGACTCAAATAGGTAAGGCTGGCAGGGCAGGAACTATTAATAGAAAGGAAGTTCTCTTGAGGCCTGGCCCAAGGCCCTGCATGAGGCCCTGTGAGAGGAAGTTAATATTAGTTAAGAACTGCTTGTCCAAATCAAATCGCAGCTTTATGGTAAAGAAGCTGTCTGCATAAATTAACTCCGATTATTTGTGTACAGTAGTGTTTACAGTGAGCCCCCTCCTCCTTTTTGGAAAGAAGTATGTGATTTTTTTCAGTTATGTGAGGCATGCCTAAAGTAGCTTCAGAAGTATTAGCTAGACACGGAGAAAGACCACTGCAGTCAGATGAGCCTTGGCTCGCATATGGTGCTTCCAGTCAAGTGATGGTGTCCCTGACTCCAATGACACGTTGGGAATTAGGCCCCTAAGTTCATATTTAGTGTATTTTTCTTTATGCCCCCAGTATGTCATTACATGACTATATCAATGCAGCAAGCTAGGCTGACTGTAGCTTCTTACCACTTGGCCAGATAACCTTAGCATGCCATCCAGAATTCTATGAATTGACTTGATCTAGGGCAGTGTCCTGTGGAAGACAGCCAACATATTGAAAGCTAATTAAAACAATAAAAGATGCCTCGCGGGAGACAGGCCGATTTGAAAAGCAAAAGGGCTTTGTCCACAAGCTCTGAGTTTTAGCGAGGGGGCCCCCGAGAAGGCGGCATCTCAGCCTCCGGGATCTACAGGCGTAAACCCCAGGGAAGGTGTGGGGGGCGGGGAAAAAGCCTCTTCTCTCGAAAAAGGTTCGGCGGCGTTTTTTTGCTCACGAAGGGCGGGGCGGGAGGCGAGCAGGTTTCCTCCATGGCGCACCATTGCCACCTGCCGGCCGCAGAAACCGACCACCACCAACTGCAGAGGAAATTCCATCTTTTCCTCTGCTTTTCGGCCTCGAGCCTGGCTGGCGCAGGCAAGCGGGCGGAGAACGACGACCCAAGAAGGGTCGCAATTGTTCCGGCGAATAGGGAAGAGGGACCCACCCCTGCACAAAAGCCTCCCCTAATCCTGCCCTCGCAATCACAGCAACCGCGCAGGAAGTTCCTGCGGTGCCGGAACCCACCCCCCAATCAAGCCCTCGCAACCATAGCAACCGCGCTGGCAGTTCCTGCTGCGCCGAACAAGGCCCACTAGTCCCGCCCCCGCAACCATAGCAGCCGAACAGGAAGTCCTCGCGGCCTCGGTAACCCCCACTTGTCACGCCCTCGCAACCACAGCAACCGCGCAGAAAATTCCTGTAGCGCCCGAAAACGCAACCCATGGGACGTTGCTGACGTAGGATTGATGGGCTCTGGGCCTGCACATCGGAGCCCGGGGAGGTCGGCTCCAGTCTCCTTCACGGGGTTCGCCTCAGGCTGCCTTCCCTGCTGTTGGGAGATGACGGTTGATGGACGTGACTGCCCCAGTAGCGCCACATTCCGGATCTGTGTCAATACCCGGGCCATTCTCCTCCAACCAAGCAAGGTTTTTTTTTTTTTTTTTTTTTTTTGAGAGGGAGTCGGGAGTCTCACTCTGTCGCCCAGGCTGGTGTGCAGTGGCGCGATCTCGGCTCACTGCAACCTCCGCCTCCCGGGTTCAAGGAATTCTCTTGCCTCAGTCTAATGCCTAGCTGGGACTACCGGCGCCCGCCACCACGCCCGACTAATTTTTGTTTTTAGTAGAGGCGGGGTTTCACCATATTGGCCAGGCTGGTCTGGAACTCCTGACCTTGTGATCCTCCCGCCTCGGCCTCCCAAAGTGCCCAAGCCAGCCTTTGCACACGCTTCCCACGTGACACACCCCCTGTACCGCCGCAGCCCTTACTCCGCCGATCCTCCCTAGCGATCTCAGCGACCCCAGGGGCTGACCAGGCCACTGCCAGAACCTATCCGTCCTCGGGGTCTCCTCCTGCCCACCTTCATGCCCTTGTCCTCAGGAGAGACTGCGCCCCTCCATGATGTGCAGTAAAGGATGGGCGCCCTGCCTCACAGGAGCTGAGCACTGATGAGAAAAACCTTAAGGCCTTAGGAATTACTGTACCTTTCTCCATGACCGAGAGAGATTGCTTCTCACTTTCACTGTCATCCTCCCTCTAGTGCTAACATACTCCCCAAGTATGCTAGGAACCGTCTTCCATTTCAGTGGCCTATCCTAAGGATTCACTGAGAAGGCAGAAGGAATCCACTGGCAACTCTTAGAGCTTCCCAAGCCCGGTCTACCCATGCCTGCCCTGGCATTCTCTGCCGCCCTTGTGTGTACAGTGCTCCTAACAAGCCAGCCCTCCCCTCAGCTCAGGATCCCATACCTCCCACCTTCTCAGGGGCTTTGCTCCTGCAGTGATCCCTCCTCTCTTCGAAGTCATCAACTGCCCCTCTACGTTGGAGCCCTCTACAAGCAGAGGAGGAAAAACCCACCCTCTCCCGACGTCCTTCAGCAGCTGCTGGCACAGCACGTGCTGCCCTTCAACAAAAACTGCCTGGAGTTCTGAGGCCACGGCCTCCTCAACTCCCATCAATAGGGCCTTTGTCCCTAATCTGTATTTTGGGGTGGCTGAGGTGGACGGATCTCTTGAAACCAGGATTTTGAGGCTGCAGTGAGCTATGATCGTGCCACTATAGTCCAGCCTTGGTGACAGAACGAGATGGTGTCTCGAAAAAAAAAAAAAGAAAAGAGAGAAACGAGGGAAAAAATCTCCCCTTCTTCTTATAAGTAAGAAGCAGTACACCTTTGGCTTACAGCTTTTTCCCTAGGTGTCCTTTCCTGGCTCTGGACACATTTTTTGAATCCAAGCTCCATGGCTCAGGCCCTTGGAAACACATTCTGCTGTTGTTCTGAAAAAGGACAAATTCCCAACTGTGTGACCTTCTTGACCTGGATATAATAGGGCAAGCCTGAGGTGAACATGAAAGACAGGCCAAAGAAAGTGTCCTGTTCTGGTCACAGGGGCGGTAGGAGGTCCTCAGAGGCAGTGACAGAGTCAGACGTCTCAGAGGAGGAAGGTGTGACAAGGGAGTGGAGTGAAGCTTCCAGTAAAAGAGGGTTTCACCTCATGCAAATTGGGGCTCATTTTGCAGAATGGTCCAGTAGCCTCTTTGGGCAGAGGGATGTCTGGAGTTGAGGAATTTCACTTTGTAGAGCTGATCTGGGTTGCTGCTGTTTTGGGAGACCTCAGCGCTCGACATTCTCTGACAGGGGAATGTGGAACTGGCTGATCCAAAACCCAGCGGTGCTACCATGAAGCAAGCATAAGCCAGATAGGAGCTAGGAGACCCTGCAGCTGAGGCTGTGGAGTGGACAGCACTGGCCAGGGGTCAGGGAGAGGATGAGGCCCAGACCCAGAAGGGTCTGCAGATGCCAGCACAGGTGGGCTGAGGTCAAGTCAGCCAAGGAGCACAAGGTCCTGATCAAGATGAGAGAGACAAAAATGCAAGCTACGCCAGCCTCACACATGGATGAGCAGGGCAGCATTGCCAGCAGGACTTGGGGACAAGAGTGAGCCTTCCCTCAAAAACCACCGAGGACACTGCAGTCAACATCCAGTGTCAAAGGCCCCTTCCCACATCACCATGGAGACTCAAAAGCCATATATGCCCCTTCCCCATCTTGGACAGGAGTAGGGAGGTGGGGTGGCAATCCAAGAGACTGATCATGTTCACCAAAACAGATTGAGCATTTATACAAACGGACCGGTGACATGACAGCATCAGATGACAGCAGATTAGATGAAAATCCAGTGAGTGTGTTCCCCCTTACTATCCAGTCCAGAGGGTGGACAAGCAAGATAAACGTCACGTCAGTCAGAGAGAATAAGCCAATGTGCTCGTGGGGTGTGAGGGGCTTGAGTGAGTTTGTGCTCTCTGCATACCATTCCCTCCGACTCCTCCTCTGCACACCGTCTTATCAGTCCACAGTAGCAAGGGAATGGGACGTACTTGTCTTCCGTACTGTAACCCAGGACAATTTTAACCCCTCATAAGCAGACTCCCTAAACAGGACACAGAAAGAGCAGAGAATCTGACAGACACACAGAATAGAGAAGCTGTCGTTTCCCTCCCCATGCAAGGCCAGGCTCTACTGTCCTTTATTAGGACAGACCCCATTTCCCAGGGCCTGGGCCATGGAGCTTGGAGTCAAAAACTGTCCAGAGCCAGGAAAGGACGCCTAGAGGAAAAGCAGGAAGCCAAAGATTCTTATAAAAAGAAGGGGTTTTTTCCCCTTCTTTTCTTTTTCTTTTTTTTCTGTCACCTAGGATGGAGTATAGTAGCACGACAGTAGCTCACTGAAGCTTCAAACTCCTGGGCTCAAGAGACCCTCCCACCTCAACCACCCCAGTAGCTGCGAGGACAATCTTGCACGACCACAGCCGGCTAATGTGTTTATTCTTTGTAGAGATGAGGTCTCATTATGTTGCCCAGGCTGGTCTCAAACTGCTGGGCTCAAGCATCCTCCAGCCTCAGCCTCCCAAATGATTGGGATTACAGGTGTGCACCAGTGTGCATGGCTGCCACCTCTTCTTTAATCATCTGGGATGATATTAACTCCCCATAATAGACCCTTCCCAAACAGAGCACAGAAAGAGGAGAAAACCAGACAGACACATACAGTGGAAGAGCCAATGAGAGTGTCACCGAGGTGAGCAGGACCTCCTTGGGGGCCATCATTGACATGCCCAGCCATGCCGGGCTCCAGTGTTCTTTATTAAGATAGACCCCACTTCCCAGGGCCTGAGCCCTGGACGGTGGAGTGAAAAAATGTCTCTACAGCCAGAGAATGACATCTGGAGGAAATGTAGCAAGACAAAATTTCTTATTAAAAGAAGGAGGGCTTTTTTCCTTCTTATTTCTTTCAAATGTACATAATGCCAGTTTCCTCCCAAGAGTTGACAGGTACAGGGGAGAATTTCAGTGGCTCCTGACAGACCAAGAATTGTCTCCTATCGTTGTATCCTGGCAGAAACTCATTCTCCAAGGCGGAACCTCCTGATTTTTCACAGACGCCACACACCCTCGTGCACTGGCACGGCCCTTTGGGCAGGTCTCGCTTCTCCACCCCGGGGCGAGTCAGCTGTCTTGGGCCCCTTTGAGTGTTTCCATTTAATAACAGAACTCGGTTACTAATAAAGCAGCCACCACAGTTAGGCAGCAAAAACAAAATCAGTAATAGCACTCTTACTTCACATGGAGCTGTAATATTTAGAAAACATTTATATACGCATCGCCTGATTAGGTTTTGTTTTTTTGAGATAAGGTCTTGCTCTGTCACCAGGCTGGAGTGCAGTGGTGCAAACATAGATCACTACAGCCTTGAA
Organism: Trachypithecus francoisi; assembly: GCF_009764315.1. Classification (NCBI taxonomy): domain Eukaryota; kingdom Metazoa; phylum Chordata; class Mammalia; order Primates; family Cercopithecidae; genus Trachypithecus; species Trachypithecus francoisi. Next base: position 90,704,079 of record NW_022681471.1, read on the forward strand.
CTCCTCGGCTCAAGCCATCCTCCCACCTCAACCTCTCAAGTACCTGGAACTCCGAGGCCACGCCACCACTTCCAGATCCTGATTGGGCTCTTGACGCTAAGAAAATCATGACTTCTACAGCACTTCTTCTTCACGCCCCAGCAGCGCTCTGAGGCCGAAGAGTCTGGCAAATGCACACCAGGAACCAGGCCCAGAGAGGCTCCCAGGGCCCTTGTGTCTCATCCTGGGATCTCTAAAGGGGTCAATTTGGAGGAAGGGCTTGCTCCTCCTCTTGTCACATTCATGCCCCATGTGGTCCCCTTTTCTTATAGGGGATACACCCAGGTAGACACCCGGAGACCCCCCGACCGCCCAAAGAGAGTTTAGGGAGCAATGACGGGTGTCCTTGACAAAGATCTTCAGTTCTCGATGGCACCTAGGCTGTGGCCAGGTAGTGATGGCTGGAATCTTTCTTGGATTGCACACTGCTCCTTCACTGGGGAACATACCCCACCATTATTTATGGCGGCCTGGTACAGGTAGCTCGCTGCGAGATACCTAAACCTCCAGATTGCATTTGCAAAAAATCCCGGAACACGGGGCCCCTCGCAGCCCATGGAGAACTCCCAGGGGAGTTCTGTTGTGTCACCCTGTGGCTAAGTCTCTCTGATCCTCCCTGGAAGGGCCCAAAAGCACAGCCTCCTCAGCACGAGGCATAACACTTTGAAGCCACTCTCACGATAGGGCTTAGGTTTACAGAGGCTGGAAATCCATCCTGGCCAGGGCCACAGACACAAACAACCTCTTCTGGCTTCCGATGGCTCCTCATGCTTCTGTGGTCCCAAGCAAAGAAACCGCCTCACACCAGGCATTGGTGTGAATCTCCAGACCAAGTGCCCCCATGTACCCAGCCCCTTCCATCACCCCAACTCCAAGCCCCATAGGTCCACCACTCTCACCGCAAGACTGCTCTGTGTTCCCCCAGCGGGACTCCTCCTCCTCTGATGCCACCTTTCACATATTCCCAACACCTGCCCGCCCGATTGCACACTCTACCGACTTAAGTACTCTTACAATCTCTGTGGACACCATCCATTTAGGCCGTTTTCATGGAAGATGAGGTATCTCACGGGCCACACCACCATGGGTCACGGCGATAAGAAAGAGGAAGGAGAGTGGTGGTGGAAGCCTTCCTGCAACCCCACCGCTGCTTTGAAACCGCTGCTCCTCTATCCTCAACTTCAGAGAAACACCACGAGCTCATATACCTCTGTCTGCCTGGGCCATCTACTACCGGGCCTCGAGATTGTCACGGATTTCTGGCACCTGCACCTCACGATTTTCCTCTCACCTGTTTGGGAAGGAGAAGATAACACACCCTGGCAAGTCCTCAGCCCTCTGCTTCTCCTAGCCCGGGTCACTGAATCTTTTCAAGCCAAGCTTCTTGAACCCGTAGACCACAGCAGCAGAGTTACTGGTTACCTCTTCCTGCTTCCTCCTCAGTGAGCCCCACAGCCACGCAACGTTCCCCAGCTGAAATCTCCAACTAGTTCTGCAATGCTAAATCAAAGCACCCAGTGCTGTCCTGGCCACAGTTCACGTTCCTTTTTCCAATACACTCTGCTTCTCAGATTCTGTGAAGCCGCCCCTGGCTTTCCTCCTACCCCGAGGCCTTTACTTCTGAGTCTCCTCGTTGGTCCTTTTACTTCGAGCATCCCAAAAATGTTATTTCCTGGCTTGCGACCTTTGCCCTGGACACTCCTCATTCTGTAGGTGACCCTGGGTGCCCACGTGGCCACCCAGACTTGGTTCCGTCCTTCTCCGCTTGTGTGCTGATGGATTCCTGCATCACGAACTCCACCAGAAAAACCCCAGCTGAGCCCCAGAGCCCCCACAGGGCATGGTTTAAGGAGCATGTCCACTCAGATATCCCACAAGCCCAACAAATCAGCAGGTGAACCCCCAACTGTGTCCCGTGTCTCACGGGTTGGCACCACCATCCACTCAGTTCCTGAACCCCAGAACCTAGGAATAATGCCAGGTTGGCTGAGGATCACCCTGTGACTCTGCTGCAAGGCTCTGGAAAAAGCCAACCATGACCTCCACATTGCCACAGATGAGCAAAGAGTCTCCCATGAAGGCTTCTTATTGGCAGAGACTCTCTACAGGCATCCGAGTGGAGGCCCAGGCCCGGGCTTGGGTGGCCCCCACAGGGAAGGCCAAAGAGCAGACCCGGGCCCTGTAAGGTATCTCAGAGACCGAAATGCTCATTTCCTCTGAGAACTCAACAGATTAACCTCCAAATCCCTAAATCGAGACATAGCAGTAGGAGCCCATCATTTAGAGACACAGAGGTTAATATTCAGAAGAAATAGCTGAAGAAAAAAAAACAGAAGTTTGCGGAGGTGGGTCTCCACGGGTGCACATGAAACAAAGGACTGCTAAATTGTATTTTTCATCGTACATTTCCTAGTCCTATATGGCCCTTTAAGCAGAAGGATTCATCTGATATCACTAATTATAATAAAATGTGAAAAATGCATCTCAACACACTTAATAAGTAAGCCTGGGAGCTGATTCATTCACATCAGCTAATACAAATCTGAGCCATCTCTAGATTCAAGGAATGATTGTGCAATGTCTCGTGAACGTATCTATGCAGTGTTTTACTCACCTTGAAAGTAACTACCATATGATCTAGCAATCTCACTCTGGGTATTTATAGTCCAGATACTCCCCCATGTTCTTTGCAGCACTATTCATAATAACCAGGACATAAAAACAACCTAAGTGTTCATTGATGGATGAATAAAGAAAATGTGGTATATACATACAATGGAGTATTATTCAGCCTTAAAAAGAAGGAAATTCTGACATTTGTGACAACATGGATGGACCTTGAGAACACTATGCTAAGTGAATATGCCAGACACATACTGTGCGACCTCACTTATATGTGGAATCTAAAATAATTAAACTTACACAAACAGAGAGTAGAATGGTGGTTGCCAGGGGCTGGCTGGCGCAGGGAGTGGAGGGTTGATGGTCAAAGTTGCAAAGTTTCAGTTACGCAAGATAAAGAAGTTTTAGAGATCTACTATATAGCATAATGCCTATAGCTAAAAACACTATAGTATACTTCAAATTTACTAAAAGAGTAGATCTTTGGCTAAGTGTTCTTATCACGCAGACACACATAATAATAACAATAATAATAATAAAGAGGATGTGTGGAAAGTTAAAAAAAATAACTCGAACATAGGAGACCCTCACCAGAAACAACAATATATTTCATTGGCAAATGCAGCATGTTAACATGAAAATTTTGATTTCAGGACTATAGAGGAAAGCGAGCACAGTGTCAGCTGTAAAACAAGCACTCATGCTACTTTGAATGTTTTTGACCTTTCCTTAGCCCGGGAAATCTATTAGCCCTAGAAACTGCCAGCACAGCAGGGAACAAAGACGTCCTGCTTTCCCTTTGACGAGGGACCTTGTGTTTCAGACATGCTTTACTTCCTATGAGGATGGTTCCGTTTCTGCAGCTGCCACCTCGGCTTTCATAAGAGGAGTTACAAAATGATACTCACGCTGGGGCCACATTCCACACCTGCTAAGTCAGACTCTCTGGGGATTGGGTCCGGCATCCGCTCTTCGACAAATGCTCCACGAGAGACCTAATGCACAGCTGACGTTGAGAGACATAAGCTCACCTGCCCTTCACCTGCCCTGTTTTTTAAAATATAACCTTGGACTCCATAGCCTTGTTTGTAGTTAATGAATTGGAAAAAAATGTAGGGGTTGCCTCTCTTTCAAGAGCATCTTTTGACATATTTATTCTACAGCCACGTCTAGAGCAATTTCAAGGACTTAGGAGGGTGGTTATGCCACAGCTTTCCCTTTCTGACCTGATACTCGGCAGGCCCAGGAGAGGGAGAAAGAAGAGCCTTGCAGGTGGAAAGGGGTCGAGAGTTCTGTTGTCTTGGTAACCGTGCTGCCACTCATCCCATTGGGGTGCTCAGCTCCGGCAGGGGCCCTGGGGGTGAGACACCACCCCTCCCCACTCTGGCTGTCTTCCTGTGCTCAGAAGTTGAAGCTAAGGGCTGAGGTTGGTTACCAGGGAAACTGAAGCAGGTCCTTGAGATTGGTGAACAGAAAAACCGGCAGTGGAATTCAGGATGTAGCATGGATTATGGGAGCCTGCCCACAGACAGAGGATTGACAGTCACTAGTGCATGCACCCACAGGCTGCCTGCGCAGGAACCAGGAACGTGCGCACACCGTACACAGACACACACGTAGACATGTGCACTCACCAGCACTCCCCCTGCCCAGGTGTGCACAGTCTATCTGGCTGGAGCATGATGCTGCACGTGGAGGAGCCAGGCAACCAGGCAGGACATGTAGGCAGGACGCGGAATAGGAAAAGAAAGGGGATATTGCTTACTGTTGTAGAAAAAATGACTGCACACCCTTTCCTCCACGACTTACGGTCACATTTGCACTACATGTTTTAAATGGTTTTACTAAGGTTTATTTGCTTGCCACAAACTTGCTTGCCACAAACTTTCACGTACCTAAAGGGAATAATACGGAGAGATTAAGTAAATGTACACAGTTCTGCAGCCCTCACCACCATCCAGTTTCAGAATACTTCCATCATCCCAGAAAGATCCCTGGTACCCACTAGCAGCAGTCAATCCCCATCACTTTACCTCCAGGCCCGCCCAGGCAACCAGTAAGCTCCCTTCTCTCTCTGTGGAGCTGCCTCTCTGGGCATTTCCTATAAACTGACTTGTGCAGTAAGTGGTCTTCTGTGTCTGACATTTGTCAGTTAGCATAATGTCTTGGAGGCGCAAACATGCTGTAGCGTGCATCAGTAGCGTGTTCCTTGTCATGGCTCAGTAACATTCGGCTGTATGGATATACCACTTCTTTATCCCTTTACTGATTGGTAGACATTTGGCTTGTTTCCACTCTGGGGCCTTCCTGCAAAATGCTGCAGTGAACATCTGAGCACGTATCTTTGTGCAGACATGGTTTTATCACTAATGGGTATCAGATACTGTCAAATATTTTTCTCTGTCTATGAAGATGATGATATAGTTCCTGTCCTCTATTATATTAACAGGGTGGATTACCTTAACTGAAATTTGAATGTTAAGTCAAACTTGCATTCCTAGAATAAATGTCACTTGGTCATGTTGCGTAACCCACTGTATGTGTCGCTGGATTGGGGTTTGCTAATATTTTCTTGGGGATTTTCGCATGCATATTCATGATGGATATGGTTTATGGTATTCTTCTGCTGTCTCTGTCTGGCGTTGCTATTATTATTATTATTGTTTTTGAGAGAAATCTCGCCTGTTGCCCAGGCTGGAGTGCAGTGGTGCGATCTGGGCTCACTGCAACCTGTGCCTCCCAGGTTCAAGCAATTCTACTGCCTCTGCCTCCCGAGTAGCTGGGAATACAGGTGCCCACCACTATACTCGGCTAATTTCTGTATTTTTAGTAGAGTGGGGGTTTCACCATGTTGGCCAGGCTGGTCACAAACTCCTGACCTCAGGTGGTCCGCCCGCCTCGGATTCCCAACATGTTGGGGTTACATGCGTGAGCCACCACGCCCAGCCTCTGTCTGCCTTTAGTTGCAGGATAATACAATTTTCAGAGGATGAGTTGGGAAATGTTCCCTCCTCCTCTACATTCTGAAAGAATCTGCGAAGGGCTGGTATTATGTGTTTTGTAAATATTGGATAGACTTCACCAACGAGGCACCAGCGCCTAGACTCTCCCTAGTGGGAAGATTTTTAATGCAGTCTTTCTATTTCCTTACATTCTCCGGGTCTACTCCGATGTCCCACGTGATCACTGCATTTGCACCTTTCCCTGTCCCAATCCTTTCTCGCCTGCTGGTGCCTTTGGTTGGTCTCTACTCTAAAATGTCGCATGCTGGACACCTGTGGACATCACAGGACTGCAGATCCTAGTCTGTAACTTGGGAAAGTATGGTGTCTCAGACATGACCCCCAAGTCCCATCCACCCCCAACACGCAGGTACAGGGACAAAGACCAGGAAGTGAGGACGTGGAGGGTGTGCCCAGTGCCTCAGTTACCGCCACCCACCCGTTTTCCATGCCTGTTCCTGGAGACCCTGTGGCACTGTGCATCTGTGACCTCCCTGAGCAAGCCCCTGATGTCTGCTTTTTCCAACTCAGATCCTTCTCACTCCTTTCATCTCTGGGACTGGGACCGCACAGGATCAAACACCCGTTCTCTGACACAACAATGCGTGCCTGCTAGCGTTTCAATATTTGTGTTCCCTCCAAAACTCACAGTGAAATTAATCCCCACTGCAACAGTGTTGGGAGGTGTGGAATAACAGCAGGTGTTTAGGCCATCACGGCAGAGCCCTCGTGAGTGAATGAATGCTGCTATGAAAAGAGCTTGCGGAAGTCGGTTTGCTCTCTCTTTTCCTCGTCTGCTATGTGAGGACATACATAACATTCTTCCCGGCTTGTCCTTCCACCTTTTGCCACGTGAGGAAATACCAAGAAGACTCTCACCAGATACCAGATACCGGTATCTTCGTTTTGGACTTCCCAGCATCCAGGGTCATGAGAAATAAATGTGTTTCCATTACAAATTGCCAGCTGTCTTGGTTCATTTTGCTTTGCTATAACAGAATACCTGAGACTGGCTAATTTCTAAAGAAAACTGGAAGCCAGGCACAGTGGCTCGTGCCTGTTAATCCCAGGACTCTGAGAGGCCAAGGTGGGAGGATCACTTCAGGCCTGAAGTTCGAGATCTGCCTGGGCAACACGGCCAGACACCATCTCCACAGAACATTTAAAGATTAGCCTGGCATAGCAGTACATCCTTGAGCTACTTGGGAGGCTCAGGTGGGAGCATCCCACCTGAGTTCAAGGCTGTAGTGAGCCATGATCGTGCCACTCCACCCTCGTCGGCAACAGAGCATCACCCTGTCTCTAAAAACAATTCATATAAATAAACCTTTTAAATTAAAAGAAACAATTGGTTTATCTGGCTCACAATTCTGGTGGCTGAAACATTCATTTTTGGGCAACTGCATCTGGTGAGGGCCTCGGGCTGCTTCAACTCATGGTGGAAAGTGGAAGAGGAGCTGGCGTGTGCAACGAGATCACTTGGAAAGAAGGAAGGGAGAGAGAATCCAGGGAGGCCAGAATCTTGTGAACAATCCACTCTCCTGCGAACTAATTCATACCTGTGAGAGTAAGAACTCAGCCCAGCAGGATGGCATCACAGGACACTGAATCATTCATGAGGGATCCCTGCCATGACCCAAACACCTCCCACTAGGACCCACCTCCCAACACTGCAGCACTGGGGATTCAACTTCAACCTGACTCTTGGTGGGGATAAACACACCATATCCAATCCAGAGCACCCAGCCGTTGTATTTCATGATATAGCGGAAGGACACAGACTAAGATGGGGTCAGCTCTCTCTCCCTGATGAATCGCTCAATCCCCCGAAGCAGGGCTACCCCTGCAACTCCTCCTCACCTCCCCACCACGACAGTCGACGTAGCCCAGAAGGGAGAGAGGCAAGGTGAGAAAATGGAAACCCTGATGATTGCTGAAATGATGACTGTCACTGGCAGCACGGACCTGGTGTGCTTAATGGGCTGACTGAGAAGGTCCGCAGAGAGCATTTGAGTGGCTGGGGAGTCAGACAAATGCATGCATCTCTGGCCACCACCTTAGGACCTGCACAAACTCTCCGCAAGGTGGGGATGATTGTACCTGGCCCACGGCACTGTGTGGAGGGTTCAGCAATGGATCTCACCAAGACCTGGTGCTACCAGCTATGAAATGAGCACCAAAGCCCGGCTCTAGGCACTTCACCCACAGCCTTCACAGAGGTGAACTGCTGAAGGGGGCCAGCTCCGATCCCAGCCTGCCTAGGTTCGGGTGCTGGTTCGGATGCTTGTTCTACCTCTTACTGCCTGTGCCACCGTGGGCTAGTTCCCTAACTTCTCTGGTGTTCTGCTTTCCAAATTCATAAAGCGGAACTGAAAATGTTGCTAGAGGATGGGTGTGTGGGAGTGGAGGAAGGCAGCTGACATACAGAAATGGGGAAAATACCGTCAGAACCCTAGGAAACATCAGCCAAAGGGCAACGCCTCGAACCCCTTTGAAACCCGAACCCCTTTGAAGCCCTCCGAGATTCACCTTTGTGTTTCAAGAAGAAAAGCCCTGCTGTTTTTTTTTTCCCTTCTCCCCTGGAGCTAGGTCAGTTCAACTGTCACCTCTCTCATGAGATCTCAGCATCAGAACCTAAGACACTTACCTGTTTTCAAGCCACTTCTGTCGGCAGGAGACGCATAGACTTTTGCAGCAAGACAGCTCTGGGGACTACCTAAAACAGACTGACACAAAGCAGAATTTGTTTTCAGTTCAGAGGAGTCACACGGGTACTGGTTGGGTTCACATCTCAGGATTCTGCAGAGGTTAAAAAAAAAGAGATTTAATCATTTGTGCCTCCTGAAATTAAAAGACACACATGTCTAAATCCCAAGAAGATGTTGGAAGAACCCAAGGATGCTCTGGTTCTGACAAAGCAGGTGCAAACCGTTGCTCAGGTTCAGCCACCTGGGCCCACCACACAACAAGCAATGGCGCCGCAGCCCCTAAGCCAGGGCACCAGCACCAACACGCAGGGCTCTCACCGTGGGTGGTGGACTCTGCTTCCACGTCTCCTGGGCACAGGAAGCCTCTCTTCGAAGTCATGGCCCTGCCTCGCTGGTCTGGATGCTGGTCCCGCTGCAGGGCTCAAACAGTGACTGGGCTGTGTTCTCTGGTGCCCTCCCTCCCCCGTTCCCAGTCTCCACAGCGTAGAGCTTCCCTCAATAAACCCGGATCCCCTGCTGGGGGAGATTTCAAGGTAGTCAGCTCAGATCTAATGAGAAACAAACCAATACTGAGGAACAAACCTGAATTCTACACCCATTTTCCATTCCTACATATATTTATTTGGTACTGATGATGAGGAACCCCGTCAGAAATTCCTGCAAGGGAGAATACTACTCGGCTGTTAGGGGTATTGCAATATTTACATACATGTAGCTTACCACATACATAAATGATTACACAAACAGTACAGCGGTGAACCACCAAGTTCTCATTCCACATCCCTTTCCCACACTGCGTTTAGCTGCCCGTTCTTGAAACTGGATCTCAGGGCAGCACACTGCATTTCAACAGGCCTAGTGCTGCTTCTCAGAGGCAGTCAACTCAATGGTGCAAAAGCACAGGACAGCGACAAGGCATTCACACTACACAGACATGTGATCTCTTACTGACAGCAGGAAGGGAAGAGAGATGGAGATCCCGGGTGGGAAAGCAACAACATGCATCACGGGAGCCACGTGAGATGCGGCGAGGACCGCTGGTATGCAGCGTCCTTGCCAAGGAATGCCTCACAGCCATCCAAGAATGACAGGCACAAAAGATGAGGACCTTCCTGGGGTCGGTCAAGCATCATGCTGGGAGGATTCCCACGTGTCCTGGCACACAGGTCCTGGCACTCATCCGACCACAGCTTGGTGTTTGGTCCCCAAAATGGGCCCACACCCAGGCGCTGCCAACACGGCAGTCCCTTTGGGTCTCCATCCCATGTGGGTGCACGTCTCAGTTTTCCTCTAACCACTGCTTCAGCAGCCTCTGAAACATTATTTTGCTCTCCTGCTGCCTCTCTCGCTGGCGCTTCTCCTCTGTCTCCTGTGGTTGGAGTGCTGCTTCGGGCAGAGGCCCGGGCTGGTTGGTGCCTAGGCTGAGGGTCAAGCCACTGAGGCCCTGCACCAGCGTCTCCCAGGAGGAGGGTTGTGGGGCCCTGTTACTCTCCCCAGGGATCCCAGAAAGATTCGGCCTGTGGCTCTGGCAGTATCGACATTCACATCGGAATCGATTCTGACCTCGGTCACCTAACGGGGAGACTCTGGCTTCCCTCCCAACAGCATAGGGGGCCATGTGATCGCGGTGTCTCCTCCTCACGTGCCGCAGGAACGCTTTCTTCCTCTGAAGGAACTCCAGCCTCTCCCACTGCCGCTCTTCCAGCGTCTTCTCCTCTCTGTACCGCTGGTGGAGCAGCCCCTCTGGGAGAGGCACGGCCTGGCTGGGGCCAGGACCGGGGCTCAGGTTACTGAGGCCCATCATCGGCTGTTCTGAGTAAGAAGGCTGAGAGGACGCTGGATCTTCCTCAGAAGTCTCTGCAGCTGTCATCAGGGAAGATTTGGAAGGTGATGCTGGATTCCGTTTCTGGAGTGGATCCATGGAGGTCTGGTCCCAGCTGGAAGCCCCGCCAGGCCCTTGGGTCCAGAAAAGGAGGTGAAGCTGGAGGTTCTCAGACACGAAGAAGGTAGCGAGGAATGCGTGCGGGCAGAACCCAGACTGCAACACAAGGTGATAAGACCAGAAGAAAACACATGATTATTCATCTTACTCAACCTCTCTGTCCCTCCACTTCCTGTGTGTAGAATGGAGATTATACAGAGACCCTGTCCTAGGCTTCTTCTGAGGATGACGTGAGATCATACATGTCCACCAGCTTAGAATATTAATGCCACCTAATAAAGGATTTAGAAATGATACCAACTAATGCACCCACATGACACGGAGTGCAAAAGGCTGCGATGCAGTTCGACGATGTCAATTCCCTGCTGACATTTTCCAACCCCTTCCCAAGCATCATTTGTAGAATAATCAAGGCGTGACTCACAGATGCTCTGCCCATGAGCGTTCACTTTTCATCCATTCACAAGGGAGACTTTTACTCAACTGTAAGCGTTTGCACCATGGGGAAACACCCTTTTGTATGTTCACCTTCCCGACCACTGGGTTTGCATCTAGTCAAAAGGGCTGCTCACGCCTATGGAAATCGTTTCCAAATTCCGAGTGTGGATAAGAATTTATTTTACTAAATAACAGAAGCAAAAACCCCCAGGAGACTTCAAAGAGAAAAACACATAGATGAATTCAATTAATCCAAAAGCTGGTTCTTTGAAGTGATCAATGAAATTGATACACCCGTGGCAGGACTGGCTGGGAAAAAAGAGGGCAAAGAAACAAGTTACCAATTATCAGGAATGCAAGAAGAGATTGCACTCCAGACCCAGAAAACATAAAAGGGTCATATGGTAAGCACACACACGACTCTACAGATTCATATTCCACAGGTCAGAGGAAATGTAGCACATACTTGAAAACCACAAGCTATGGAAACTCACCCAGGATGGATTTCAAACACTGAACTGTGTGCACAGTCCTGTATGTTTTAAAGAAGTCGAATTCACAGGCAAACACATTTGCAAAAAGATCTCTGGGCCGCAACAGTTTCACTGGCCAATTCTACCAAACGTTTAATGAACAAATATCACCAACTTACACAACTTCTTCTAGGAAACAAAGCAGAGGCAATGTGCCCCACTGATTTTATGAGGCCAGCACCACAGGGATACCAAGAAAAGGACAGACCAGTATTCTTTCCTAATACAGGCACCAAAGTATTCAACAAAACTTAGTAATTGGAATTCAGCAGTATGTGAGAAGAATAATAAGCCACCATCAAGTGGGTTTTATCGCAGGAATGCAAGGGTTGTTCTTCCCACACCTGAAAATCAATCAATGTAATCCACAGATTGAGAGATCAGATGAAGAACAAAAATGACAGGATCACATCAAGCTATGCAGAAAAACATTCAATAAGATTCCAAGTCCACTGGTGATATAAAAGCTGTAGCACACCAGGAACACAAGACAACTTCTTCAACCTGAAAAAGGGTGTGTACAGTCAAACCTACAACTAACAAGCCATTTAATGGTCAACGACTGGATGCTTTCTGCCTAAGGATACGAACCAGGCAAGGACGTCCACTCTCACCACAGCTATTCAATGTCACGCTGGAGGCCTAGTCAGTGCTATAATGCCAGAAGAGTCATGGCACACATCGGAGAAAGCAAGAAACCAAAGTACTCCTTTTCATATATCCTGTGATCGTCTACATGAAACAACCAATGAATCTCCTCCAGACTCTCAGAGCTAATAAGAGCTTAGTGCTCATTAATGAGAGCTTAGCAGCGATACAGGAGGGAAACTCAACACACAGAAAACAATCCTATGAGTAATTGGAAACCCAAATTTAAGAAATAATACTGTTTTACAAAAGCTACAAACACAGTGAAATGGTTATGTATAGAGCGAAATACATGGAAGAGGTCTGCATGCCCAAAACTATTATACGGTAATGAAGAAATCAAAAAAGATTTAGTTAAATGGAGAGAAACAATGTGTTCCCATATTTAAAGACCCCAAAAGGTTAAAGTCCATTGTCCCCAATTTGATCTGTAGAATGAATGCAGTCCCTGCCTATCAGAATCCTTGAGGGACATCTGCATGTATAAACAAGCAGATTCTACAATTCACGTAGAATATTTGATGTTTCAAAAAGCAGAAGGGATTTAGAGAGATCATATTATCAGATTTTCAGATTTGCTCTAAAGCTGTAATAATCGAGATTGCTGGCTTACAGGGGTAGACGAGTCGATCCATGGAATAAAACAGAGTCCATGAATCAATCCATCCATAGAAATGTGTCCAATAAGTTTTGACATGGGTGTGAGAGGGAATCCAATGGAGAAGGGATAAGCTTTTCAATGCATGAGGTGGCCTATCCTTATGCAAAAAGCTGCACCTCAACCTCAACCTTTACATGCAATTAAGGAAAAAGGGTTCAGAGACCTACAAACCGAAGTTCAATACTAAGACTTTTGGGAGAAACCGCAGGAAGACATCTTTGTGAGGGGAGGCTAGGACATGACCTCAGACACATGATCTATGGAAAGGAAAGATGGATGAATAGGAGTTTGGCAAAATTTAAAACTCTGGCTCTGGCCGGGCGTGGTGGCTCCTGCCTGTAATCCCAACACTTCGGGAGGCCAAGGTGGGCAGGTCACTTGAGTTCAGTTGTTCGAGACCAGCCTGGCCAACATGGTGAAACCCCGTCTCTACCAAAAAATACAAAAATTAGCTGGCGTGGTGGCACATGCCTGTAGTCCCCAGCTACTGGGGAGGCTGAGGCAGGAGAATTGCTCGACCCAGGAGGCAGAGGTTGCAGTGAGCCGAGATCGAGCCACTGCCCTCCAGTCTGGGCGACACAGTGAGCCCCTGTCTCTAGATAAATAGAATAGAATAGAATACAACACAACACAACACAACACAACTTTGGCTGTGTAAGAGCCAGTGTGTTCAGAGAATGAAAATCGAAGTTGCACCACTAGGAGGAAATGTTTGAGAATCACCAACCTGACAGATCTTATATCCAAAATACATGGCGCATTTTCAAAACTCCACAATAAGAAAATCAACACCCCACTAGAAAATAGGGGAAAAACTTGAACGGGAGCACAAGAAACTATATTTAACATCACTCAGCATTAGGGGAATGCAAATCAACACCGTGAAGACTGGCAAGGCCAAGCAAGGAGAACATGTCGGGCGACTGCAACTCTCACACTTTGCAACTGGGAGGGCGAAATGGCACAGCAACTTTGAGAAGGAGTTTGGCAGTTTCTTGTAAGTCAAACAGATGTTTACCATAGGACCCAGCCATCCCACTCCTTGGTATCTACCCTAGAGAAATGAAAACTTAGGTTCACAGAAAAGCCTGCACTGAATTGAAAAAGCAGCTCGATGCAAAACTGCCCCACACTGGAGTGAGGAAAATGTCATTCAGTAGAAGGATGGCTGAACACCTGTGGTCTTCCACACAGCGAAACTGCTTTCGTGAAAAAGGAACAGCCTGTGACAGAGGCATCTGACACTCATCCAAGATGTTCGTCGGGCCAAAAGAAGGAAGCCCGCCTCACAAGGCCACAAACTGTTTGGTGTCACTGACATAACACTCTCCCCAAGACAAACCTAGAGGGAAGGAAATAGATCACTTTTACACCAGGGATGATGGATGAAGAAGGGGTAACCGCAGTGGGGCAGCTCCCGGGAGCGTCCTGGGGTGATGGGGCTGCTCTGGATCCTGACTGTGGTGGTGGTGGCGACAAGAATGTATGCCTGTGTCAAAGCTCACAGAACTGTACTCCTGAGGGAAAAAAGTCAGTCTTGCTGCAGGTTAAGTGAAAAAACCCAATGGCATATTTTGCAATAAGGGTATCTCTCTGTATTGTTTTGATAAATACATCTTGGATGAATGCAACCAAAAATTGACATTAAATGCTAAATGGAAACTTTAGATCAGCCTTCCAGGCTCTATTCTTTTGACAAATGTGGAAACCAAGAATTCACCAGTTTTCTTCAGAGGATACTGGTCCTCTGAATGTTTACTCACCAAATCGTGGCTATCAGCACACACTGGGGTAAGACAGACAGAACCATATCAGAAACAGTTCGAATATGCACTGAACACACACACACATACTCACAAACACACCCCTCTCAGTTTGGTATTGTTAGTATGAAAAACAAAAACCCACTTCACAGGTGAGGATGACAATTTTCTCAAGGTTATATGATTGCCATGGAGAGAACTGGGTTGGAAGCCTGTCTAGAATCAGAGCTAGTGTCCCTAACCACTACACTCTATTGGGCCCTCAAAAAACATTCCCACAATGTCACCAGATCAAGAAGTCTCTTTCAGCTGTGAGTAAAGAAAAATCCCTCATCAGTCAGGCCTGATCAGAAAGGCAACTCACCACCTCAGCAGGTAGAACGGGATGACGATGGACAGTTGGGGACTGCAATGGCTCCTGGCAAGACTTTTACCTCTAATTCACCCTGCAGGACTCAGCTGAGATAGCATTTCCCCCAGGAGGCCTTCTTCAAGCTCCTAAAATGCCCTGTATTTCCCCTGTCCCAGCCCCAATCCCACTCAGCTGTCAACAGATGGTTATTTCTCTGTCAACCCACTAGCCCAGGGGCTGAGAGAGGCCGGGGACTTTGTCTTGTTCACCCATCATAGAGCCTTGAGCCCAGTGGACATTTACAAATATCTATCAAATGCAACAAGGAGGATGTGGGGCATTTATTTCAGTTTAAAGACACAGATTTCATTTAATAATCCCAATTAAACATGGAATTTTTTCTAGAAATGGCAAAATCCTACCGCAAAATTACTAAGATCTGTGCAAGGTCGCTGGGTGCTGAAAACTATGCTCCTAGTCTCATGCCATGTCACGGCAAAGGAATCTAACTCCTAGCCATGCAATGCCACACAGATTGAGGAAAGAGTCCGTCCTACACATGGCTTGCAGACATTCTATATTTTTCATGTCTACACAGATTATCTCTATCCTACTTGGCCTGGAGTGGAGGAGATACAATTTTTAGCAGCTTTGTAACAAAAGAAGAGGTAGTCAGTAAAGCCAGCAATGCCCACTTTTAAGAAAGAAAGAAGAAACTGAAGACAGCACTGAAGCGTGGTGCTGGTATTAGGGGTCTCCCAGCAGCTGAGTATATAGAGAAGCAGCGGGAGTACAACCAGGAGTCGAGAGAGGAGTACAGGGGTGGGACCAAGAGGAGTGGCCAGAGCAGCAAGGGGAAGACAAGGAGCAAGATGGCTCTGGCGAGAATGGAGCTTACCTAGACTCACCCAAGGCAGTCAGGTCGCTGGGTTCACAAGGTCGATACTGTGGGTGTAGGCCGAGTGACTGTTACACCTTTCACCTATAAAGAAAATAACCTCACTGGCCAGGTCACATTCCTCCAGGTATTTACTGAGGGTCCACTCCATTCAGCAGTGCCTTCAGTGAATTATCAAATGCAGCCCCATCCCAAGGACACATCTCAGTCTGAGGAATAAAATACTGTCCAAGGAGCCAGGAATGGTGGCTCACGCCTCTAATCCAAGCACTTTTGGAGGCTGAGGCGGGAGGATTGTTTGAGCCCAGGAGTTTGAGACCAGCCTGAACAACAGGGCAAGATCACCGTCTCCACAAAAGTTTAAAAAAATTTAGCCAGGCATGATGCTGCACACCTGGGGTACCAGCTACTGGGGAGGCTGAGGTGGGACGATCACTCGAACTCAGGAGGTTGAGGCCAGTACAATCCAGCCTGGGTGACAGGTGAGACCATCCACCAAAACAAAATAAAAGGACAACTATGGCAGGCATGAGACGGGGGTACTTCTGACACCATAGCCCAGGTGGTCAGGAACAGCTTCTCCCAGGGCATGCTATGATATACAGTATTATCCCCAGTTGCAGATGAGGTAACAGGATCAGAGAGGTTAAGCAACTCACTCAAGGTCACACACCTAGGGAGTGGCAGTGACCATTTCTCAGTGAGGTCTGCTGAAATAGAAGTCACTTCACTGTTTGTGACACCAATCTCTCTTTATATTTTCACCCATTTTAATTTGCATTAACTGACATATACTTACCTGCGGCTCTCCTTAGTTTCATATTCTCATAAGCGGCTAAACACGGTATAGATTTCATTTTAGCACATCAGGCCCTTCCCTTAAAGAACCTAAGTTTCCCCTGCCAGGCACGATTGCCCAGCCCAGAACTGAACACTTATCTCAAATTAACCTTCCAACCACACACTAAGGAAAGGAAATGGATTACTGCCATGTAGAGATTTAATTTGGGTATTTCACAAATTCTGAACTACGATTTGAAATGTAACCACTGTTCAAGCAGAAACAGTAAAAACAGTGCTTCCCTATGAAAAGTATTCACGGGAAATTTTATTAAATGCCAAAGCATTCCAGGTTAAGACACACTGCCCGTTTTACAGGGAGTTGTTGAGATTCTGCTCCTAAGAATACAGTAGTCCTTTCTCCACTGCTAGTGCCCTGATAAGCTCAGCCAGCAAGGCCATTCACTTTTCCTTTTGCGAGCAAACACACCAAATTACCCTCACACCCACGCACAAATCCAACGCACCCAACAGGGATATGTCAGTAGAGGGAAATGGTATTGGAGATGCAGATGGAAATCTGTGGCTACTCAGAGCACCACATTTCTGATGGCGCAGAGGGTTACCGCCCAGGGTCGCCTGTACTCCAGCAAGGTGGACGGCGGAGAGGCCCTCCTTCTCCAAACATGAGACCCTGCAGCTTGTGCGGCTACTGGACACAAATGGCCTGGACCATTCATTGCGCACGAATGCAGCAATCATAGCGCCCATTAAACGCACGTCTACTCATATGTCACATCATGACCATCTCTCTGTCACACGTCGGAGAAAGGGTTTGTTAGACGGTTTGTTTCAATAGGGACAATGCAGTCCTCCTTGAAAACCCTCCAGTCACTGTGTCTCCTGCTGTGTGGTGCGAGAGGAGGTGGGGAGGAGGTGATGCCAAGGACACGGTGATTTCTGAACCCGTTGAACACTGATCCTAGCCCAAGTGTAGCCCGGCCGGCTACGAATGCCCGGGGCGTCTCGGGATCCTCTTTCTCCGCTGAAAAAAGCCACCCCCAAGCAGGGAAAGAGAACGACGCCACCCCCAGAGTGCGCGACCGCCATTCCCATACTGGGGAGATATGATGGACGACGAGGAAAACCACCCGCTTCCTCCGATAGCCCCGCTGTCGGACGGCCCAACCCAGGGATTCGAGTCCCAAGACACCCCAGCCTGTGCTAGGGACAGCCTCGGTCTCGGCCTCTCGCTCTGTCTCTCTGAAAGTCTCTCTCCCACCCCCGACCCCGCTCTCAGTCTTTCCCGCGCGCGCGCTCGCTCGCTCTGCGTCTTTCTCGGGCTCTCTCACGCGCGTTCTCGCTCCGGGGCTGGTTCCCGCCGTCCAGGCGCCAGCGCGGCGCCTCGTTTCCTCTGCCCTGGAAACGCAGCGCGGCCGGCTCGGAATCGAAGGGTTAAGACAACCGGGAGGAGCCGCCCACCGGCAGGCTAGACTGGCCACAGCGCGGAAGCTGGCCTCGGTGGGGTTGAGCTGGCGTCACAGGGATGCGACGGTGGCCAGAAACTGGACCTTAGATTGGCTGCCGCGAGCCGCCCGGGAGCTGGGAGAAGGAGCGAATGGGTATCTATGTGAGAGCGGCTGGGTGTTTTGTCGCGAATCACTCCGCCCAGCTCGGCTGCGACAGGAGAAGGCGTGCAGGCCGCCCTTTCCGGAGGTGTGCGGCGGCGTTCCTGCAGCGACCCTCTCGGGAGCGTGTCTCGTGAACTGGACTAATGCTTCCGGAGGCTATGGGAGAGACTCCAGGAAGCGGACGTGACTTCATGGGCAGGCGACGAGGGAACTGGGCTGGAGGCATGGGAGGAGGCCGATTTCTCCTATGATTGGCTGGGAGGTTTGCGCTAGGGTGCGCCTCTGAGAACAGACACGTGCCGTTTCATTTTCATTATTTACTGTTTTTGCATGAGCGGTACATGCATCCTTTAAAGACAAAAACCAAACAATTCAAGACATTGAAATCATTCCGGCTACCGCCGTAGGGAGAGCGCCCCAGAAGTGGAAACTACACTGTCGCAGTAAGCGTGGAGCGAGGTTGGGGGGGAGGTGTGTGTCTTTTACTTTCATAGGAAGGAGTAGACCGGTTTTAGTGGGGAGATTTATGGGGCAGAGGTTGTTTTTGTAATCAGCGGAAGTCTCATCCAGCTGAACAGGGAATGTTTCTCTCTGTGCCTAGCTACTTTCAGGAGAACAGACCTCCCGTCTAAGTGAATCATTCCTGAGAAAAAAGAACAAGGAGTGGTTGGGTCAGCGATCTGGAAGTCATGGCACAGAGTGGACAGACGGCATCCCTTACATAAGTCCCATGGATAATACTGGTCCTTTGTGGTCAGCGATTTCCCAGAACACGAAAGTGTGCAGATATTTCTTTACCGTGGCATTTGTCAGGAGTCAAGCGACATGCAGCAATGTTTGTCCTAGCAGATACATGGATAGTAGATTGCTTTTTAACCCTGGAAGAAGACGCCCTGTGAACAGTTTATAGTTTTCAAAAAGTAATGTTTTTGTGGTTTAAGTGAAGGAAGGAAGCATGAACCATTATCCCAGAATATTATAATCATTTCATTTTACAAATTAAGTAACTGGCCTCAGAGAGGTTAAGTAACTTTCCCAAAGTCACAGAAGATGTTTAAAAAATGGTAGAGTCTCGATTTAAATCCAGGTGTCTGTGACTTCATCCCCTTCGTGCTGTGCAGCCATACACTGTCATTTCCAAATCCACACGTGTGGCTCGATTCTCTCCCTGAATCTATAGATTTCCTGTGCCAACTGACAACCCCACAGGCCCGTTGCACTCACCTCTTCCCATCCAGCATCCTAGGCAGTTGGAGACGACTTCCCAGAGAAGAGTGTGTTAGAGAACCTGGGTCCCAAAGGCCCTACCCCAGCCCCTGGAAGGAGAGGTGGGCTTCAAGAGGAAGATTAGAGGATTTGAAGGGAGAAGTATGTTTGTCTGAGGGACAGGCTGATAGGCCAATGTGGCACATACGTGATAATAAACACCAGTTACTTTGAATTTATGTATTTTTTTTTTTTTTTTAAGTATTGGCAATACATGCTGAATGCTGGTGATACCCAAAGCAGATAAATAAAAATCAAGCCACTGTATGGGCAAGTTGAGACATTCCCATTTTACCTGGGAGGACCTGACAAGAAAATACCACTCTGCGGTATAAAAGAACTGTCTCCTAGACTCAACAAATGAAACAAATTAGTCATTTTTTCTAATTATTCTTATTCTATTACAGATGAGGCACGGTAGGCACAAAGAGATTAGATCATCTCCTATTACAGATGAGGCACGGTAGGCACAAAGTCATTCAAGTTATAAGTTGCTGAGTCCCATAGCAAGTACTACTCAGCATGTCCCAAAGTGAACCCACCCATCCCCACTCTCCTGTGCTGCCGGACTCAGTGACAGGCACCATGTTCCACCCAGCAGCTTGGGCCAAAGATCTTGAAAGCCATCGTTGATTGCTGCCTGTCTCGCACCACCCCCACAGTGACTAAGCCTGGCCAGTTCGACCTCCTGGGTTTTTCTAAGTGAGATCTTTTTTTTTTCACGCCATTCTCCTGCCTCAGCCGCCCAAGTA
The DNA here is from genome assembly GCF_009764315.1 of Trachypithecus francoisi. Classification (NCBI taxonomy): domain Eukaryota; kingdom Metazoa; phylum Chordata; class Mammalia; order Primates; family Cercopithecidae; genus Trachypithecus; species Trachypithecus francoisi. Next base: position 90,724,114 of record NW_022681471.1, read on the forward strand.
GCTGGGACTACAGGCGCCCGCCACCTCGCCCGGCTAGCTTTTTGTATTTTTTAGTAGAAATGGGGTTTCACCGTGTTAGCCAGGATGGTCTCGATCTCCTGACCTGGTGATCCGCCCGTCTCGGCCTCCAAAGTGCTGGGATTACAGGCTTGAGCCACCGCGCCCGGCCCTTTTTTTTTTTTTTTAAACTTAAAAAAAAAATTATTTATGTACTTAAAGTTCTGGGATACACTTGCAGAACGTGCAGGTTTGTTACATAGGTATACTTGTGCCATGGTATTTTGCTGCACCCATCAACCCATCATGTAGGTTTTAAGCCCCACATGCATTAGGTATTTGTCATAATGCTCTCCCTCCTCTTGCCCCCCCACCCCCGATAGGCCCTGCTGTGTGATGTTCCCCTCCCTGTGTCCATGTGTTCTCATTGTTCACCTCCCACTTATGAGTGAGAACATGTGGTGTTTGATTTTCTGTTCCTGTGTTAGTTTGCTGAGAATGAACATGAACTCATTTTTTTTATGGCTGCATAGTATTCCATGGTGTATATGTGCCACATTTTCTTTATCCAGTCTATCATTGATGGACATTTGGGTTGGTTCCCAGTCTTTGCTATTATAAATAGTGCTGCAGTAAACATACGTGTGCATGTGTCATTATAGGAATGATTTATAATCCTTTGGGTATATACCACCAACAAGTCATAGCTCATCCTCTTGCCACCAGTCTTGACCCCTTCCCACGCATTCTCAGTGCCAGTGTGTGAGGCAACTTTCTTAACTCCTTATCTGGTCATATCAAACCTTTTCAAACTCTACCAGGGCTGCCTACTGCCCTTAGGATAAAGTCCAGCCTCCTGGACTAGGAACATCAGGCCCCAGCTACCCGCAAATGCATCCTCTGTAGCAGACCCCTCCTGCTGCACCCACCCTCAGTATTCCACATTCTAGACCTCTTTCTGTTCATCAGTCAGTATTCCACATTCTAGACCTCTTTCTGTTCATCAGTCGACCAACGCTTGTGGACTGTCTAGCATGCGCACTCATCTCTTGCTCTCTCTGTCCACCGCCTCACACCCGCCCTTCCCTCTGTCTGGCCTGCACTTGCTCCCTCCCCCTCTGCCTGATTCCTCCTTGCCCTCAGCTCTCAAGTGAAGGAGAGCAAATTCTACTTTACCTAGGGAGCAACTGGATGAAAAGGCACGCTTAGTGGGTTTGATATTTTTACTCAATAGCACATGATGGGGATTCATGAAAATTCCCCCAATGGGCCAACCAGTTGGAATGTCACCTGAGAGTAGTGTTTTTGGGAAAAGTTTACTTGCAAAGACTAGGATGCAGGAAAGTAACTGAGGAAGGTGACAGGTTCATTTGCCTGACTACAGCAACCTTCACTGTGTGTGTATAGCAGCATGTTTTATACTTCAAATATATACAATAAAACAAAAAAAAATTAAAGATACACAACATAGATCTCCCCTTTATTTCTATGGACTCATCGTTGTGTGTGAATATGGAAGTTGGAATTGTGGCCCCAGGTTTGGTATGAAGGGATGCAGGCTGAGGACCTGCCTCGCATCTGGTTCTTCTTGCCACAGGGTGGCATGTGAGGATTAACTTTGTTCACTACAGCATGTTATTTCGACTCCCAGCATGGGCATACCTGATTATGAACAGGAGCATCTACTTTGGACATGTGGACAATGAAAGAGAAAAGATGGGAATGGCCCTGGTCCTGCCACCATCAGCCCAAGCCCCAAGCCTGTCTGGAGGGTAGACTGGACTCCCACTGTCCCAGCATGCTGGCCTGCACACTGATGTACCCCTAACATGGCACAGTGTGAATGGCTCTTCCTGGAGCCTGGCTGTTGAGGACATACTGTGTGCCACTCATGTACAGTGTTGATTTCCCAAAGACCCAGAGAGGTAAGTATCAAACTCCAATCTACAGATAAGGAACCAAGCTGAAAGAGGTCAGGGCACTGAGGCAGAAAAGGCTGGATCTGGGACTCACATGCGGGCTCTGTCAGACTCCAAATCCAGGCCTCTTTAAACTCACGACAACGTACTTTGCTTATGCTCCCCTTGCTCAGCTGCAGATATTATTCCGTGATGGGACAGTCAGCCTGGTTGCAACACCATGTCCACCTGTGAGATCCAGGCCCCTGGCAGGGCAAAGCCACCCTGAAAAGTTCTAACACAGTCCACAGGAGCTGCCCTGGAGTCCCTTGCCTCACAACTACCAGTCGAGTTTAGCTTCTAGGTCTCCCCCAGGAGGCGCTTTGCCCTATCACAAAGACACTTGCAATCCACCCCTGCCCTAAATTACGTCTCCATCAGCCTCACTTTAACAGATAAGAATCTAGAGGCAAACAGAGCAGAGGCAGCGTTAGTGGCTGCAGCACAGCTGTGGAGTTGATCAGACTCCAAATGTGGTGTGGAAATCAAGACTGAGAATGGGAATCTGGTTCCTCCTGTTCTTCGGCTCTCTGGACTGTAAGCTGTGCAGAATCAAAGTGCCTGCTGCAAAACCTCCCCTCTTCTGAAGAGTCTGTCCTGACCCAACCCTTGCACACACACATCCCTCAGGTGAGGGTAGGGAGCTCTCCTGTGTGCTCCTAGGGGACTGTGGGTTGAATTCTGCCATGACTCTCCTTACCATCCCCACCCCAGTGTGGGGGTCATCTGCCAGCAAGGATACAGTTGAAAGCATCCCCCTGTCCCCAGAGTGTCCAATCAGCACTCGGAACAAGCTTATTCGTTAATAAAGGAATTTCACCCAGAGTACTTGGTTAGTAATGGTTATGATGGTAGCAGCTCTGTGTGCATTAGAAATGCTCCAGGAGAATCGAGTGAACAGAGGACATCTGTGCAATGAGATTCTCTTCCCCTGGAGTCAGGGAGGAGGGTTGTAACTTTCCTCTCTTCCTTAATTCTGGAACTCCTAGTAAAAGAGTATACAAAATTATTTATTTATTTGAGATAGAGACTAGCTCTGTCACCCAGGCTGGAGTGCAGTGACACAGTCTCAGCTGACTGCATCCTCCACCTCCTGGGATCAAGTGATTCTCCTGCCTCAGCCACCCAAGTAGCTGGGATTACAGGCGTGCATCACTGCACCTGGTAATTTTTTTTTGTATTTTTAGTAGAGACGAGGCTTCACCATATTGGCCAGGCTGTTCTCGAACTCCTGACGTCAAGTGATTTGCCTTCCCAAAGTCCTGGGATTACAGGCGTGAGCCACTGCACCCTGCCAGAATTTTTAAATATGTCTCGGCCATTATGTTACTCCATCAGGCTCGGCTGTGGCCTCCCAGTGGGACTGCAGTGATGGGTTCACCAAACTCTCAGAGTACCCTAGGGCAAGTGCATGCGGGCCTCCCCCAGGGTCTGTAGGGAAAAACTACTATTGATTGGGTTCAGGCATCCTAATCGAGTATTTGGTTCTGTGGCTGCAACACAGATATCCCCGGTGACAAGGACATGAATACCTGGATGAACGTGTCTGTCAAGTCCGGGTGGGCTACACCAGTGCCCTTGCCTGTCGTATCTCGTTGCCTAAGCCCTCCTGGTTCTGACTGCTCCTGCCTGGGTCCCTCCGTCGCCTGAACTCTGCAGGCTACACAGACATGCTTCTGCATCTGTGGCCCTCATTGTCCCTTTCCGTGTTACTGGCAGAGCAGAAGCTTACCTGGCCTGACAGGATCCTGTCCCTGTCACCGTGGCACCTCTAGCCTTCTGTTCAGCTTCCTGCTGGTGCGCTAGTGTCCTTGTGGCGTCTGTGCCGTGTTGGGCCAACTTGGCCTCTGACTTTTTTTTTTTTTCCAACTGTCCCTTCTGTCTGGAAGGCCTTCACCACAGATATCTACTTGATTGACTCCTCCCCCTTCACATCTCTGTCAAATTGTCACCTTCTCAACCCAGCCTACCCTGGTCACTGTGTGTCATAATTTACCTGCAGCTAATCAAGTTCCTCCCCCAATTCACAGTCCCTGTACCACGATCTGTATATATATATATATATTTTTTTGAGACGGAGTCTCGCTCTGTCACCGGGGCTGGAGTGCAGTGGCCGGATCTCAGCTCACTGCAAGCTCCGCCTCCCGGGATCATGCCATTCTCCTGCCTCAGCCTCCCGAGTAGCTGGGACTACAGGCGCCCGCCACCTCGCCCGGCTATATTTTTTCTTTTTTATCACAGCCCCCATCACCTTTGTAAACTAAAAATAAAATTCTAAGCCCCACTCCCCAATCATCTGAATGGACCCTCTCAGCCAAAGCTACTCCAAAGTTAGCCTGAAAAAGTAGTTCAGGCCATGATGGGAAGGGTGGGTGAGACATGTGTCATTACATGCTTCTCCCTATGGAATTCAGGCACAGCTGACCAGCATTTATGTTAAGGCAGAGATCTTTTTTTTTTTTTTTAGAGACAAATTCTTTTTTATTATTATGATTATACTTTAAGTTCTAGGGTACATGTGCACAACGTGTAGGTTTGTTTTTATTTTATTTTTTTTTATTTTTTTATTATTTTTATTTATTTATTTATTTATTTTATTATACTTTAAGTTCTAGGGTACATGTGCATGACGTTATATCATGTATAGCTCCCCAATGCAATCCCTCCCTCCTCCCCCCTCCCCATGATAGGCCCCAGTGTGTGATGTTCCCCTTCCGAGTCCAAGTGATCTCATTGTTCAGTTCCCACCTATGAGTGAGAACATGCGGTGCTTGGTTTCTCTTCTCGTGATAGTTTGCTAAGAATGATGGATTCCAGCTGCATCCATGTCCCTACAAAGGACGCAAACTCATCTTTTTGATGGCTGCATAGTATTCCATTGTGTATATGTGCCACATTTTCTTAATCCAGTCTGTCACAGATGGACATTTGGGTTGATTCCAAGTCTTTGCTATTGTGAATAGTGCCGCAATAAACATACGTGTGCATGTGTCTTTGTAGTAGAGTAATTTATAATCCTTTGGATATAACCCAGTAGTGGGATGGCTGGGTCATATGGTACATCTAGTTCTAGATCCTTGAGGAATCGCCATACTGTTTTCCATAATGGTTGAACTAGTTTACAATCCCACCAACAGTGTAAAAGTGTTCCTATTTCTCCACATCCTCTCCAACACCTGTTGTTTCCTGACTTCTTAATGATTGCCATTCTAACTGGTGTGAGATGGTATCTCATTGTGGTTTTGATTTGCATTTCTCTGATGGCGAGTGATGAGATGAGCATTTTTTCATGTGTCTGTTGGCTGTATGGATGTCTTCTTTTGAGAAATGTCTGTTCATATCCTTTCCCCACTTTTTGATGGGGTTGTTTGTTTTTTTCTTGTATATTTGTTTGAGTTCTTTGTAGATTCTGGATATTAGCCCTTTGTCAGATGAGTAGGTTGCAAAAATTTTCTCCCATTCTGTAGGTTGCCTGTTCACTCTGATGGTAGTTTCTTTAGCTGTGCAAAAGCTCTTAGTTTAATTACATCCCATGTGTCAATTTTTGCTTTTGCTGCCGTTGCTTTTGGTGTTTTAGACATGAAGTCCTTGCCCATGCCTATGTCCTGAATGGTACTACCTAGATTTTCTTCTAGGGTTTTTATGGTATTAGGTCTAACATTTAAGTCTCTGATCCATCTTGAGTTAATTTCGTATAAGGGGTAAGGAAAGGATCCAGTTTCAGCTTTCTACTTATGGCTAGCCAATTTTCCCAGCACCATTTATTAAATAGGGAATCCTTTCCCCATTTCTGTTTTTGTCAGGTTTGTCAAAGATCAGATGGCTGTAGATGTGTGGTATTATTTCTGAGGACTCTGTTCTGTTCCATTGGTCTATATCTCTGTTGTGGTACCAGTACCATGCTGTTTTGGTTACTGTAGCCTTGTAGTATAGTTTGAAGTCAGGTAGCGTGACGCCTCCAGCTTTGTCTTTTGACTTAGGATTGTCTTGGCAATGCGGGCTCTTTTTTGGTTCCATATGAACTTTAAAGCGTTTTTTCCAATTCTGTGAAGAAACTCATTGGTAGCTTGATGGGGATGGCATTGAATCTATAAATCACCTTGGGCAGTATGGCCATTTTCACGATATTGATTCTTCCTATCCATGAGCATGGTATGTTCTTCCATTTGTTTGTGTCCTCTTTGATTTCACTGAGCAGTGGTTTGTAGTTCTCCTTGAAGAGGTCCTTACATCCCTTGTAAGCTGGATTCCTAGGTATTTTATTCTCTTTGAAGCAATTGTGAATGGAAGTTCATTCCTGATTTGGCTCTCTGCTTGTCTGTTACTGGTGTATAAGAATGCTTGTGATTTTTGCACATTAATTTTGTATCCTGAGACTTTGCTGAAGTTGCTTATCAGCTAAGGAGATTTTGGGCTGAGACAATGGGTTTTCTAAATATACAATCATGTCATCTGCAAACAGGGACAATTTGACTTCTTCTTTTCCTAACTGGATACCCTTGATTTCTTTCTCTTGCCTGATTGCCCTAGCCAGAACTTCCAACACTATGTTGAATAGGAGTGGTGAGAGAGGGCATCCCTGTCTTGTGCCAGTTTTCAAAGGGATTTTTCCAGTTTTTGCCCATTCAGTATGATATTAGCTGTGGGTTTGTCATAAATAGCTCTTATTATTTTGAGGTACGTTCCATCAATACCGAATTTATTGAGCGTTTTTAGCATAAAGGGCTGTTGAATTTTGTCAAAAGCCTTTTCTGCATCTATTGAGATAATCATGTGGTTCTTGTCTTTGGTTCTGTTTATATGCTGGATTACGTTTATTGATTTGCGAATGTTGAACCAGCCTTGCATCCCAGGGATGAAGCCCACTTGATCATGGTGGATAAGCTTTTGATGTGCTGCTGAATCCGGTTTGCCAGTATTTTATTGAGAATTTTTGCATCGATGTTCATCAGGGATATTGGTCTAAAATTCTCTTTTTTTGTTGTGTCTCTGCCAGGCTTTGGTATCAGAATGATGTTGGCCTCATAAAAAGAGTTAGGGAGGATTCCCTCTTTTTATTGATTTGAAATAGTTTCAGAAGGAATGGTACCAGCTCCTCCTTGTACCTCTGGTAGAATTCAGCTGTGAATCCATCTGGTCCTGGACTTTTTTTGGTGGGTAGGCTATTAATTGTTGCCTCAATTTCAGAGCCTGCTATTGGTCTATTCAGGGATTCAACTTCTTCCTGTTTAGTCTTGGGAGAGTGTAAGTGTCCAGGAAATTATCCATTTCTTCTAGATTTTCTAGTTGATTTGCGTAGAGGCATTTATAGTATTCTCTGATGATTGTTGTATTTCTGTGGGGTCGGTGGTGATATCCCCTTTATCATTTTTATTGCGACTATTTGATTCCTCTCTCTTTTCTTCTTTATTAGTCTTGCTAGCGGTCTGTCAATTTTGTTGATCTTTTCAAAAAACCAACTCCTGGATTCATTGATTTTTTGGAGGGTTTTTTGTGTCTCTATCTCCTTCAGTTCTGCTCTGATCTTAGTTATTTCTTGCCTTCTGCTAGCTTTTGAATGTGTTTGCTCTTGCCTCTCTAGTTCTTTTAATTGTGATGTTAGAGTGTCAATTTTAGATCTCTCCTGCTTTCTCTGTGGGCATTTAGTGCTATAAATTTCCCTCTACACACTGCTTTAAATGTGTCCCAGAGATTCTGGTATGTGTATCTTTGTTCTCATTGGTTTCAAAGAACATCTTATTTCAAGGCAGAGATCTTAAGACTGTGGCAATAAGACACCAAGTTCCAGCCTGACTAATATAGCATCACATGACAAATAGGCCCTGAAAGAAGTCAAAGTATTTCACCCGACAATATATTTCTTCGACACATTTTGAAATAGGCCTACAAAGCCATCTCTTGTGAGGAAGTCTACATTCTGTAGAGAATCCCTTTCCTTTCCAGGTCTTTTTCCTGGTCTAGGAGAGAATAAGCTAAGAGTCCAGCAACTTTTAAGGTCTGATAAGAAACATTTACAGTCTATTCCCTCTGAAGCCTGCTACCTCGGGACTTCATTGGCATAATAAGAACCTTGGTCTCCAAAACCCCTAATCTTAACCCAGACACTCCCTTCTATGGATTGGAGGTCTTTAGATAAACTCAAGCAATTGCCAATCAGAAAATCTTTGAATCCACTTATGACCTGTAAGACCCCACCCCCAACGCCCACCAACTTGTAGTTGTCCTGCCTTTTCAGAATGAACCAGTGTACATCGCACATGCATTGATTGATGTCTTATGTCTCCCTAAAGTGTATAAACCAAAGCTGTACCCTGACGACCTTGGGGATGTTTCGTCAGGACCTCCTGAGGTTGCGTCAGCGGCACGTCCTTAACCTTAGCAAAATAAACTTCTAAATTGATTGAGACTTGTCTTGGGTACGTTTTGGTTCATAACTTCTAACATTTCCTAGATTCCCTTGTGGAGGGTTTGCTGTCTGCCACCTACCACGTCTTCTTTGGGGAATGTCAGATCCAGGGCAGGGATTTCTGTTGATTTGATTCCCTGAGGTATCCCCACACCTCAAGAAGTACCTGGCACGTAGAAAGCCTTACATATTTATTGCCTGAAGGAACATATCTGCCTCCCCCACTAGACTGTGACACCATTCAGGGTCTCATTCTCCCCCGTGTGACGGAGTCCTCTATGCATCCTTGCATCATGGTGCAAAGAGCCTTACAAAATAACAGAATTAAACCATGCATGTCTTAGAGACAGAGGGGACATTCTGGGGGTAGTTTCTACTTTCTTCAGCACAACACACATTTCTCTTGAATGGTCTGTGCCTGTGCCCATTACTCCTACATTCCAGCTGAGACGGTCTCAGGCCCACGCCTCCTCCTGGCCACAGATGGCCTCTACCTGTGTCCCCTCCCTTCCCTAGCCCTGAATTCTGCATTCAGAAGCTCTGTGTGTTTGCAGGAAAGGGCTGAGATGCCACTCTGTAGATCCTCATCATGTAAAGGTGAAGTTAAGCTCTGGAAAAAAAGATTCAAACAGCTAGAGGCTCTTGCAATCCCACCAGGGCACAGGGGATCCTGGGTTGGACTTGTGTGTTCTGGAGAGATGCAAGAGGGAGGTTGTGTCCAGGTTATTTTCTTTCTCTTTCTTTCTTTCTTCTTCTTTTTTTTTTTTTTTATTATACTTTAAGCTCTAGGGTACATGTGCACAACGTGCAGGTTTTTACATATGTATACATGTGCCATGTTGGTGTGCTGCCCATTAACTCATCATTTACATTAGGTATATCTCCTAATGCTATCCCTCCCCCTTACCCCCTCCCCAGAACAGGACCCGGTGTGTGATGATCCCCTTCCTGTGTCCAAGTGATGTCATTGTTCAATTCCCACCTATGAGTGAGAACATGCGGTATTTGGTTTTCTGTTCTTGCGAAAGTTTGCTGAGAATGATAGTTTCCAGCTGCACCCATGTCCCTACAAAAGACACGAACTCATCCTTTTTTATGGCTGCATAGTATTCCATGGTGTATATGTGCCACATTTTCTTAATCCAGTCTGTCACTGATGGACATTTGGGTTGGTTACAAGTCTTTGCTATTGTGAATAGTGCCGCAATAAACATACGTGTGCATGTGTCTTTATAGCACAATGACTTATAATCCTTTGGGTATATCCCCAGTAATGGGATGGCTGGGTCTAATGGTATTTCTAGTTCTAGATCCTTGAGGAATCACCACACTGTTTTCCACAATGGTTGAACTAGTTTACAGTCCCACCAACAGTGTAAAAGTGTTCCTATTTCTCCACATCCTCTCCAGCTCCTGTTGTTTCCTGATTTTTTGATGATTGCCATTCTAACTAGTGTGAGATGGTATCTCATTGTGGTTTTGATTTGCATTTCTCTGATGGCCAGTGATGATGAGCATTTTTTCATGTGTCTGTTGGCTGTATGCATGTCTTCTTTTGAGAAATGTCTGTTCATATCCTTTGCCCAATTTTTGATGGGTTTGTTTGTTTTTTTCTTGTAAATTTGTTTGAGTTCTTTGTAGATTCTGGATATTAGCCCTTTGTCAGATGAGTAGATTGCAAAAATTTTCTCCCATTCTGTAGATTGCCTGTTCACTCTGATGGTAGTTCCTTTTGCTGTGCAGAAGCTCTTTAGTTTAATTAGATCCCATTTGTCAATTTTGGCTCTTGTTTCCATTGCTTTTGGTGTTTTAGACATGAAGTCCTTGCCCATGCCTATGTCCTGAATGGTATTACCGAGCTTTTCTTCTAGGGTTTTTATGGTATTAGGTCTAACATTTAAGTCTCTGATCCATCTTGAATTAATTTTCATATAAGGAGAAGAAAAGGATCCAGTTTCAGCTTTGTATTTATGGCTAGCCAGTTTTCCCAGCACCATGTATTCAATAGGGAATCCTTTCCCCATTTCTTGTTTTTGTCAGGTTTGTCAAAGATCAGATGGCTGTAGATGTATGATATTATTTCTGAGGGCTCTGTTCTGTTCCATTGGTCTATATCTCTGTTTTGGTACCAGTATCATGCTGTTTTGGTTACTGTAGCCTTGTAGTATAGTTTGAAGTCAGGTAGTGTGATGCCTCCAGCTTTGTTCTTTTGACTTAGGATTGTCTTCGCAATGCGGGCTCTTTTTTGGTTCCATATGAACTTTAAAGTAGTTTCTTCCAATTCTGTGAAGAAAGTCATTGGGAGCTTGATGGGGATGGCACTGAATCTATAAATTACCTTGGGCAGTATGGCTATTTTCCCAATATTGATTCTTCCTATCCATGAGCATGGTATATTCTTCCATTTGTTTGTGTCCTCTTTGATTTCACTGAGCAGTGGTTTGTAGTTCTCCTTGAAGAGGTCCTTTACATCCCTTGTAAGTTGGATTCCTAGGTATTTTATTCTCTTTGAAGCAATTGTGAATGGGAGTTCACTCATGATTTGGCTCTCTGTTTGTCTGTAGCTGGTGTATAAGAATGCTTGTGATTTTTGCACGTTGATTTTGTATCCTGAGACTTTGCTGAAGTTGCTTATCAGCTTAAGGAGATTTTGGGCTGAGACAATGGGCTTTTCTAAATATACAATCATGTCATCTGCAAACAGGGACAATTTGACTTCTTCTTTGCCTAACTGAATACCCTTGATTTCTTTCTCTTGCCTGACTGCCCTAGCCAGAACTTCCAACACTATGTTGAATAGGAGTGGTGAGAGAGGGCATCCCTGTCTTGTGCCAGTTTTCAAAGGGAATGCTTCCAGTTTTTGCCCATTCAGTATGATATTGGCTGTGGGTTTGTTATAAATCGCTCTTATTATTTTGAGATACGTTCCATCAATACTGAATTTATTGAGAGTTTTTAGCATGAAAGGCTGTTGAATTTTGTCAAAGGCTTTTCTGCATCTATTGAGATAATCATGTGGTTCTTGTCTTTGGTTCTGTTTATATGCTGGATTACGTTTATTGATTTGCATATGTTGAACCAGCTTTGCATCCCAGGGATGAAGCCCACTTGATCATGTTGGATAAGCTTTTTGATGTGCTGCTGGATTCGGTTTGCCAGTATTTTATTGAGGATTTTTGCATTGATGTTCATCAGGGATATTGGTCTAAAATTCTCTTTTTTTGATGTATCTCTGTCAGGCTTTGGTATCAGGATGATGTTGGCCTCGTAAAATGAGTTAGGGAGGATTCCCTCTTTTTCTATTGATTGGAATAGTTTCAGAAGGAATGGTACCAACTCCTCCTTGTACCTCTGGTAGAATTTGGCTGTGAATCCGTCTGGTCCTGGGCTTTTTTTGGTTGGTAGGCTATTAATTATTGCCTCAATTTCAGAGCCTGCTATTGGTTTATTCAGGGATTCAACTTCTTCCTGGTTTAGTCTTGGGAGAGTGTCCAGGAAATTATCCATTTCTTCTAGGTTTTCTGGATTATTTGTGTAGAGGTGTTTATAGTATTCTCTGAGGGCAGTTTGTATTTCTGTGGGGTCGGTGGTGATATCCCCTTTATTATTGTTTATTGCATCTATTTGATTCTTCTCTCTTTTCTTCTTTATTAGTCTTGCTAGTGGTCTATCAATTTTGTTGATCTTTTCAAAAATCCAGCTCCTTGATTCATTGATTTTTTTGGAGGATTTTTTGGGTTTCTATCTCCTTCAGTTCTGCTCTGATCTTAGTTATTTCTTGCCTTCTGCTAGCTTTTGAATGTGTTTGCTCTTGCTTCTCTAGTTCTTTTAATTGTGATGTTAGGGTGCCAATTTTAGATCTTTCCTGCTTTCTCTTGTGGACATTTAGTGCTATAAATTTCCCTCTACACACTGCTTAAATGTGTCCCAGAGATTCTGGTATGTTGCATCTTTGTTCTCATTGTTTCAAAGAACATCTTTTTTTCTGCCTTCATTTCGTTATGTACCTAGTAGTCATTCAGGAGCATGTTGTTCAGTTTCCATTATTTGAGCAATTTTGATTGAGTTTCTTAATCCTGAGTTCTAGTTTGATTGTGCTGTGGTCTGAGAGACAGTTTGTTATAATTTCTGTTCTCCTGCATTTGCTGAGGAGTGCTTTACTTCCAACTATGTGGTCAATTTTGGAAAAAGTGCAATGTGGTGCTGAGAAGAATGTATATTCTGTTGATATGGGGTGGAGATTTCTGTAGATGTCTATTAGGTCCGCTTGGTGCAGAGTTAAGTTCAATTCCTGGATATCCTTGTTAACTTTCTGTCTCGTTGATCTGTCTAATGTTGACAGTGGGGTGTTAAAGTCTCCCATTATTACTGTATGGAGTCTAAGTCTCTTTGTAAGTCTCTAAGGACTTGCTTTATGAATCTGGGTGCTCCTGTATTGGGTGCATATATATTTAGGATAGTTAGCTCTTCCTGTTGAATTGATGCCTTTACCATTATGTAATGGCCTTCTTTGTCTCTTTTGATCTTTGATGGTTTAAGTCTGTTTTATCAGAGACTAGGATTGCAACCCCTGCTTTTTTTGTTTTCCATTTGCTTGGTAGATCTTCCTCCATCCCTTTATTTTGAGCCTATGTGTGTCTCGGCATGTTAGATGGGTCCCCTGAATACAGCAAACTGATGGGTCTTGACTCTTTATCCAATTTGCCAGTCTGTGTCTTTTAATTGGACCATTTAGTCCATTTACATTTAAGGTTAATATTGTTGTGTGTGAACTTGATCCTGTCTTTATGATATTAGCTGGTTATTTTGCTCACTAGTTGATGCAGTTTCTTCCTAGCATGGATGGACTTTACATTTTGACATGTTTTTGCAATGGCTGGTACTGGTTGTTCCTTTCCATGTTTAGTGCTTCCTTCAGGATCTCTTGTAGGGAAGGCCTGATGGTGACAAAATCTCTAAGCATTTGCTTATCTGGAAAGGATTTTATTTCTCCTTCACTTATGAAACTTAGTTTGGCTGGATATGAAATTCTGGGTGAAAATTCTTTTCTTTAAGAATGTTGAATATTGGCCCCCACTCTCTTCTGGCTTGGAGGGTTTCTGCTGAGAGATCTGCTGTTAGTCTGACGGGCTTCCCTTTGTGGGTAACCCGAGCTTTCTCTCTGGCTGCCCTTCAGATTTTTTCCTTCATTTCAACTTTGGTGAATCTGACAATTATGTGTCTTGGAGTTGCTCTTCTCGAGGAGTATCTTTGTGGCATTCCCTGTATTTCTTGAATTTGAATGTTGGCCTGCCTTACTAGGTTGGGGAAGTTCTCCTGGATGATATCCTGAAGAGTGTTTTCCAACTTGGTTCTGTTTTCCCCGTCACTTTCAGGCACCCCAATCAGACGTAGATTTGGTCTTTTCACATAGTCCCATATTTCTTGGAGGCTTTGTTCATTTCTTTTTCCTCTTTTTTCTCTACACTTCTCTTCTCGCTTCATTTCATTCGTTTGATCTTCAATCGCTGATACTCTTTCTTCCAGTTGATTGAGTCGTTACTGAAGCTTGTGCATTTGTTACGTAGTTCTCGTGTTATGGTTTTGATCTCTATCAGTTCTTCTAAGGTCTTGTCTGCATTGATTATTCTAGTTATCCATTCATGCATTCTTTTTTCAAAGTTTTTGATTTCTTTGTGCTGATTACGTAGTTTCTCCTTTAGCTCTGAGAAGTTTGATTGACTGAAGCCTTCTTCTTTCAACTCGTCAAAGTCATTCTCCATCCAGCTTTGTTCCATTGCTGGCGATGAGCTGCGTTCCTTTGGAGGGGGAGATGTGCTCTGATTTTTTGAATTTTCAGCTTTTCTGCACTGCTTTTTCCCCATCTTTGTGGTTTTATCTGCCTTTGGTCTTTGATGATGGTGACGTACTGATGGGGTTTTGGTGTGGGTGTCCTTTCTGTTTGTTAGTTTTCCTTCTAACAGTCAGGACCCTCAGCTGCAGGTCTGTTGGAGTTTGCTTGAGGTCCACTCCAGACCCTGTTTGCCTGGGTATCAGCAGCGGAGGCTGCAGAAGATAGAATATTGCTGAACAGCGAGGGTTGCTGTCTGATTCTTGCTCTGGAAGCTTCATCTCAGGGGTGTACCCCGCCGTGTGAGGTGTGAGGTGTCGGTCTGCACCTAGTGGGGGATGTCTCCCAGTTAGGCTACTCAGGGGTCAGGGATCCATTTGAGCAGGCAGTCTGTCCGTTCTCAGATCTCAACCTCTGTGCTGGGAGATTCACCGCTGTCTTCAAAGCTGTCAGACAGGGGCATTTACCTCTGCCGAGGTTTCTGCTGCTTTTTGTTTAGCTATGCCCTGTCCCCAGAGGCGGAGTCTACAGAGGCAGGCAGGCCTCCTTGAGCTGTGGTGGCCTCTACTCAATTCGAGCTTCCTGGTGCTTTGTTTACCTATTTAAGCCTTAGCAATGGCGGGCGCCCCTTCCCCAGCCTCGCTGCTGCCTTGCAGTTAGATCTCAGACTGCTGTGCTAGCAAGGAGGGAGGCTCCGTGGGCGTGGGACCCTCTGGGCCAGGTGTGGGATATAATCTCCTGGTGTGCCGTTTGCTAAGACCCTTGGTAAAGCGCAGTATTAGGTTGGGAGTTACCCGATTTTCCAGGTGTTGTGTGTCTCAATTTCCTTTGGCTAGGAAAAGGAATTCCCTTCCCCCTTGTGCTTCCCAGGTGAGGCAATGCCTCGCCCTGCTTCAGCTCTCACTGGTCGGGCTGCACCCGCGGACCAGCGCCAACTGTCCGACACGCCTTAGTGAGATGAACCGGGTACCTCAGTTCAAAATGCAGAAATCACCCCTCTTCTGTGTCACTCACGCTGGGAGCTGGAGGCTAGAGCTGTTGGAGCTGTTCCTATTCAACCATCTTGGGTGCGCCTGTGTCCAGGTTATTTTCTAGGTGTCAGTGACATCTAGCAGTAGACAGACTACATGACCCAGGAACACATGGGCAGGTCTTGCTCATCCCCGAGAGAGAGGGTCCCTGCTCTGTGTCCTTTGTCAGAGACACAGAAGAAACTCCTCCCCACAGTGAGATCTCCACAAGTGGTGCTGACGGGGACCTGTGACTCTCAAAGCAGTCGCATGACTCCAACCCCAGGGGTGGCTGTGAAGGAAGCTGGCCGTGTAAACTCAGGGGTCTAGATAAGTAAGCCTGGCTGTGGCAGGCTGGAGTGGGCGAGTCTGGGAAAGTCAACTCGAGACAACCTCTCACTGACTGTACAGGGTGAGACCCAAATATCAGGAGAAGGTCACAAACATCTCATGTCCGAACTTTGCTGTGTGACAGTGTCTCTCATGCTGGAGATGATCTCCCAAACAGCTTAGACGTTTCAATACCTGGAACACGGAACCAAAGACAGACCAGGCCTCCCTCCAAAACATACATCTCCTACCAGCTCTGAAACGTCCTACCCTGGACACACACTCTGAGATACCTCAGGGACCTCACAGGGTGGGTCACAAAGCTCAAGAGACCCCAACGACATAGAAAACCCAGATAACAACCCAGGAACGAGCAGCTCAGAGACCTCAACCCTGGACACACAACGCTGAACAGTTCACAGAACTCAGACCCCTCTGAGAACTCAGTGAAGGAGAACACAGACACTCAACCTACTCAGAGATGTCAGATTCTAAAATTCAGACCCACGTGCAGGTGAGCAACTTTAGAACCTGTGATGTTGAAACCCGGTTACCTCACGGACCTCACACCTCGGACCCAGAAGCCCACAAAACCATAGTGCGCACACCCTGAGATGCGGACACAGAAACAGTTGAGGGGACCAGGACAGGGATCACAGAGGCCTTGGGCACAATGTTCCCTGTAACAGACACCTAGGAGACCTCAGAGTGTGGGACACACCATTCCCACACAGCACCGACTTTACAAGCTGAGACACAGCAACTACTCAACAGGTCAGCAGCCTTAACCCCTGCAGTGCAGACTCATAACCAGGTAGGGAGGACACACTCAGGACGCAGGACCCCAAAAGGATCAGTGACCTTTCGTGAGTTTGGAATAACCTCAGTGTTCTCACAACCTAGGATATAGAGCCCCAAGGGGCGCTATTTTGTCCCATCATTGACACAGACACTCGGGAGAGCTCAAACCCTACTTCCTGAAATCAGAAATGCTCCCACGCCTTGCATTCTAGACACAATACCTAAAGCAGATCAGACACCTCACACGCTGGGAGAGAACTCTAACCAGCCCAGAGGACTGTCGCTCTGGATATAAGCCTTCCACAACTCAGAGACCTGCCGACCTGGAACACTACCTCCAAATTGGTCAGAGACCTCAGAATCTGTGCCCAGAGCCTGAAAGAGCTCAGCAGAATGACATCTTGCACTGGAGACACCTGAAAAGTCACTTGGTACGGGACACGTGTCAGATGCAGTCACAGCAGAGATCACCCAGGCTCATAAGGCAGACACAGAGACAGAGGGAGACAGAGACAGACAGAGTCAAAGGGAGCAATGAGGTCGGGGAGGGATTGAGGATTAGGGAGAGCATTTCTGGACAGCTTCTGTCCTCAGAGAGTCAGCCTCCATCTCAGGACCCGGGCCAAGGCAGCCGAGTAACTTCTTGTTTTCCAGGTGAAGGAAGACCTCGGTTTCTGCCCTCAGAGGCTGTTTCTGGGCCTAGGCCACACCTAGGAGGACAGGAGCTGGCCCGGACACACAGCAGAGCCCTTTACCCATCAAAATGGGGATCCATTCTAGGTTTGGAGGGTTCATGCCATCGTGAGGTGGAACCCTGTGCCCCTAAGGCCCCAACTGCCCTTCTCCTGAGGTGCTGCTGTCCCGGTGTGGAGAAGGGGTGTCTGTGCCCCGGTGGAATAAGAGCATGAGCCTGTGCTGCTTACAAAAGTGCTGGAAGCTTCCCCCAGCCCTGGAACTGCTTGTCCACACCCTCTTCATCCGCCCTGAGCAACTCTGCTTCAGCCTCCTGGGCAAGTGCACTCAGGAGGCACGGTGGCCACCTGGCTTCTCTCTGCCCTCTGTGACCCTGAACAGAAGGACACCTGCAGATCCTTTGAAAGGGAATGAAGCAGAGGCAGCTAAAGTGGAGGCTGAAGCAGCTGGCTGTGCTGTGCTGAGGCTCCGTGGCACAGATCAAGAGCTGACGCTCAGGGGCGCTGCTATCCCCCCACCAACCATCCTTCCTATGCCCCTAGAGACCCATCCCCCTCCTCTCAATGCCTGATTCTGCTTTACAGGAGACAGGACATGAGGGTATCCATGCTTGCTGCGGGCTTTGTGCAAACGGAAGGAGCACAGTTATCTCCTGCCCCATCTCCTCTAGACCAATTCTAGGGCAGGGCTATTTGCTCATGGATGAAAACAGCTGTAAGGCTGTGGAATTCGGCGACTGAGGCCCAGGTGGGCCTGGCCGGTGGGCTTCGTCCTCCTGGCAGACACACTCAGTCGCCCACCTCTGATTCCCTGGTGGACGTGCACTCCCACAGGACCACAGGACTCCAGTGTCACATCTCCAGCATTTCCTCCAGCGCTCTGAACACAGTCCAGGTTTAATCAGTGCCTGGTGGGATGCTCTTTGACTGAAGAACCCAGCTCCTTAGCTACGCTCACCCAAACACCTGTCCCTGCTTAATGCCTAAAATCCCATATTTAGGCTGGACACAATGGCTTACTCCTATAATCCCAGCTTCTCGAAGGCTGAAGTGGGAGGATCAGTTGAGGCCAGGAGTTCAAGAGCAGTCTGAGCAACATAGTGAGACCCTGTCTCTACATAAAAAATTAAAAATGAGCTGGGCGCTGGAAACCATCATTCTCAGCAAACTATCGCAAGAACAGGAAACCAAATGCCGCATGTTCTCACTTATAGGTGGGAATTAAGCAATGAGATCACTTGGACACAGGAAGGGGAACATCACACACTGGGGCCTGTCGTGGGGAGGGGGGAGGTGGGAGGGATAGCATTAGGAGATATACCTAATGTAAATGATGAGTTCATGGGTGCAGCACGCCAACATGGCACATGTATACATATGTAACAAACCTGCACGTTGTGCACATGTGCCCTAGAACTTAAAGTATAATAATAAAAAAAACATGAGCTGGGAAGGGTTGTAAGCACCTGGAGTCCCAGGTACTCAGGAGGCTGAGGTGGGAGGAAGGTTTGGGCCCGGTAGGTTGAGGCTGCAGTGAGCCTTGATTGTGCCATCACATTCCAACCTGTGTGACAGAGCAAGACCCTGAATCAAAAAAAATTTAAATAAAAAAAATCTCATATTTACTTATTTACTAAAGATTGATTTACAAAAGATTGAAAAGATTTACAAACTATTCATTAGACAGGGTATTAATATCCAGGATATACAAGGAAGTTGAACATCTCAGCAACAACAAAAATCATCCAAGCTCAAATAAGGAAATGATCAGAATAGATATTTCTCAAAGGAAGACCTACAAATGGCCAAAAAATGTATGAGAAAATGCTCAGCATCACTAATCATCAGGGAAATGCAAATCAAAACCACAATGAGAGCTGGCTGAGATGGAGCAGGCCTGTAGTCCCAGCTACTTAGGAAGCCAAGGGAGGAGGAATGCTTGAGCTCAGGACTTCAAGACAGCCTGGGTGACATAATGAGGCCCTGTCTCCAGAAAAGAAAAGAAATAATAGTAAAACCACAATGAGTTATCATCTCACACAGTTACAATACCTGTTATCAAAAAGACAAAACAAACAAACAAACAAATGCTGGCAATCTCACCCAGCTATTCTCAAAAAGACAAAAAATAACAGACACTGGCAAGGATGCAGAGAAAAAGGAACTGTCATACCCTATTGGTGAGAATTTAAACTGGTAGAGACACCATGGAGAACAAAAGAGAGGTTCCTCCAAAAACTACGATAGAACCACCATATGATCCAGCAATCCCACTACTGGGCATTTATTCAAGGGAAAGGAAATCAGCATATCAAAGAGACATCTGCGCTCCCACATTGATTACAGCACTATGCACAATAGCCACACTATGGAATCAGTCTAGATGAATGGATGAAGAAAATGTGGTACACGTACACAATGCAATACTTTTCAGCCCTAAAAAAGAATGAAATTCCATCATTCTCAGCAATCCTGGGTGGAAGTGGAGGACTTTATGTTAAGTGAAATAAGCCAGGACTTTATGTTAAGTGAAATAAGCCAGGAACAGACCTGAGCGTCAGCTCTTGGTCTCTGCCACGGAGCCTCAGCACAGCACGGCCAGCTGCTTCAGCCTCCAATTTAGCTGCCTCTGCTTCACTCCCTTTCAGAGGATCTTAAACACCACATGCTGTCACTCATATGTGGAAGCTAAAAAATGCTAATCTCATAGCAATAAAAAGTAGAACAGAGGATACTAGAGGCTGGAAAGGGTAAGGGGTGGTGGGGATAGGGAGAGATTTGTTAAAGGATACAAAATTACAGCTTGATAGGAGAAGTAAGTTACAGTGTTCCACAGCATTGTAGGATGACTGTAATTAACAACAATATAAAAAATATATATATATTATATAGGCTGGGCGTGGTGGCTCACACCTGTAATCCCAGCACTTTGGGAGACTGAGGTGGGCGGATCATCTGAGGTCAGGAGTTTGAGACCAGCCTGGTCAACATGGCGAAACACCGTCTCTACTAAAAATACAAAAATTAGCCAGGCGTGGTGGCGGTTGCCTGTGATCCCAGCTACTCAGGAGTCTGAGACAGGAGAATCGCTAGAGCCTGGGAAGTGGAGGTTGCAGTGAACTGAGATTGCGCCACTGCACTCCAACCTGGGTGACAGAGCAAGACTCTGTCTAGAAAAGTTAAACAAATAATGTATAGTTTCAAATAGCTAGGAGGACATTGAATATTCCCAACACAAAGAAATGATGAACGTTTGAGACAATCCATATGCTAATTACTCTGCTTTGATCACTATACATTATATGTATGAAAATATCACTACTTATATATGTGTATATATATGTACAATTATTATGCCAATTTATAAAACAAAAACAAAGAAGAAATACAATTGATTTTTGCATACTGGTATCTTGTACCCTGAATCTGAAGTATTGTGTTATATTGAAAAGAACTACAGCAACAACACAACTGAAGGCCAGTTCAGCTACTGAAAAGATTGATTCAAACCCCAACACCAATGCCCTGGCAGAAAAAGAAAAGAAAAGAAGGCACACTACATACAGAGGAACAAATTTAAAGTCATCCATCAGACTTCTCATCGAATCTGTGCAACCCAGAACTTTCTAATCAGCACAAACAATTTTTTTAAATGAAGGTGACATAAACATGTTTACACAAACAGGTAAACAAACAAAAGTGGGGAGAAAAGTCATTGTCAACAGATTTGTCCTACAAAACATGTTAAAGGAAGATCTTGGTTCAGAAGGAAAATAGAAGGAAATTTGGATCTACACACAGAACTTCACAGTGCTGGACATGGAACAATTGTGGGAAAGTACAAGATTTTTTTTTTTGGAGATGGAGTTTCCCTCTGTCACCCAAGCTGGAGTGCAGTGGCATGATCTCAGCTCACTGCAACCTCTGCCTTCTGGTTTCAAGGGATTCTCCTGCCTTAGCCTGCTGAGTAACTGTGACTATAGGCGCACGCCTCCACGGCTGGCTAATTTTTTTGTATTTTAGTAGAGACGGGGTTTCACCATGTTGCCCAGCCTGGTCATGAACTCCTGAGCTCAGGCAATCCACCTGCCTCGGCCTCCCAAAGTGCTGGGATTACAGAAGTGAGCAGCCGATTAAAAAAAAAAATTAATTTTCTCATTTAGAAAAAAGGTCTCCCTATGTTGCCTAGGCTTCTCTCAAACCTCTGGGCTCAAGCAATCCTCCTGCCTCAGCCTCCCAAAGTGTTGAGATTACAGGTGTGAGTCATCATGCTCAGTCGAGATTTTTTCTTGTAGCTAATCTCTTTAAAAGAAAATTGGCCCAGGTAGGGTGGTTCACGCCTGTAATCCCAGTACTTTGGGAGGACGAGGCGGGTGGATCACATCAGGAGATTGAGACCATATTGGCAACGTGGTGAAACCCCGTCTCTACTAAAGTACAAAAAATTAGCCGGCGTGTTGGCGCCTGCCTGTAATCCCAGCTGCTTGGGAGGCTGAGGCGGGGGAATCGCTTGAACCGGGGAGGCGGAGGTTGCAGTGAGCTGAGATTGCGTGCGCCACTGCACTGCAGTCTGGCGATAGAGCAAGACTCCGTCTAAAATAAAAAAAAAAAGAAAGAAAGAAAATTGGCTGTCAAATAGTAACAATGTATTGTGGGGTTCTGACATGGGTAGAAATATAATGTGAGACAACCACAGCAGAAAGCTGGGGAGAAAGGAAATGGAAGCATACAGCTGTAGGAGGCTTACAGTGTACATGAAGTGGTAGGATATTACTTGATGTCTGGCAGGAATTTTTGCATTTTATGTGTAGGATCAGTAGATTGACCATTATCCTACAATTTGACATAAACTCCATGAGGGCAGGGATGGGTCTTTTTTTATTGTATGCCCCAGACACTCAGCACAGTACCTAGAACATAGTTGGGGTTTGGCAAATGACTGTTCAACAAATGAAGTCTTTTTTTTTTTTTTTTTTTTTTTTTTGAGACGGAGTCTTGCTCTGTCACCCAGGCTGCAGGCTGGAGTGCAGTGGCGCCATCTCGGCTCACTGCAAGCTCCGCCTCCCGGGTTCACGCCATTCTCCTGCCTCAGCCTCCAGAGTAGCTGGGACTACAGGCACCCGCCACCACGCCTAGCTAATTTTTTGTATTTTTAGTAGAGACGAGGTTTCACCGTGTTAGCCAGGATGGTCTCGACGATCTCCTGACCTCGTGATCCGCCCGCCTGGGCCTCCCAAAGTGCTGGGATTATAGGCGTGAGCCACCATGCCTGGCACCCCCCGCTTTTTTTTTTTTTTGAGACAGGGTCTCACTATATGGCCCAGGCTGGAGTGCAGTGCCTCGATCATGGCTCACTGCAACCTCCGCCTCCTGGGCAGAGGAAAGCGACTTTATTTCAGAGAGCCAGCAAGCCGAGACGATGATGGATTAATGTCCTGTGGATCCATCTTAAGGGGGATGAATCTCAAGCTTCTTTTTACATTGGGCAAGAGAGAATCAGGAAAGGGTGAGGTCAGGAGGAGAATGGTGACCACAGACATCTAACTGTCAACGGGAGCCCGGGGAGGTTGCAAAACGTCTTTGTCCTTGGTCAGGTCACAGTGTTCCCATAAACCTTTCACAGAACATTGCCGCTTGTGTGTACACCCTTCTCATCTCCTCGGGGCTGGGTTCCGAAAGGGACTATTATCATCCTTGCTTTGAAGTTAAACCCTACACTAAATTCCTCCCATAGTTAGCTTGGCCTACGTGTGGGAATGAGCAAAGGCAGTTAGCTCCTCAGGTCAGAAGCAAGACAGAGCAAGCCCTGGTCGATTTCTTTCACTATTTCAGGTGCGCCCTCCCTCTGTTACACACACACACATGCACACAAACACACACACACACCCATGTTACCCTGGCACTGATTCAGATCAGTGGGCAGCTTCTGGGCAGCCACGCTGACCTGCATTAGGAGGCTGAAGGGCACTGGGACTTTATCTCGATGTTGGCTTCAAAGCTTCCCGAAGGTGCCATGGCATGACACACAGCCGGGCTGAAGAGCTTTCTGGGTGTGTGGGTGGCAAGGGCCGGGGGACCTTCATACCATCATACTGGTGTCTTGTACCCTGAATCAGAAGTATTGTGTTATGTTGAAAATAACTGCAGCAATATAATTTATGTGCTCAGTGCCCCCTTGTCACAGCTTTTGGTGAATCTTCAGAATGCTCATCACTAGGAACAATCATTCCTTCACACACCTCGGGCCAGGGAAGCTTCTCACCACAGTAGTGGAGCACTCCATCGTTTTAGCAGAAGAACAAACCTAGGAAACAGAAGCTTAGCCACTTGTGCACTAGTAATGTTATAGATCACATTGGCATTCACTCCCCCAATTCTTCTTTCAGGGACCAACCCAACCCAACCCTGCTCATCCCAAACTAATGACCACAACAACATATACATGCCTCTTGCTTTGCACTGATGGCATCATTGGGGGAGCGTTGAGTCTAACTATTGCACTATGTGTTTTCTCCGTTTCCCTGATCTGAATCTGTGGGCTTCCGGATACCAAGATAGGTGTCCCAGGCCACTCTCTGAAGTGATAATGCTGCAGGTGGGCCAGGCCTTGACCTCAGTACAGCTCACCAGCAGCAGCACCTTGCCAGGGCCAAGAGCTGCCCAATTGTGTTGCTGGAGCTGAAGGAGAGGAAAGGTCTAAAGAGACGTCATAAAGATCTCCATCTCGATAACACAGCAGCCTCCTCTTACAGACATGCGGGTGTTTTGGTTTCTTTCAACATGTACCGACTGTGGCATTTTCCAGGATGCCTGGGGTCTTCAGCTAACCTTCCATCCACACCACCCTGCCTCCCCCACTGCCCCTCTCTACCCTACCCCAAACCTTCCTTCTGTTTTAAATGCTGCCCACGAGGGTCACTGACTGGTTTTCCTCCTGATAAGGATATCAAAACACCTTTTACCCCTAATCCTCAAGATACCTAAAAGAATGAGTCTTCAGAACATCTATCTTAAAAATTATTATGGCAACAGTGGCTGAGTAATAATAGCAAAGAAAACGCAAGTAAAACAGTGAAAGGAATGTTGTTTCAAAATGATTGAGAGTTTCCCACTTAGAGAACAACACTTCATATGTGGCATGTTCCTTTCCAGGCTTTTTTTCTATGCTTTTTTTTTTTTTTTTTTTTAAATTATGAGATTGGAGAATAAGTAGTGTGTTTTACTACAGCTGTTGTTTTATTTAGTATTTTACCAAAGCTATTTCGCATAATGACAGTGACAGAGATGTTGCTGCTAACATCCGTGGTAGCAAACACATACAGAAAGCAGAGACTGCCTTTGTGCTTTCCTGGTATTGACTCGTCACCGTGTATTATCGAATGCACTCAAGAGACCTCATGTTCAATCCACACGCAGATAATGTCATCTCATGAATGATGCTGGACACTTTCACTTGTTTTGTGATCTGGAGGATCATTCCACACTGCAGCGCATTCCAGAGTGTCAGGGTTGGATTGCATGTGTCTGTACACCCCTCTCCAGCCTGGGTACCAATCTGACTCTGCCCTTGCTGGCGAGGTGACTTTGGGCAAGTTCCTTAGTCTCTTAATGTGTCTCAGTTTCCTGTTCTATAATAAGAGATGATAACATTAGTAACACACATCTGACAGTGTTGCTATGAGCACTAAGTGACTGTTATTATATATACATATATATATAATTTGAAAATATAGTCTTTTATTATATATTTATATATATATATGGAGAGAGAGAGAGAGAAACAGAGAGAGAGAGAGAGAGAGATGCTAAAAAAGCATCTGGCCTAGAATAAGTATCCAGAAGTGTGAGCTTCTATTCTCACATCTCTGAACTTCTGCTTTCTGCTCTTCCTCATTATTCCTCGCCCCTGTCTGCCCCAGACCTCTCTCCCTGCCCTGCACACCTTCACCTCCCCTCCACACTCCGCTCTCTTTCCCCATTTCCCATTTCCTATGACTCTGGATCTGAGTAAATTGATACCATCTTCTCATGATTTTGCTCAGAAAATATTAGTATCATTGGTCTTTTATTAAGTCACCAATGAATTTATTTTTTTGAGACAAGGTCTTGCTTTCTCACCCAGGCTGGAGTATAGTGGCATGATAATAGCTCACTGCAGCCTTGACCTTCTGCGGTCCAGTGACCCTCCCGCCTCAGCCCCCTGAGTAGCTGAGACTACATATGGGTGCCACCATGCTCAGCTAATTTTTAAACTTTTGTAGGTGTGAGGTCTCGCTGTGTTGTCCAGGCTGGTCTCAAACTCCTGGCTTCAAGTCCTGCCTCAGACTCCCAAAGTGCTGGGATTACAGGTGTGAGCCACTGCACCTGGCCTGTTTGACCCCCCCCTTTTTTTTTTTCCTTTATCTAAGTCTTTGCTCCAGCCCAGAAAACTGTTTTTTTCTCTCCTACTTGGAGGAAAGAGCAATCAAACTTTCAGGATTTTTGCCTATTCAAAGTTCAGCTTTGGCAACATTTGAGTCCTTTCTCCTCCTGCCTGGAGGAGAAAACAAAAGCCAAAGTCAGCACCTGGCTGAACCTTCTCCCAACACCCTGCATTATTCAGCATAGAACAGTGGCTCAGGGATCCCGTGGGTCAATTCTTTTGCCGTTGGAGGGATTACTGTGAAATGCTGTGAGTACATGTATTTTTCACAATAGACAACAGCTCGGCTGCTGCTTCCTGTTATGGGCAAATCCAGTCTCCCAGGTGTTACAGCTTTGTCAGGTCTGCTTCTTCATTCTTTATTCAAAGAAGGCTTTCATCATATTTTAGTGAGTCAGGGTCTTGCTGGTGAATCACACTGTTGCTGCCAGTGTGTCAAGGATCCCCAAGACCACCCTCACTTCCAGTAATTGCCTATGAGGACTCAATGTATAGTTGTGCTCATGGCTAAGACTTATTACAGCAAAAGAATACTGAGCTAAATCAGTAATGGGGAAAGCCCACTGGGCAAAGTCTGGTGGGAACCAGCAAAAGCTCCCAAGAGTCACTTCCCAATGGAGTCACAAAATTTGTCTCTCCAGCAATGAATCGTGACAACATGTGTAAAATGTTACCTACCACGGAAGCTCATTAGAAACTGAGTGCCCCAGGGTTTTACTGGGGACTGGTCACACAGGCACTCTCTGCCTAGCAGGCAACAACATTTCAGATTCCTAGAAGGGAAGCTGGTGTTCAGCATAAAACACATTGCTTGAACAAACAATTTCGGAAGAGTAAACCACTCTTACCAGATGGAGAATGGTGGGAAACCTCCCGAAATCAAGTTTACAGATGCCAGGCAAGGGCCAGTCTTGCAAGCTGGCCTTTCTAAGGATAGTAGTTTCAGTCCTGCTATATTACCTCTTTTTTTGCACAGAACTCAACTACAAAGCTTTAAAATACATAATCAAATCAGACAGAACCAATGGAAAAAAGTCAGCAACATATAGATGAACTGAATGGCACCATGGACTAATTGGATCTAAGTGACACGTAGAGAAAGCTCCTCATAATGACAGCAGACCGTGTATTCCCTCATGGATGGTTTTGAGGGGTTCACGGCTCCAGTGGATGAAGTACCTGCCAACAGGGTGGAAATAGCAAGAGAACAAGGGTGGAACGTGAAGAGGTGACTCAACTACTGCCATCTCATGATAAAACTTTAACATGTGAGGAGTTGCTTTTTCCGGATGAATGAAGAAAGTAGTTTCTTGAGATGAAATCTACTCCCAGTGAAGATGCTGTGAACACTGTGGAAATGACAGCAAAGGATGAATTGATTAGATAATGGCAGGATTTGAGAGATCTGACTCCAATTTATAAAGGAGTTCTACTGTAGGTAAAATACTATCAAGCAGCATTGCCTCCTACAGAGAAATCTTTCTTGAAAGGCAGAGTACATTAATGGAGCAAATTTCATTGTTGTCTTATTTTAAGAAATTGCCACAGCCCTCCATGTAGTATTAGCTTGTTAAAAAGTAAATAGAAAAGAAAATAAATTGCCACAGCCACCCAACTTTCAGCAACCAGCACCCTGATCAGTCAGCAGCCATGCACATCCAGGCAAGACCCTCTACCAGCACAAAAGTTACAACTCACTGAAGGCTCAGATTATCTTTAGCATGTTTTAGCAATACAGTATTTTCCAATTAAGTTATGTACTTTTTTTTTGACATAATACTATTGCACAGTTAACAGATTGTAGTGTAGTGTAAACATCACTTTTATTTTATTTTTATTATTATTTTTAAAATTTTTTATTTCAGTAGGTTTTTGGGGAACAGGTGGTATTTGGTTACATGAATAAGTTCTTTAGTGGTGATTTGTGAG
This sequence comes from Trachypithecus francoisi, assembly GCF_009764315.1. Taxonomy (NCBI): domain Eukaryota; kingdom Metazoa; phylum Chordata; class Mammalia; order Primates; family Cercopithecidae; genus Trachypithecus; species Trachypithecus francoisi. The sequence continues at coordinate 90,751,489 of NW_022681471.1, forward strand.
ATTTTGGTGCACCCATCACCCGAGAAGTATACACTGAACCCAATTTGTAGTCTTTCATCCCTCAGCCTCCTCCCAACCTTTCCCCTGTGTCCTCAAAGTCCATTGTATCATTCTTATGCCTTTGCATCCACATAGCTTAGTTCCCACTTATGAGTGAGAACATACTATAAACATCACTTTTATATGCACTAGGAAATAAAAAAATGTGTGTGACTTGCTTTACTGTGGTGGTCTGGAACAGTACATGCAATATCTATGATTTATGCCTGCATAAATTTATGAAGGGGACGTGATTTAACATGTAAAAGTCCACCATCTGGCACCTCAAATTCATGTTCTCTCACATCTAAAATACATTCGTCTCATCTCAACATCCTCGAAACTCTTAATTCTTTCCAGCATCAACTCTAAATCCCAAATCTCATTCAAATATCAAAATCAGGAAAGGGTGAGAGTCAGAGTATGTTGTATTCTGGGGCTAAATTATTTTCATCTGTGAACTTGTGAAACCAGACAAGACGTTATCTGCTTCCAAAACAGCATGAAGGTGCAGGCATAGGAGAAAGATTCCCATTCCAAAATGTAGAAGATGGAAGGAGAGAAGGAGTCATGGGATCCAAGCAAGGTTTCAGACTTTAAGAGATTTTAAGGCTTCAGAATGGTCCTCTTTGGCTTGATGCCGTGTCCTCTGGGCCTAGTAGGGTGGCAACTCTTCCCTCTTGGCCCTGAGTGTTAGCCCTGCTCCCTTACCCCTGGGCAGAAGCCCTGTTTTCTGAAATTGAGGAGGTGGCTCTGCCATCTGGAGCTCAGGAAGAGGCATCTGGATTCCTGTTCCCCAGGTCATTGCTGTCTGGCCCTATAGAGGCAGTGGCAGCTTGCCAGCCTCTGCATCTGTAGCTCTCCCATCAAAGTCACTCTTCCTTTATTTTGTCCCATTTCTGTTCCTTTCATTCCAGGCTGGCTGTGCTTCTTTTGGTATAAAATCCTCAAAACATGTTGGCCTCTGACGCAATTCATGGCGTCCATGCCAACAGTCCCTGGATCCTCCATAGATCTTTCCTGGATAAATGCATCTCCTTCCCTGCATTCTGCTGAGATGGTTGACTGGATCCATGACTCACATACCTCATCTCTTTAGCAATCGGTTGTCCGGCTACACCCTTGGCCCTATTTCCAGAGCTTGCTATCTGGATAGGCTGAGAGTCTTCTAAATAATCAAAGGCTGATTCCTTTTTGCTCAGCAATTCTGTCGTTGATTTATTTCTCCTCCCTTGCATTTTGCAACCAGCAGGGAGGAGAAGCCAGGCCACAACTTCCATACTTTGCTTAGAAATGTTCTTAGCTACATACGCAATTTCATCACTTACAAGTTCTACTCTGCATCTAAGAGAATGCAATCTAGCCAAATTCTCTGCCACTTTCTTACAAGGATTGCGTTTCCACGTGTTTCCAATACCGTGTTCCCCATTCCTGTCTGAAAGCTCACCTTCAACATTCATATTTCTAGGAATATTCTGTTCATGATGATGGATGTATTCTCTGAGATGACAGAAACTTTCTCTATAGTTATATAAACACCCCCCACAATGCTAGAAACTCTCCTCCATTTGAATGACCTCACGTAGTGATGCATTCAGAGGAGAGAAGTGATCTGCTGGGAACTCTTAGAGCTTTCCAAACCGGGTCTACCTGTGCTTGCCCTGGCATTCATTCTCTGCCGCCCTTCTGCATACAATGCTCCTAACTGAAGCCAGCCCCCCACCTCAGCTCAGGATCCCATACCTCCCACCTTCTCAGGGGCTTTGCTCCTGCAATGATCATTCTGTCTCCTGAACCACCAACTGCTCCTAAATGGGATCATTCCCCAACCTAAGGGGGGAACTTACCTCCTTCCCCCGTGTCCTTCTATAGCTACTAACATATTTATCTGCTGCCCTTCAAAGTGAAACTGCGTGAACTTATACAACCCACTTCATTGGAGTCATTTTTCAAAATTATATAGAAAGGAAAATGAACCAGAACAGCCAAAACGATTCTGAACTATAACTTTGGGGAACTCACACTACCTAATATCAAGAGTCATGTTAATTCTATAGTAACCCAGAGAACGTGGTACTGGGGAAAAATCAACAGACCAGAATGGAGTCCGGAAATAGGTTCACAGACATGATAAACTTATTTTCAAAAAAGGTGCAAAGGCAATGGAGAAATATTATCTTCTTGAGAAACTGTGTTGTTTTCCCCTTTGCTTCTTGGCCACTACATTCATTGTTCTTTACTCCCGTGGGTCCGTTCCCCATGTTTCTCCTTTGCAGTTCAAATGCTCTTCTGTTTAACTGTCTTGTCTGCCCCACCACAGTGTGGTGGCCTCCATGGGACATACCACGTGTGGCTCCTTGGTCTTCACATTTCCAGCATGCCAGATATTTCCTGCAACATGGCAGGCACCCGTGCATATATAAATGGGAAACAAGTGTGTATAAATATATATATTAAAATAATTTATTTCTGTCACAAAAGGTCTTTCTGAGACACATCCTCCACTCATGGTGACAGGGGACTGTCCCCAGTGTTTCTGGATGCATGAGAATGGTAGGGCAAGAGAGGGAACGAAGCCTCTTAGTCCCTTTCCTTCTACTCAAACATCTTAGGCATGCGAGTCTGGGGACAGTGGGAAAACCCCAGCTGGCCTTGCATGTGCTTGACTCAGTACGCACACCCCTTGCTGCCCAAGTCCCTTGTTGTCCATGTGCCTTGCTGTCTGCCTTGTGTCCCTGCAGACCTGTGCAAGGAGACATCGTGACTTCCTTCTGTGCTGCTGACTAGGAGTCAGCCAGTAGGTCCGAAGATCAGTCCTCCCAGGGTTGAAGTGGGAGAGAGAGTGAGGAGGAGCCCGCGGCGCAGTCTATGTCCTCCGATTGGGGAAGGTCCTTGAGGTTGCCATTCTTCTCCTAACAGGCGGCGACACAGCCATGGCCTTGCTATCGTGGGTGTCCCAGACAGGGGAGGAAGGAGGGCCATAGAGGGGAGGAGGACCTAGTGAACATGGAGTGAGTTTTGAAGGGGGAAACTATTTGTGGTATTTGAGTCCCGGAGGCATATGAAACCGCCCACAGAAGACACATTCCGAAGTCTTCAGTGGGAACCTGGGAGAGGGCAGAGGACTGCGCGGCGCGGGATGGGGTGGGGCGAGGAGGGGCGCCACAGCCCACTAGGCAGGCACCATCCTCACTGCGCATGTCCACTGGGCGTCTTCCCCTCTGCCCCTTTGCCTATGTGGTGAATTCCCTGGAGCTGTGAGGGTGTGAGGGTCGCGTTCCTGCTGTCTGGACTTTTTCTGTCTTACTGAGGCGCAGCCGGTAGGTCCACAAGCCATTCCTCCCGAGAGTTGAAGTGTGAGTGAGTGTGAGGAGGAGCCAGTGGCTATCCGGAGCGTGGGACAGCATGGTCCACGGCCTCAGAGGCCGAAGGGTCTCAAGGTGCTCGTCCTTCTCCTCGTGAGGTGGCACTGCCATGGGCCTTGTTGTGGTGGGGTCAGAATGAGTGAAGAAGGTGGGCCGCGCAGTTGAGAGCGGTCAGGTGAAAATGGGGCGAGTGTTGGGGGTGCTGGGGCAGGTATCCGAGTCCCTGGAATCCTCGACCGAGGAAAGATTCCAGGCTCCTTCGTGTCGACCCGGGAAGGAGCAGGGTGGGCATTAAGGAAGGGAACTGGGAATGCTGCGGGTCGGCAACCATGGCCCTGAGGTCTGTAGAGCGCCTGGCAGAGGTGTACAGTGAGGAGGGCCCAGCGCTGTGTGGCAGCTTCTCAACTCCACCATGGAAGTTTGAGTGGGTGGGGCTCTGCATTCCAACAAAACTTGATTTTAGGGGGGAAATGGGCCTAGCAAATGGGTGTGTGACAAAAGCCCTAGTTACTGCAGTTTTAATTCTCTGGCTGTATTTTCCCAAATGTCTCCACGGAGGAGAGTTCAGTTGTGAAACCAAACCTTATTGGAAATATCCTGTGTCTTTTGCCAGGAGCCTTAAGAAATTGCTCAGTTAGCTTGACCAACTTAATGGCTTCGCAGGCATTCAGAAGGCACACACACTTACGCTTGCCCTGAGACTTAGTTCGAAAGTATTTACAAACTTTTAAAAAACGGCAAGTTAACATTTGGTCATGGAAGTGGTCAAATATAGCTGTCTTTTCAAGTACATTTACCAATTCACAGTATTCTGCTTGCAGTGTGAAATATGATTTGGCGAGGAAGATCAACATATAGGCCTAGACCAAGGAGAAGTGTACCACCTCCTGAGCTGATTGGGCCTCTGCCGGTGAGTATCTTAACCTTTGATGTTTTCTATTAGCAGAAAGTTATTTTTGTAACTTGATGTTGTTGCAAAACTATGTTTTGTAATTGTTGTTGAACCAATATAGATACACCAATAAAGGTGTCCCATGCTGATAAGAATAATCATGGCATCTCATGAAGGAAAGACTAATCCAAGAGGATTAAGTTCTCCTGTTGTCTGGATAGATGATCTTGTGTTCCCCAGATTTTGCCCATGATTTCCTTCTCATGCTTATTTGTAAAAGATTACACACATTCATCCTAACATAGATTAAAACAGCTTCCAAAGCCCTTGAGGGCAACTGTCTTAGAGTAACCTCTTTGTGGGAAGAGTAACTTTATGAAAAATAAGTATGTGGAATAGTGTTGGAGAAATGTCTTTAGACTTATGATCAGAAACATCTATGTATTCTGTATATTTATATTATTGAAATGTATCGATAACAAAACTTTTTATCTGCACACACACACACACACACACACACACACCCCTCGTTCCAGGAGCCCAGTGATGCGGAGCCTCAGCAAGAGGAACCACCAACTGAAAGTCGGGATCCTACACCTTGTCAGGAGAGAGAAGAAGATCAGGGTGCAGCTGAGATTCAAGGTGCTGGGAGGGGAAAGAAAGAATGTCTATGGGGAGGGAAGGAGGCCTATGTGTGCATCATGCCTTATGCCATGACCAGTAACAGGAGGAAAGAAAACATTGGGAAAGGATCTCAGACATTTGCTGAGAGTTGGCTGGACAAGTGAAGAGTATAGTTTGCAGCTTCATGCAGCCCCTGGATATAATGAATCTTCTCCTACCTTTGAAATATATTTTGCATGCTTGAAAATACAGTCCTTGCTAAATCAGATGAAACTGTTTAATGTGGTGTACAAAATTTCACTAGTTTGATCTTCTTAGAATGTTGTCTGATCTTCTCAGCTGTGGTGTCCACAGTATTGTATGCACCCTTTAATAGCATGTAGAATGCCAAGTCACCCTACCTTATAACACTCTGAATAAAGTCCATTTGCATAAGGATATTAGTCCCATTTTATAAATAAGAAAACTGAGGCTCTGAAATGGAGGCTTACCAAGAACACTTGACTCGTGGAGAAGGAATTCATGTTTCATTCCAACGTTTGTGTTCTCCCTACCATTCACATTAGAAAACGTGAATGATTTTGCTTGAAATGTTAATACTCGAATGTGTCTGTACTGTAAGGTACTTCAGTATTGGCTCAGGACAAAACAAAGTTCAGTGAAGCAGGATAGCAACTCCAGAAAAGACCTCAATGAATGAATGACAGCCACTCTTTCCTTTGCTCTGTATTTTTGACAGTATGTTTGGTAAAATCTGGATAATTCGGGACATTGGCATACAGGTAGCTATGTTAGTATGATTTTAAGGGGCTTTTAAAGAGTTGTTTATATACTTTTATAATTAGAAAACTCGAAGTATGATAAGATTATCGTGAAACAGAAATTATTTCCTCAACAGATAGCATTTTGAAGTTAAACATTGACAGAATTTGGGTCATGGATTACTTTAGCAATTCACTGTTAAGGGGTTTCCAGAATATGACTGTCAACAATGCCTATTAATTTTTTTTTTCACTCAAGTTCCTGTACTCTTGTGGAAGACAGCGATTTTGCTGTTATATTTGGTACTTTTATGTGAATGGGATTCGTTTATGGAAAGTTACATATAGGGCCTTTGAACCTAAGGTTGTCTAATTTTAACCAAAAACTTTCCAAGTTACCTCAACAGGTAATGAGTGTCAGGACTGTAAGATTTGTCATAGGCTCACCAACACATTCATCTAATCTTTCAGAAAATTACATTTGAGTTATGATTAAAATGCTATCCATTGGGTAGTCTTTAGGTTTCCTAGATAGCTGACACTCACTGTTTATAATACACAATGGTAAAGTATAGGGAATGTAAGTGTGGTGTGATTTTTCCTCAGACTGTCATTTAAGATAAGATTTCATAATACAGGAAAACAAAGGTGGGACATCTTTACGTCACATTTATTACCACAGTCGACTGCAGCCTTTTATTTCATAACACTGAGGAAAATAATATTATCATTTCCTTATTTATCTTTCTTGTTTGCCTGCTTCAATTGATAACCTTTGTATTTTTTTTTATTATACTTTAAGTTCTAGGATACATGTGCACAACATGAAGTTTTGCTACATATGTATACATGTGCCATGTTGGTGTGCTGCACCCATTAACTTGTCATTTACATTAGGTATATCTCCTAATGCTGTCCCTCTCCCCTCCCCCCACCCCACAACAGGCCCTAGTGTGTGATGTTCCCCTTCCTGTGTCAAAGTGTTCTCATTGTTCAATTCCCACCTGTGAGTGAGACCATGCGGTGTTTGGTTTTCTGTTCTTGCGATAGTTTGCTAAGAATGACGGTTTCCAGCTTCATCCATGTCCCCACAAAGAACATGAAGTCATCCTTTTTTATGGCTGCATAGTATTCCATGGTGTTTATGTGCCACATTTTCTTAATCCAGTCTATCATTGATGGACATTTGGGTTGGTTACAAGTCTTTGCTATTGTGAATAGTGCCACAATAAACATACGTGTGCGTGTGTCTTTATAGCAGCACGATTTATAATTCTTTGGGTATATACCCAGTAATAGGATGGCTGGGTCAAATGGTATTTCCAGTTCTAGATCCTTGAGGAATCGCCACACTGTCTTTCACAATGGTTGAACTAGTTTACAGTCCCAGCAACAGTGTAAAAGTGTTCCTCTTTCTCTACATCCTCTCCAGCACCTGTTGTTTCCTGATTTTTAAATAATTGCCTTTCTAACTGGTGTGAGATTGTATCTCGTGGTTTTGATTTGCATTTCTCTGATGACCAGTGATGATGAGCATTTTTTCACGTGTCTGTTGGCTGCATAAATGTCTTCTTTTCAGAAGTGTCTGTTCATATCCTTTGCCCACTTTTTGATGGGGTCGTTTTTTTCTTGTAAATTTGTTTGAGTTCTTTGTAGATTCTGGATATTAGCCCTTTGTCAGATGAGTAGATTGCAAAAATTTTCTCCCATTCTGTAGGTTGCCTGTTCACTCTGATGGTAGTTTCTTTTGCTGTGCAGAAGCTCTTTAGTTTAATTAGATCCCATTTGTGAATTTTAGCTTTTGTTGCCATTGCTTTTGGTGTTTTAGACATGAAGTCCTTGCCCATGCCTGTGTCCTGAATGGTATTGCCTAGGTTTTCTTCTAGGATTTTTATGGTTTTAGGTCTAATATTTAAGTGTGTAATCCAGCTTGAATTAATTTTTGTATAAGGTGTAAGGAAGGGATCCAGTTTCAGCTTTCTACATATGGCTAGCCAGTGTTCCCAGCACCATTTATTAAATAGGGAATCCTTTCCCCATTTCTTGTTTTTGTCAGACTTGTCAAAGATCAGATGGTTGTAGATGTGTGGTATTATTTCTGAGGGCTCTGTTCTGTTCCATTGGTCTAGATCTCTGTTTTGGTGCCAGTACGATGGTGTTTTGGTTACTGTAGCCTTGTAGTATAGTTTGAAGTCAGGTAGCGTGATGCCTCTAGCTTTGTTCTTTTGGCTTAGGATTATCTTGGCAATGCGGGCTCTTTTTTGGTTCCATATGCACTTTAAAGTAGTTTTTTCCAATTCTGTGAAGAAAGTCATTGGTAGCTTAATTGGGATGGCATTGAATCTGTAAATTACCTTGGGCAGTATGGCCATTTTCACAATATTGATTCTTCCTATCCTTGAGCATGGAATGTTCTTCCATTTGTTTGTGTCCTCTTTTATTTCATTGAGCAGTTAACCTTTGTATTTTTAAGCGCTTGACCTGGAAGCTGATCTCCAGGAGCAATCTCAGTCAAAGACTGGGGATGAATGCGGAGATGGTCCTGATGACCAGGGGAAGATTCTGCCAAAATCAGAGGAATTTAAAATGCCAGAAGGAGGTATGCTCTCCATTAAGATGCAAAATTATGTGCTTTCTGTTTTCCACAATATTTTACTTTTGATAATAAGAGAGAACATTACTACCCCCTTGAAATCAGAGTTCAAATGCAGACTTTCTTTGAAAGGTTGTTCAGACCCCAATTGCCTGACTGCAAGACTTAAACACTATCAGACACAGACACAAATTGGGTCAAAGCCATATTGAATCATCAAATATGAAAGCATATTCTTACTTCTGATTATACCTAACAACTAACAATTTTCAGATTTTTTTCTAATTTCTGATTTTAACAAATACTTAATGCATTTGTAATACCAGTTTGTGTGAAATATCCTAGCACCTTAAGCAGATTCTAATACCAACTCTAATATTATTTGTGAGATTCTGGATTAATTCCATAAATTCTACAACCACCTTTTGCTGTTATTGAAAATAGTAAATGCAAATCAGATGTATTAACATCTGTTTTAAAGTTGATTTCTGCATCCTCATGTTCTGTTGGATAAAATACAAAGATATGAGATTGTTTTTCATAACAATCAGTTTCACTCCAGTTCTAATATCTGAGTTGAGACATCATGGTTCCTAAGAAAATGAGCAGGCAACTTGCTTGATGAAAGTACCTTTTCCACATATTTTCCAAACTGATGACTGTTAATTAGAAGAGCTTCTGAATTTATAGGAAGCATTCCATGTTTGTGGAAGAAATTACCTAAATGTTTTTACTCTACAGTGCTGAACCATTCCATTAGGCTATTTACGTTGAAAGATAGTTTTCAATTATTTCCAGGAGCCCATTGAACAAGCGTCAATTGTATTCTTAGGAAGATAGTCTTAAATGAATATCTTGTTAAAATAGATAGAAAATTACACGAGAAAGGAAAATATTACAAAATGAAAATAATAAGGAGCAATAGAATAAATCTAAGGGAAAAAGAAAGAGGTACTTAATAAGAGACAGGTATGAATCATTAGTAAAAGGAAATGTAATCCAAAAGCAATACATTTAAAAGACTGTTCTTTTGAAAAATAGCTATGAATAGAGTAATAGTTTGCACACTCGTAAAGAAAATGGAAAAAGCTCAACATGGAATACGAACAAGACCCTAACAGATACTGAATATATGGTAGAATCGAAAGTGAATACATTCTTAAACTTTAATATTTTCAAAATATGAATGAAGTGATTGATATTCTAGGAACACATACATTAGTTAATATATTCCAGTAATACCTGAATATCTAAACATCACAAAGACTGTGGAAAAACTTCTGAAATTTCCCACTTATCCCTCAAAAACACTCAACTTTTAGAAACAAATATTTGGCTTTTCCAGATGTCTTACTGTCCTTTTCCATTTTCCTCTCCCTCCATTTCTTTTTTTTGCCCCACTCCTCATGATATATGCCTCTTTCCCAGTTTGATGTCAAAAATAATAGTGGTAGATTAAACCGAATCTGACCATGTAATTTATTTTACCAATGGAAATATTTTCAAGTGTAAGAAGAGGGACTCTTCATATTGACATCAGGATGATAGGTAAAAATGTTGGACAAAAATGGTTACTGTACTTTAAAGAACACAGGTGGGTAAACTAGCCCCAAGCAACATTTTTGCACTTCTGCACAACAGAGAAAAAACAAATGCAGTACTGGCCTTTCAATTCACTGCACTTACGCAGTTCCTAATGTGACATAAACTGTTTCCCAGGAACTTGTTGAACATCCAGACTATTATTTCAAGGCAAAACATTATATTACATTATACATTGTTTGTAAATTCCTTTTGTTTCTTAGGTTTGTTGTGTGTTGGTTATGTTTTTATTAAAACTGTACACAATGTTTGCTTTTCACTTTGGGCCACCTTTTAATAGGTTCACTTGATTTAAAGCGTTTTGAAGTTAGACAGTTTTTGGTTCCCTTGAACTACAGAATGCAGGGTGTTTTAAAAATGTTGCTAATGTATATGCTTGGAAGCCTATCTTCAAAGTCTCTACAGAGGTTTAACTGAATGTTAGCCATCAGGTTACTCTTAGGCTTCTGGTTTTAGTCCATGGTATAAAACCAAAACTTTGGTGTCCTTCATATACCTTTAATGTCATCTGAATACAGTTCTGCTACTAATATTCCCTCCTGTTATGTTTCTATTACAGGTGACAGACAACCACAGGTTTAAATGAAGACAAGCTGAAACAACACAAACTGTTTCTATCTAAGATATTTGACTTAAAAATATCGAAATAAACTTTTGCGGCTTTCTCCAAATAAGTCTTGCACATTTTTTTTGTTCATGTTATTCCCAAATATTTGATACTATTGAAAATGGTGGCCAGGTGTGGTGGCTCAAGCCTGTAATCACAGCACTTTGGGATGCTGAGGCAGGAGGATTTCTTGGCCTCAGGAAACTGACACCAGCTTGGGCAACATAGTGAGACCCCCTCACTGCAAAATAAATGAATGAGTGCATGAATGTATGCATGTATATATGTAGCCTTAGTCCCAGCTACTTCTGAGGCTACGTTGAGAGGATCCCTTGAACTCAGGAGGCAGAGGATGTGGGTAGTTATGTTCAGGCCACTGCAACTCCAGCCTGGGTGACAGAGTGAGACTGTTTGAAAAAAAAAAGGAAAAGTATCATTGTTGAAATTTTGTATTCTGATTACACTGGTATACACACTTGTGATATTATGAAATATATAAATAATATTTGGTCCTCTACCCGCTGTACTGGCATACAACTCTTAATATTTTTAGAATCTCCACAGAGTGATGTCTTTTTGTATGCTAATGAGTTGACTGTTGCCTAGCAGCCTCTAGGTAGCTTTGGGATGGGGGATTAGAGGGCTGGGACTTTCAGTCCCACTCCAAACCTTCAGGAAAGGGAGAAGGGCTCCCTTCTTCAGGAAAGGGAGTGGGAGGTTGATTACCAATAGCCAGCCAGTGGTTTAATCAATCACACCTGCATCATGGAAACCTCCATGAAAACCCAAAAGGACAGGGTTCAGAGAGCTTCTGGATAGCCTCGCACACAGAGGACAGCATTTCCACAGGGGGCATGGCTCCCTGCCCCTTAACCCATTCCTTATCCTATGCATCTCTTTAACTAGATCCTTTCTAATATCCTGTTTAAATCAACCCATAAATGTATATGTTTCACTGAGTCGTGAGATGCTTTAGTAAATTAATTGAACTTGAGTAGGAGTCATGGGAAATTCAGTTTATAGCTGGTGGGCCAGAAACACAGTAAAACAATTTAGGGCTTGTGGCAATTGGCAGGGTCCTCTTGCGGGACTGAGCCCTCAACCTGTGCAATCTGATGTTATCTCCAGGTAGATCCTATTGGAGTTGAATGAGAGGATACCCAGCTGGTGTATGCTGGAAAACTGTTTGCTTGCTTGGTGTGTGGAGAAAAGCCCCCACATATCTGGTCACAGAAGTCTTTGATGTTACTGGTTGTAGGGCAAGAACAGAGAAAACACTTTTTTCTCCCATTCAACCAACAGGTATCATGTTTGTATATTGTTTTTCTATGCAGTAAACTTGCTAAATATCCTTATTCCAAATTTATCTCTAGATCCTTTCTGATTTTCAACACACACAATTGTATCACCTTTGAATAACGACAGCTTGTTTTTGACATTTCAAACAGTATCCTTTTTCCTTTTTCCTATTCTACAACATTGGACAGACCCACCCAATACAATGCTGATTAGAACCAGTAATTGTGGCCATCTTTCTCATATGCCTAGTAGGCACTGGAAATTTTTTTTTAACATCTTACCATGCTTGCTGTGCTTTTAAAAATAGATCTATTTTATTAGAATAGGAAGCTCCATTCTATTTTCCATTTGTTAAGACTATTTATCTTGAATATATGTTGAGTTTCATGAAGCATTTGTAATGCATCCATGTAGATGATTACAGGACTTTTTCCTTTATTAATCTGTTAACATTGTGAATTACATTGGTAAGTTGCTATGTTTAAACCAACGCTGCATTCCTAGGGGGAACATTGGGTCATGACACATTATCCTTTTTGACGAATCTATGTATTACTAATTTGTTTAGGATTTGTATGTGTGTTCTCAGAAGTGACATTAGCCTATATTCTTATTTTATGTAGAGATGCTCCTCAAGTTATCATAGAATTATGTCCCAATAAATCGATCATATATTGAAAATTTTGTAAGTTGAAAATGCATTCAGTACACCTAACTTAGCAAACATCATAGCTTAGCTTAGCCTACCTTAAACGTGCCCAGCATACTTACATTAGCCTACGGTTGTGCAAAATCATCTAACACAAAGTCTATTTTATCATAACCTTGAATATCTCATGTAATTTTTGAATACTATCCTGGAAGTGAAAAATATAATGGCTATATGGTTATTCAAAGTACTGTTTCCACTGAACGCATTTCTTTTATCTGCCATCATAAAACCAAATACTTTTAAGGGGAGGCATTGTAAGTCGTGGCTGTCTGTATTCTCTCTGTTGGACTTTGGTATCTAGGTTACACTAGCTTCATGAAATGAATTGGGATGTAAGTCCTCTTTCTTTTCTTTTCTTTTCTTAGACGGAATTTCGCTCTGTCGTCCGGGCTGGAATGCAGTGGCGCGATCTCGGCTCACTGCAAGCTCCGCCTCCCGGGTATAAGTCCTCTTTCTATTCACTGGAACTGAAATCTCTGCAAGACTGAATAACTTGGGGGTAGGCTTTGCCATGTTCTTTTGTTTCTAGATCGAATCTCCTTTTTACCTTTGGACCCTACTTAAAGACAGAAGGAGCAGCTCTAGGTTCCTATGCCTTTGAACTTTGTAAGGTGGCCATCTTTCCTCCAATGATCCCTCTAATGATGCTGTCACTCTGAAAACTACCTGCTCCTTTTTTTTGTACTGATATTAACCCCTGTACACAGAAAGTTAAAAGTTGCCATTCTATTAATTTGCCTACATAAGATTTTTAAGAGATGGGTTCTTGCTATGTTGCCCAGGCTGATCTTGAACTCCTGGGTTCAAGTGATCATTCCTTCTTGGCCTCCAAGTGTCCTGGGATAACAGGTGAGAGCCACCATGCTGGGCCTGCCTACATGATTTTGATCTGTGGTATGTGATTGTGAATGGGTTGACTAACCAAAGCTGTGTATAGTTACGACAATAGCTACATTTATTAAGTTCTTTAAGAAAAACAGGAATAATAATAACTTGCATTTATGGAGTATGTGTTATCCATTAGCCACTTCTCTGAGCTACGTTTCATTTTTTTCTGACCTCACTTAATCCTTTAAAAAGGTGAGTCAGAGTTTTCATAAAATTTACAATAAATGACTCTAGTAAAAAGCAGATATGGGGATTCAAGTTCTAAGTTCACAGTCTGCACTTTCTCAAAGCAAATGCTTCTGGCAGCATTGAATGTAGAACTGGTGTTGCATATATTGACTTCAGTGGTAATCTCATTTTTATATAAATCTGTGGTAATATATAAAATATATATATTTTTCATTGTTCAAGATAAAAGGCTTTATTCTTTTCTTGAAGGAAGTGTTTCCCAAAATATGGCCCGTAGAGCTAACAGGCGTTTCGAGATGAAACCATTGGTACAAAAACATTTAAAAAAGTAATGATAACATACCTATTTTACGGTGCTACAGAACAATATAACTTGAATACTAAAGTCTTTTGGAATAGTTTGTGGGAACACGGAGAGAAGAACTGATGCCTCAATCCCTATGGAAAATGCCACGACATCTCCTGCAAACACATTTGACCTTTCTTTAAAAGTTATTAAGAGCCAGGGAGGGAGAAGCACCAAACCTCATTTTCTTTTTCTTTTTTTTTAGAAAAGCATGCACATTTATTTAATATAAGTTTTACATAGGGAAAGGAAAACACAAAGAAACAGGAAAACTTGTGTATATTTATTCTAGGTTTGATGGAGAAGTGGATAGTGATGGAAAAGTATGTTGGATAAAAATGCATGATCTGATGATAGTTAATTGGGGAGAACTCAGCTATGCCTGTTTGTTCAGATTGCTGTCAATGACCTTGCGTTTCTAGAGATATACAGATGTCCATTTCCTCTGGGCATAGAGACAGCAACTATCAAATGAGGGTTTTATGACCTGCTTCAGGAGAGAAGAATTGGGGGAAGGTGAGAGTTACCTTCCTGTTTCTGCTGTTTTCTAAATACCCCCATATTCTGGGGTAGTGTGTCCTGAACCCCATCACTCAAAACTTAGCACTGATTTTATATCTCTGTATGATATATTCCAAGCTTTTCAACACGACATACAAAATTTCCTCTCTTTCCCACCCTCCTATGATCTTTCTAGTTTCAATCACCACCACTTTCCACCTTTCATTTTACATTCTATTGTCAAGGACTGCTCATACTTCTCATCCACACACAATGCTATTTTATTCCTCCCTGTCTGTATATATATTGTCTTCTCTGCCTGGAATGTGCTTACCCCTCTTTCTTTACTTGAGTAACTCCCATTTACTCTCCCTTATTCTGCTCATGTGTTACCTTCTCTATGAAGCCTTCTTTAATGTAGTTAGACTGCTAAGCTTCCTCTTCTGTATTTCTAAAAGAAATTATGCTTCCTCTTTAAATCATTTTTCATTTTTCTTTAAATTTTACTTTAAGTTTCCGGATACATGTGCAGAATGTGCCAATTTGTCACATAGGTATACATGTGCCATGTGGTTTGCTGCACCTATCAACCCGTCATCTAGGTTTTAAGCCCTGCACGCGTTAGATATTTGTCCTAATGCTCTCGCTCCCCTACCTAATGAGTGAGAACTCCCACTTATGAGTGAGAACATGCAGTGTTTTATTGTCTGTTCCTATATTAGTTTGCTGAGGATGATGACTTCCAGCTTCATCCATGTCCCTGCAAAGGACATGATCTCATTCTTTTTTATGGCTGCATAGTATTACATGCAAACCTTATTTTTCATCTACAGAAAACTCCATCAGTCTGACAGTCACCACATCTCATTCAGAAGCCCCTGAAGCTTCCTGGATCCAGCCTTATACCCCTCTTACTATACATAATACAGGGTTTTCAACTCTGGGCTCCATTTGTATCCTCATACCCACAAAGAGAATTCTGCAGCAAAGGGCCCTACTCAGAATCCATACTGCTTAAGGAGGGGAAGGAGATTATAATCAGCAATTATTTCTCCCTATTACAGAGATTGTAAAATATTTTCTTTTTTTTTTTTTTTTTTTTTTTTTTTTTTTTTTTTTTTTTTGAGACGGAGTCTCACTCTGTCGCCCAGGCTGGAGTGCAGTGGCCGGATCTCAGCTCACTGCAAGCTCCACCTCCCGGGTTCACGCCATTCTCCTGTCTCAGCCTCCCGAGTAGCTGGGACTACAGGCGCCCGCCTCGTCGCCCGGCTAGTTTTTTGTATTTTTTTAGTAGAGACGGGGTTTCACCGTATTAGCCAGGATGGTCTCGATCTCCTGACCTCGTGATCCGCCCGTCTCGGCCTCCCAAAGTGCTGGGATTACAGGCTTGAGCCACCGCGCCCGGCCAAAATATTTTCTTATCCAAAAGGACTGAAAAGGTAGGATTCAAATAAAAAGTGAGATTAAATGTAGGGGATCCCATTTGCCACAAAGTATGTGAGAAGTTCCTAGGCTGCAGAGCTGGATGAAAGAATGAGGGCCTAGGTAGTAGACAGGGGAAAGTAACCAGGGCAACTTGCTGATGAGAGAGAACTTGGGTCCTAGCTACATTGTCTCTTTATAGGCTATGGCATGAAATAGCCATGGGTTTCTATCCTGCCTCTCGCACACTGGCCTTGAGATGGTGGGCAAGATACTTATATCCTGTGGGATTGTTTCCCCATTTCTAAAGTAGAAATTCGAATATTTACACTAAATACTTGCTATGAAGAATAAATGAAATAATAGAGGAAGCAGGCATTACATTGCAGACAAATTTGGTTTACTAGTTACATTTCTGCTTTTTCTTCAAAATTTATTTTTTTTCATTCAATTTACCTTTACAACTACATCTATAGTAAGTGATAACTGCTTTTGAAATGCAAGTAAAAATACCAAGTTATCTTTAAAAATGCATTTGACTTCCAAAGCTTATTTGATTTAAATAAATATGTTAATTAATTGTGTAACACATGGAATTAATTCTAAAGTCTGTTTGTAAATACCCAACGGTGACAAGGCCAATCCTAAGTCAGTGGTATGTGCTAAAAACTGTGCTCCTTGCTCTGTGTGATGCCAGGAGGAATTAGTCAATATTCTGGCCAGGCAACACTACACACAATTCTATACAATAGTGTGTCAATTACTCAAGCAGTTCCTAAACAGCCCCGTTGTGGGTAACTAGGCTACAAGGTTCATCAGTACAGTTGTTAGTTTGCCTTGTCCCATATCCATTGATTTGGCCGGTAAGAAGAAAATGAACCCAAATTGATCCAAGTGGTTGATTGCTTGCATACACAGCAAAAGCAAGATCGGCATTGTGTCAGGACTGTGTCCCTAGTCTCACAGTATGACACTGAATGAGAGGTACTCAATGACAGCACAGA
This sequence comes from Trachypithecus francoisi, assembly GCF_009764315.1. Taxonomy (NCBI): domain Eukaryota; kingdom Metazoa; phylum Chordata; class Mammalia; order Primates; family Cercopithecidae; genus Trachypithecus; species Trachypithecus francoisi. The sequence continues at coordinate 90,768,333 of NW_022681471.1, forward strand.
TGGTGGTCTCTCTGCCTGTAAGGAGCCCATAGTCATATCCTGTAGCCAGGGTTGAAACCACACTGAATATTGAACCCAAGATCACAACTGACACAGCTTCGACTATGGAACAGCAGGGGTGACCCAGCTCCTGAACATCCCAGGCACAACACCTGGGGATGTCATCCATGCTTTTGAAGTGCAGGAACTGGTGTCAATGTCTACCCTGAACTGACTGGATTCTGACAGTTGCCCTAAGCCAAAGATGCAAATGAATTGTTTGGACTGGATAAGAAACCCTAGAGGGAAATGTCGCACAGTGGGAGGCCACATTGGGAGCCTTGGCCAGCTCCTGCCTAACGCATGTATGTCCTGCTGGGGGTACCCTAACAAGGGTAAACTCTTAGAGTTTACCATGGGTATAACTTGTGCCCTCTGGGACTGTACTTGCATGTGCACCCTGACTATCCTGACCCTGCCTGAGCCCTGGAAGGCATTTACATCAGCCTCAGTTTCCTGGCCAGCATCGTACTGAGCCTGAAGTGGAGGCTTGGGCTGGACAAAAAAGGTTTATACAGAATCTTAGTTAGGAAGTCACCTGCCTTTGTCAGATAGACCTTCATAATTTATAGGATTTGTATAAGATGGCTATGATGGGAAATCTGGTGTGTCATCTTGGCTCAGTCATGGTCCAGACAAAATGTTCACTTTGTCCAGGGTAGGTGTCTCTCTGAAGGTGTTTTTCAGATGAGACTAACAGTTAAATAAATAGACACTGGGTAAACTTAATTGCCCTCCACAATGTGGGTGAGCCTCATCCAGTCACTTGAAGGCTTTCAGAGAAGAAGACTGAGGTCCTCCGCAAGATGAAGAAATTCTGCCTCTACACTGCCCTTAAATTTGAGCTATCACATCACCTCTGCCATGGGACTCCAGCCTGACATCCTGCTTTGCAAGGTTTGTACTTTCCAGCCCTCATAATTGCATGATCCACTTCCTCAAAATCAATCTCTCTCTCTCTCTCTCTCTGAGTGCATACACACACACACACACACACACACACACACTCTCACACACACACAGAGGAGCCCTAACCAATAGGCTGCTTACATCTGGGACTCCTAAAGGGCATCACTGAGATCAGTACTGCAGGTTGGTCTCACTCTACTGCAGGGCTCCTAAGGCAGACGCCTGTGGCGTTCTCCTCCCACCCTCTGCAGACGGACATCCACATGGCTCATCACTGTGACTCTGGGTTTGGTCATCCAACCATGTAGAGATCACTACAGTTCCACAAGTGTTCCCTGCCCTCCTTCTGCCTGTGAGGTCCTCTGTTCTGTCCTGAGGACACAGAGATCTACTGGGTATGTTTCCAGCTTGCCAGGAGAGACCACAGAGCCTGGTGAGGGAGATATACCTGCACAAAGAGAACTTCAGTACAGTAACAGCAACGGGCATAGCCAGTGTGTTCACCAACTCATGAGAGATCACACTACCAACATCTCCCGCTTGATTTTCCCCATCAACTAACAGCTTATCCTGGAAACAATCCCTTTGGTAGGTAAGTTGGATTATCCTCATTGTTTCCCCTGGGGCATGCGGAGCTACAAGGCAAATTGATACTGGTATGTTGTGTGAGAGTGGAATCCAAGAATGGAATGCTCTGTAGTGCTGTGATTGCCAAAGCAGTCAATAAATCTTTGTAAGTTCCCAGATGAAGCAACTTTACAAGCCTCTCTCAGTTTACAGGGAGTGACACGTATGGAAAATCCAGTTTATTTAAGACTCTGGAAAAAGTCGTTTGCCTCCCTGTAACACTCAGTCCCCAAATGCCAGTAGCCCCTGCCAATCATTCCAGCAACCAAAGCTGCCCTCAGAATGTCCTAAATGTCCCAAAATGGGCAATGATGTTCTTGCTATAAATTACAGTTTAGGATTGAAAGGAAGTACCCTCAGTCTTCTTATTTACATCAAAAGAATAGGAATGTTGTGGTCGGTACAGAGGAAATAGCTCTCTAGCATTGAAAAGGACACAATGGTATTATTTCTGAGGACTCTGTTCTGTTCCATTGGTCTACATCTCTGTTTTGGTACCAGTACCATGCTGTTTTGGTTACTGTAGCCTTGTAGTATAGTTTGAAGTCAGGTAGCGTGACGCCTCCAGCTTTGTCCTTTTGACTTAGGATTGTCCTGGCAATGCGGGCTCTTTTTTGGTTCCATATGAACTTTAAAGCGGTTTCTTCCAATTCTGTGAAGAAACTCATTGGGAGCTTGATGGGGATGGCGTTGAATCTACAAATAACCTTGGGCAGTATGGCCATTTTCACAATATTGATTCTTCCTATCCATGAGCATGGTATGTTCTTCCATTTGTTTGTGTCCTCTTTGATTTCACTGAGCAGTGGTTTGTAGTTCTCCTTGAAGAGGTCCTTTACATCCCTTGTAAGTTGGATTCCTAGGTATTTTATTCTCTTTGAAGCAATTGTGAATGGAAGTTCATTCCTGATTTGGCTCTCTGCTTGTCTGTTACTGGTGTATCAGAATGCTTGTGATTTTTGCACATTGATTTTGCATCCTGAGATTTTGCTGAAGTTGCTTATCAGCTTAAGGAGATTTTGGGCTGAGACAATGGGGTTTTCTAAATATACAATCATGTCATCTGCAAACAGGGACAATTTGACTTCTTCTTTTCCTAACTGAATACCCTTGATTTCTTTCTCTTGCCTGACTGCCCTAGCCAGAACTTCCAACACTATGTTGAATAGGAGTGGTGAGAGAGGGCATCCCCGTCTTGTGCCAGTTTTCAAAGGGAATTTTTCCAGTTTTTGCCCATTCAGTATGATATTAGCTGTGGGTTTGTCATAAATCTACAGCCATCTGATCTTTGACAAACCTGAGACAAACAAGAAATGGGGAAAGGATTCCCTATTTAATAAATGGTGCTGGAAAACTTGGCTAGCCATAAGTAGAAAGCTGAAACTGGATCCTTTCCTTACTCCTTATACGAAGATTAATTCAAGATGGATTAGAGACTTAAATGTTAGACCTAATACCATAAAAACCCTAGAAGAAAACCTAGGTAATACCATTCAGGACATGGGCATGGGCAAGGACTTCATGTCTAAAACACCAAAAGCAACGGCAGCAAAAGCAAAAATTGACAAATGGGGTCTAATTAAACTAAGGAGCTTCTGCACAACAAAAGAAACTACCATCAGAGTGAACAGGCAACCTACAGAATGGGAGAAAATTTTTGCAGTCTACTCATCTGACAAAGGGCTAATATCCAGAATCTACAAAGAACTCAAACAAATATACAAGAAAAAAACAAACAACCCCATCAAAAAGTGGGCAAAGGATATGAACAGACATTTCTCAAAAGAAGACATGCATACAGCCAACAGACACATGAAAAAATGCTCATCATCACTGGCCATCAGAGAAATGCAAATCAAAACCACAATGAGATACCATCTCACACCAGTTAGAATGGCAATCATTAAAAAGTCAGGAAACAACAGGTGTTGGAGAGGATGTGGAGAAATAGGAACACTTTTACACTGTTGGTGGGATTGTAAACTAGTTCAACCTTAAACTAGTTCAAGGATCTAGAACTAGATGTACCATACGACCCAGCCATCCCACTACTGGGTATATACCCAAAGGATTATAAATCATGCTGCTATAAAGACACATGCACACGTATGTTTATTGCGGCACTATTCACAATAGCAAAGACTTGGAATCAACCCAAATGTCCATCTGTGACAGACTGGATTAAGAAAATGGGGCACATATACACCATGGAATACTATGCAGCCATACAAAAGGATGAGTTTGCGTTCTTTGTAGGGACATGGATGCAGCTGGAAACCATCATTCTTAGCAAACTATCACAAGAACAGAAAACCACACACCGCATGTTCTCACTCATAGGTGGGAACTGAACAATGAGATCACTTGGACTCGGGAAGGGGAACATCACACACCGGGGCCTATCATGGGGAGGGGGGAGTGGGGAGGGATTGCATTGGGAGTAATACCTGATATAAATGATGAATTGATGGGTGCTGACGAGTTGATGGGTGCAGCACACCAACATGGCACAAGTCTACATATGTAACAAACCTGCACGTTATGCACATGTACCCTAGAACTTAAAGTATAATAAAAAAAAAAAATTAAAAAAAAAAAGAAAAGGACACAATGTTCCCTAGGAGGGGTTACAGGCACCTTCCTCCTCTGTCTTGCTTTCTGTGATGAGAAAGTTTTTCAGGACCAAGCGAGGTGACTCAGCCCTCTAATCCCAGCATGTTGGGACGTCGAGGCACAAGGATTGCTTGAGTGCAGGAGTTCGCGATCAACCTGCGGAATATAGGGATATCTTATCTTAAAGAAAAAAAAAAAAAAAACAAAAAACAAAAAAACAACCCAGACATGGTGGGGTGTGCATGTAGTCCCAGCTACGTGGGAGGCTGAGATGGGAGGATGGCTTGAGCCTGGATGGTGAAGGCTGCAGTGAGCCATGATTTCCCCACTGCACTCCAGGCTGAGCAACAATAAGACCCTGTCTCAAATAAGACAAAAAGAAGAGAAAGTATTTCAGAGCTAGTTGGGGTGTGTGGTGAAGCTTCATTTCATAGGTCAACCGCTGCCATGGGACATTGATGCTCAGGATGGTTCTGTGGTAGTCATGGCTCTGGGATCCTGGGACTGGTATCCTTGTCCTCAGTGAGGACAGCCCTCTCTAGTCTGGGACACAGGAGGAAGGGGCCAAGCTAGGTCGTCAGGCTGCCAGGGACAGCTGTCTGCTGTGGGATCACAGATGAGATCAGGAGAAGGACAGCTTAAAGAAGGAGAGGGGAGACGAACTCCTCAGGTGAGCGTGTGGAGTCTGTTAGTGAAGGGAATACATTGGCCCCACATCCTGACATTGCTCTAGGTTCCCGTGGAAGGACATGAAGAAAGAAACCAAGGCTGGTGGGAGGGGGACAGTAGCTTGCATCACCTCCCATCCAATGTGTTCAATGGTCCCTGAGAAGAGCCTATGCCCTTTTGTGATCTAAAAGGTCATTTCCTGACACCCCTCCATCCACTACCCGTGAGGAGAAGGGATTTGAGATAAATTGAGTCCGTCAGGGAGAAAGGCCAGTACGAGTTGCAAGGTCTTCTCATAAGACGCATTGCCCTACCCTTGTGGTGACTTTCACACTGTGTTCATCATGTCCTGTGTTCCTGTGTGCTCTGAGGTCGCTCTTCTAAACGTCCTGTCTGTGCTGGGAAGAGTGGGTATATTGCACACAGTCTTGCTACCTAAGGGATTTAATAAGGTTTCTGAAAGACCCCTAGGCTGGGTAGTAAATTCCCAGATCCTAGGGCACCATTGTGGCTGCACTACATGAGATTCACTGGGTGTGAATCCTGGAGTCTGTATTTTTAAAAGATTCTGGGTTCCAACTTTCATGGAAACTTGTTTGAGGACTACTAGAGCAGAGGAATCGTCTCCTCCTCCAGCCACACAGCTTCTTTCTCCTCTGTGAAGGTATAGAAGGGACAGCTTTGGAATGTTCTCTGATGTACAAACCCAAGACTTTCAGGTTAGGGGACTGACACTGACATGCTGCCTGGTATGGTAATGACACACTCAGGGCACCTTCTCCAAATGATACCCAGACCAATCCTTTCAAGCCTCCATCTCTAAATGATTTCTGAAGAAATCAAATTTCCATTCATTGTACAGTCCCATGCTGTAAAATTATAAATATTTTGCAGTAGCTTTTGGGTCTTACCCTTGATTGCATAAATATGTAGCACAGTAGATGTTTCATGAAGCCTCTGACCCATGGCTCCACTGCTCACTGCTGGGTGACACCGAGAAAGTTACTTAACATCTCTGTGCCTCCTTTCTCCATTAGTTCTTTGGAAATAGTACTTGTAAAGTCATTTGCTTCTTGCAGGCAGTTTAGAGCACTGACTGTGTAAACAAGTACAGTTGTCAGGACAGTTCCTTGCATATAGTAAGTTTCCAATTAATTTTAGCTGTTATTTTTTTGCCGTTAATATTGTTGCTGTTCCCACATTTTCCTGGAGCATGTTCCAGAGATACAAAGTCAAGACTATCTTTGACCCCTTGGCTGATCTTTGGGTTATCTCTTCAGCTCTTCAGGGACTCAAGGACTGACTGAATCTGTGGGGCTTGGGGGAGGGCATAATTTTTTTTTTTTTTTTAGCATAATGAATATTCAGCTCTCCTTAAAGGGTATTCTGGAAACTAAATGCAATGGTGGGGTTTAGTCATCATGAGCTTCTAGGAAAAATTTACATGGAAATTTCTCTAGGCAATTAAACCTCTAGTGACCTCTTCATGTGATTTTTATAATGCTTTGAAAAGTAAGTAGTCACTGGATAATGATAGGACATAGGTATATAAACTTAAAAACAGTTTATGAATTTTTAATGTCATAGTTTGTGCTTTTTGTATCCTATCTATCTTTGTCTAACATGATGTCACACATCCTCATACATTTTCTTCTAGAAGTGTTGTAACATTAGCTTTTACATTTAGTTCTACGATGCATTTTTCTAAAAAAAATTAGAAATAGGGCTTCTGTATGTTGACCAGGCTGTTCTTGAACTCCTGGTCTCAAGCAATCCTCCCATCTCAGTCTCCCAAAGTGCTGGGATTACAGGCATGAGCCACCTCGCCTGACCATGCCTGGCCAATTTAAGACTTTTCTTCCTTTCTGATGTGAGTATTGAATGGTATACATTTCCCTCTATGCTTTAGTTTCATCTTGCAAAGTTTGATATGTTGTGTTTTTATTTTAAAATTTTCCCAACAAGGTACAGTTCCAAATAGGAACAGCTCAGGTCTCTAGCTCCCCATGTGATCGACGCAGAAGATGGGTGATTTCTGCATTTCCAACTGAGGTACCTGGTTCATCTCATTGGGACTGGTTGGACTGTGGGTGCAGCCTACAGAGGGCGAACTGAAGCAGGGCGGGGCATCGCCTCATCCGGGAAGTGCAAGGGGTCAAGGGATGTCCCTTTCCTAGCCAAGAGAAGCTGTAACAGACTGTACAAGGAATATCGGGTCACTGCCACCTAAATACTGTGCTTTTCCAATGGTCTTGGCAAATGGCACACCAGGAAATTATATCCTGCACCTGGATCAGCCGCCCACTGCTAGCGCAGCAGATTGAATTGCGAGGCGGCAGCCTGGCTGGGGGAGGGGCATCCGCCATTGCTAAGGCTTGAGTAGGTAAACAAAGCGGCCCAGAAGCTCGAACTGGGTGGAGCCCACCGCAGCTCAAGGAGGTCTGCCTGCCTCTGTAGACTTCACCTCTGGGGGCAGGGCATAGCTGAACAAAAGGCAGCAGAAACTTCTGCACACTTAAACGTCCTTAAACATCCCTATCTGACAGCTCTGAAGAGAGCAGTGGTTCTCCCAGCACTGTATTTGAGCTCTGAGAATGGACAGATTGCCTCCTCAAGTGGGTCCCTGACCTCCATGCAGCCTAACAGCCTACAGCTGTGTGCCCCTCCGAGCCAAAGCTTCCAGAGGAAGGATCAGGCAGCAATATTTTATATTCTGCAATATTTGCTGTTCTGCAGCCTCCTGTGGTGATACCCAGGCAAATAGAGTCTGGAGTGCACCTCCAGCAAACTCCAACGGACCTGCAGCTGAGGGACCTGACTGTCAGAAGGAAAACTAGCAAACAGAAAGGAATAGCATCAACATTAACAAAAAGGACATCCACACCAAAACCCCATCTGTAGGTCACCATCATCAAAGACCAAAGGTAGATAAAACCACAAAGATGGGGAGAAACCAGAGCAGAAAAGTTGAAAATTCTAAAAACCAGAGTGCCTGTTCTCTTCCAAAGGACTGCAGCTCCTCGCCAGCAATGGAAGAAAGTTGGATGCAGAATGACTTTGACGAGTTGACAGAAGTAGGCATCAGAAGATTGGTAATAACAAACTTCTCCGAGCTAAAGGAGGATGTTGGAACCCATCAGAAGGAAGCTAAAAACCTTCAAAAAGATTAAATGAACGGCTAACTAGAATAAACAGTGTAGAGAAGACCTTAAATGACCTGATGGAGCTGAAAACCATGGCACGAGAACTACGTGACGCATGCACAAGCTTCAGTAGCCGATTCGATCAAATGTAGGAAAGGGTATCAGTGATTGAAGATCAAATTAATGAAATGAAGCAAGAAGAGAAGTATGGAGAAAAAGAGTAAAAAGAAACAAAGCCTCCAAGAAATATCGGACGATGTGAAAAGACCAAATCTACGTTTGATTGGTGTACCTGAAAGTGACGGGGAGAATGGAACCAAGCTGGAAAACATTCTTCAGGATATTATCCAGGAGAACTTCCCCAACCTCGCAAGGCAGGCCGGCATTCAAATTCAGGAAATACAGAGAGCACCACAAAGATACTCCTCGAGAAGAGCAACCCCAAGACACGTAATTGTCAGATTCACCAAGGTTGAAATGAAGGAAAAAAATGTTAAGGGCAGCCAGAGAGAAAAGTCGAGTTACCCACAAAGGGAATCCCATTAGACTAACAGCAGATCTCTTGGCAGAAACTCTCCAAGCCAGAAGAGAGTGGGGGCCAATATTCAACATTCTTAAAGAAAAGAATTTTCAACCCAGAATCTCATATCCATTCAAACTAAACTTCATAAGTGAAGGAGAAATAAAACCTTTTCAGACAAGCAAATGCTTAGAGATTTTATTACCACCAGGCCTGCCTTACAAGAGCTCCTGAAGGAAGCACTAAACATGGAAAGGAACAACTGGTACCAGCCACTGCAAAAACATGCAATTTGTAAAGACCATCGATGCTAGGAAGAAACTGCATCAACTAATGGGCAAAATAACCAGCTGACATCAAAATGACAGGATCAAATTAACACATAAAAATATTAACCTTAAATGTAAATGGGCTAAATGCCCCAATTAAAAGACGCAGACTGGCAAATTGGATAAGAGGCAAGACCCATCAGTGTGCTGTATTCAGGAGACCCATCTCACGTGCAGAGACACACACATAGGCTCAACATAAAGGGATGGAGGAAGATCTATCAAGCAAAGGGAAAGCAAAGCAAAACAAAACAAACAAACAAACAAACAGAAAAACAGGGGTTGCAATCCTAGTCTCTGATAAAACAGACTTTAAACCAACACAGATCAAAAGAGATAAAGAAGGCCATTACATAATGGTAAAGGGATCAACTCAACAAGAAGAGCTAACTATCCTAAATATATATGCACCCAATACAGAAGCACCCAGATTCATAAAGCAAGTCCTTAGAGACCTACAAAGACACCTAGACTCCTACACAATAATAATGGGAGACTTCAACCCCCCACTGTCAATATTAGACAGATCAACAAGACAGAAGGTTAACAAGGATATCCAGGAGTTGAACTCAGCTCAGAATAGACATCTACAGAACTCTCCACCCCAAATGAACAGAATATACATTCTTCTCAGCACCACATTGCACTTATTCCAAAATTGACCACATAGTTGGAAGTAAAGTACTCCTCAGCACATGAAAGAACAGAAATCACAACAAACTGTCTCTCAGACCACAGTGCAATCAAATTAGAACTCAGGATTAAGAAACTCACTCAAAACTGCGCAACTTCATGGAAACTGAACAACCTACTCCTGAATGACTATGGGGTACATAACGATATGAAGGCAGAAATAAAGATGTTATTTGAAACCAATGAGAACAAAGACACAACATACCAGAATTTCTGAGACACATTTAAGGCCGTGTGTAGAGGGAAATTTATAGCACTAAATGCCCACAAGGGAAAGCAGGAAAGATCTAAAATTGACACCCTAACATCACAATTAAAAGAAGTAGAGAAACAAGAACAAACAAATTCAAAAGCTAGTCAAAGGCAAGAAGTAACTAAGATCAAAGCAGAACTGAAGGAGAGAGAGACACAAAAAACCCTTCAAAAAATCAGGGAATCCAGGAGCTGATTTTTTTTTAAAAGATCAACAAAATTGATAGACCACTAACAAGACTAATAAAGAAGAAAAGAGAGAAGAATCAAATAGATGCAGTAGAAAATGACAAAGGGGATGTCACCACTGATCCCACAGAAATACAAACCACCATCAGAGAATACTGTAAACACCTCTATGCAAATAGACTAGAAAATCTAGAAGAAATGGATACATTCCTGGACACATACACCCTCCCAAGACTAAACGAGGAAGAAGTTGAATCCCTGAATAGACCAATAACAGGCTCTGAAACTGAGGCAATAATTAATAGCCTACCAACCAAAAAGAGTTCAGGACCAGACGGATTCACGGCTGAATTCTACTAGAGGTACAAAGAGGAGCTGGTACCATTCCTTCTGAAACTATTCCAATCAATAGAAAATGAGGGACTCCTTCTGAACTCATTTTATGAGGCCAGCATCATCCAGATACCGAGGCCTGGCAGAGACACAACAAGAAAGAGAATTTTAGACAAATATCCATGATGAACATCGATGTGAAAATTGTCAATAAAATACTGGCAAACCAAATCCAGCCGCACATCGAAAAGCTTATCCACCAAGATCAGGTTGGCTTCATCCCTGGGATGCAAGGCTGATTCAACATAGGCAAATCAATAAATGTAATCTGGCACATAAACAGAACCAAAGACAAAAACCACATGATTATCTCAATAGATGCAGAAAAAGCCTTCCACAAAATTCAACAACTCTTCATGCTAAAAACTCTCAATAAATTCGGTATTGTGGAACGTATTTCAAAATAATAAGAGTGATTTATAACAAACCCACAGCCAATATCATACTGAATGGGCAAAAACTGGAAGCATTCCCTTTGAAAACTGGCACAAGTCAGGGATGCCCTCTCTCACCACTCCTATTCAACATAGGGTTGGAAGTTCTGGCTAGGGCAGTCAGGCAAGAGAAAGAAATCAAGGGTATTCAGTTAGGCAAAGAAGAAGTCAAATTGTCCCTGTTTGCAGATGACATGATTGTATATTTAGAAAACCCCATTGTCTCAGCCCCAAATCTCCTTAAGCTGATAAGCAACTTCCGTGAAGTCTCAGGATACAAAATCAACGTGCAAAAATCACAAGCATTCTTATACACCAGTAACAGACAAACAGAGAGCCAAATCATGAGTGAACTCCCATTCACAATTGCTTCAAAGAGAATAAAATACCTAGGAATCCAACTTACAAGGGATGTAAAGGACCTCTTCAAGGAGAACTACAAACCACTGCTCAGTGAAATCAAAGAGGACACAAACAAATGGAAGAACATACCATGCTCATGGATAGGAAGAATCAATATTGTGAAAATGGCCATACTGCCCATGGTAATTTATAGATTCAATGCCATCCCCATCAAGCTCCCAATGACTTTCTTCACAGAATTGGAAGAAACTACTTTAAAGTTCATATGGAACCAAAAAAGAGCCTGCATTGCCAAGACAGTCCTAAGCCAAAAGAACAAAGCTGGAGGCATCACACTACCTGACTTCAAACTATATTACAAGGCTACAGTAACCAAAACAGCATGGTACTGGTACCAAAACAGAGATATAGACCAATGGAACAGAACAGAGCCCTCAGAAATAATACCACACATCTACAGCCATCTGATCTTTGACAAACCTGACAAAAACAAGAAATGGGGAAAGGATTCCCTATTTAATAAATGGTGCTGGGAAAACTGGCTAGCCGTATGTAGAAAGCTGAAACTTGATCCCTTCCTCACACCTTATACAAAAATTAATTCAAGATGGTTTAAAGACTTAAATGTTAGGCCTAAAACCATAACAACCCTAGAAGAAAACCTAGGAAATACAATTCAGGACCTGGGCATGTGCAAGAACTTCATGTCTAAAACACCAAAAGCAATGGCAACAAAAGCCAAAATAGACAAATGGGATCTAATTAAACCAAAGAGCTTCTGCACACGAAAAGAAACTATCATCAGAATGAACAGGCAACCTACAGAATGGGAGAAAATTTTTGCAATCTACCCATCTGACAAAGACTAATATCCAGAATCTACAAAGAACTTAAACAAACTTACAAGAAAAAAATCAAACAACTCTATCAAAAAGTGGACAAAGGATATGAACAAACACTTCTCAAAAGAAGACATTTATGCAGCCAACAGACACATGAAAAAATGCTCATCATCACTGGCCATCAGAGAAATGCAAATCAAAACCACGAGATACCATCTCACACCAGTTAGAATGGCGATCATTAAAAAGTCAGGAAACAACAGGTGCTGGAGAGGATGTGGAGAAATAGGAACACTTTTCCACTGTTGGTGGGAGTGTAAACTAGTTCAACCATTGTGGAAGACAGTGTGGCGATTCCTCAAGGATCTAGAACTAGAAATACCATTTGACCCAGCCATCCCGGTAATTTATAATTACCGGGTATATACCCAAAGAATTATAGATCATGCTACTATAAAGATATATGCACATGTATGATTATTGCAGCACTATTCACAATAGCGAGGACTTGGAACCAACACACATGTCCATCAATGATAGACTGGGTTAAGAAAATGTGGCACATATACACCATGGAATACTATGCAGTCATAAAAAAGAATGAGTTCATGTTCTTTGCAGGGAGATGGATGCAGCTGGAAAACATCATTCTGAGCAAACTATTGCAAGGACAGAAAACCAAACACTGCATGTTCTCACTCATAGGTGGGAATTGAACAATGAGAACACTTGGACACAGGGCAGGGAACATCACATACTGGGGCCTGTCGTGGGGTGGGGAATGGGGGAGGGATAGCATTAGGAGAAATACCTAATATAAATGACGAGTTAATGGGTGCAACAAACCAACATGGCACATGTATACCTATGTAAGAAACCTGCATGTTGTGCACATGTACCCTAGAACTTAAAGTATAATAAAAAATAAAAGTAAAAATAAAAACAAAATTTTCCCTACTATTTCTTCTCTCATCCCTGCATTACTTAAAAGTATTGTTTAATTCCACTATTTCATGGATTCCAGATATCTTTCCACAACTCATTTCTATTTCAATTCTTTTGTGGTCACAAGACATGTTTGATAAGATTTCATTCCTTTTGAATCTGTTGAGATTTGTTTTTTGGCCCATAATATGGTTTATCTTGGTGAACATTCCACGAGCACTTGAGAAGAATGTGCATTCTGCTATTGCTCTATGAATATCAATTAGGCCATGTTGTTTGATAGTGTTGTTTAAGCCTTCTGCATTTATATATCCTGGTGTTTTTTGTACACTTTTTCTACCAATTGCTGGCAGGAATGTTGAAGTCTTCTACTATAAGTGCATATGTGTCTATTTCTTCTTTCTGATGTATCTGTTTTTCCCTCATGTATTTTGAAGGTGCATATATACTCATGGTGTTTCTGTCTCCTGAATCAATGCACCTCTCTATGATTATTATGTAATGTTCCACTTTGTCCCTTGTAATAATCTCCACTATAAAGTGTGCTTTGTGAGGTATTAATACCTCCAGTTTTTATTTCGTTCATATTTGTGGGGTTATATATTCTTCTATCCTTTACTTATTTATTTTTAAAGTGGGGTTTTTTTCAAGATACAAATTACTGATAAATGTATTGTGAAAATCAAGATCTTCTAGCAGCTGTGCCATAACAATAAAAATACCAAAAAATTAGATGCAGAAGTTAATGTAAAACTTAAGTGTTATGCAGAAATCCACAGAATAATTTGTAAGGTTCTTCAAAAGAACCTAAATCAAACTCTTTTATAGCCTTTATAGAAAGATAGCTTGAAACTGAAGTGATATATTTGTCTAACAATATTATTTTATCCCCCACTTTCTGCAGTGGGGTTTTGGATAAAATTTCATTTTACAGAAGTGTTCTGGTGCTAAAAGTTCCTTGAAAAATGACTATATCAGATGATCTCTCAGAGCTCTCTTAGCTTTGACCTTTTGGGGTTCAAATATCCTTCTGTAGATTGAGTGGGAAATGTAAAAAGGAGAACAATATCATGGGGGAGGAAATGTTGGTCTTTTGTATTTTTCTTTTCCTTTTTTTCCTAAACTAACCAGTCTCTTTTGGTCCTCAGCTGGGCTGCTAATCCAGGGAAGAGGTGCCCTTCAGGAGAATACATGGATTCAATGGAGCCCAAGACGGGATTGAATCGCTCAGAAAAACCAGCCAGAATAACTTTTGAAAGGCGGTAAATGGAGATGATTGCGACCCTCTGATTTATGTTACTCGACATTCAAGTTGCTCAAAGTGTCTTCTCATCAAGAGCTGTTTGGGTAGAGACAGACACATTTGTTCAGCCCTGTTTTTCTTTTCTGTTTTCTTCTCCTTCTCTCCTTCTCCCCTCCCTCCCTCTCTCCCTCCCTCCCTCCCTCCTCCTCCTTCCTCCTCCTCCCTCTCTTCCTTCCTTCCTTCCTTCCCTTTTAATAAAAAGAACTGAAATGATTTCTTTTTTTTACATTTTTTTTTATACTTTAAGTTCTAGGGTACATGTGCATAACGTGCAGGTTTGTTACATATGTATACTTATGCCATGTTGGTGTGCTGCACCCATCAACTCGTCAGCACCCATCAATTCATCATTTATATCATGTATAACTCCCCAATGCAATCCCTCCTCCTCCCCCCTCCCCATGATAGGCCCCAGTGTGTGATGTTCCCCTTCCCGAGTCCAAGTGATCTCATTGTTCAGTTCCCACCTATGAGTGAGAACATGCGGTGTTTGGTTTTCTGTTCTTGTGATAGTTTGCTAAGAATGATGGTTTCCAGCTGCATCTATGTCCCTACAAAGGACGCAAACTCATCCTTTTGTATGGCTGCATAGTATTCCATGGTGTATATGTGCCCCATTTTCTTAATCCAGTCTGTCACAGATGGACATTTGGGTTGATTCCAAGTCTTTGCTATTGTGAATAGTGCTGCAATAAACATACGTGTGCATGTGTCTTTGTAGTAGAATAATTTATAATCCTTTGGGTATATACCCAGTAGTGGGATGGCTGGGTCATATGGTACATCTAGTTCTAGATCCTTGAGGAATTGCCATACTGTTTTCCATAATGGTTGAACTAGTTTACAATCCCACCAACAGTGTAAAAGTGTACCTATTTCTCCACATCCTCTCCAACACCTGTTGTTTCCTGACTTCTTAATGATTGCCATTCTAACTGGTGTGAGATGGTATCTCATTGTGGTTTTGATTTGCATTTCTCTGATGGCGAGTGATGATGAGCATTTTTTCATGTGTCTGTTGGCTGTATGAATGTCTTCTTTTGAGAAATGTCTGTTCATATTTTTTTTCTCAGTAGAAAGATCAGAATATTTCACAATCTTTTTGAGTTTTTTTTTTTTTGAAACTTTTATTTTGGGTTGAGGGGTACATGTGCAGGTTTGCTACCTAGGTAAACTTGTGTCATAGGGGTTTGTTGTACAGATTATTTCATCACTCAGGTATTAAACCCAGTACCCATTAGGTATTTTTCTGATCTTCTCCCTCCTCCCACCCTCCACCCTCCAAATAGGCCCCAGTGTGTGTTGTTCCCCTCTATGTGTCCCTGCGTTCTCATCATTTAGTTCCCACTTATAAGTGAGATCTTTTGGTATTTATTTTTCATTTCTTGCATTAGTTTGCTAAGAATAATGGCCTCCAGCTCTATTCATGTCCCTGCAAAGGATATGATCTCGCTTTTTAAAATGGGCGCATAGTATTCCATGGTGTATATGTACCACATTTTCTTTATCCAGTCTACTATTGATGGGCATTTGTGGTAATTCCATGTCTTTGTTATTGTGAATAGTGCTGCAGTGATCATACATGTGCATGTATCTTTATAATAGAAAGATTTGTGTTCCTTTGGGTATATTCCCAGCAACGGGATTGCTGCGTTAAAATGGTATTTCTATTCTTAGGTCTTTGAGGAATCTCCACGCTCCTTTCCACAATGGTTGACCTAATTTATACTCCAACCCACAGGGTGCCAGTGTTGCTTTTTCTACACAAACTCACCAGCATCTGTTATTTTTGTTCTTACCTTTTTATCCAGTATTATAAACTCGGACATTTTTTTTTTTTTTGAGACAGGATCTCACTCTGTCTGTGGATGTAAATTCCACTTGTCTCTGAGACTTCCAGGGATTCCAACTCTCTCAGTTGCCTGTGTTTGGCCTTTATGAATTTGTTACATTTTCAGTTGTTTCCTTCTTACTCACTTTTATGACTGTCACTTCCTCCACATGTGCTCTGCCAGAGGTGACGCAGTTTGTGTGTCTCATCTCTCCTTAGAGGGATTAGTCGCCCTTTTGTATCAGTTCCCATGGCTGCCTCATTACCTTGATGATCTTTTTTGGATCATGATCTAATAAATCCCCTATAATCTTTTTTTATTATTATACTTTAAGTTCTAGGGTACATGTGCACAACGTGCAGGTTTGTTACATAGGTATACTTGTGCCATGTTGGTTTGCTGCACCCATTAACTCGTCATTTACATTAGGTATTTCTCCTAATGCTATCCCTCCCCCGTCCCCCACCCCACTACAGGTGTGATGTTCCCCGCTCTGTGTCCAAGTGTTCTCATTGTTCAGTTCCCACCTCTGAGTGAGAACATGCAGTGTTTGGTTTTCTGTCCTTGCAATAGTTTGCTCAGAATGATGTTTTCCAGCTGCATCCATCTCCCTGCAAAGAACATGAACTCATTCTTTTTTATGACTGCATAGTATTCCATGGTGTACATGTGCCACATTTTCCTAATCCAGTCTATCATTGATGGGCATTTGGGTTGGTTCCAAGTCTTTGCTATTGCGAATAGTGCCTCAATAATCATACGTGTGCATGTGTCTTTATAGTAGCACGTAAATCCCCTATAATCTTATAGATTATTAGGATATTGCTCATTTTCAGGACTGGAGTGACTTTCTCTTGAGGCTTTCAAAATCTTACCTGAAGGTAGAACTCTCATTTTTTAACATTTTGACTACTGGTACAAAAATACAGTATTTAAGTATTTGAATTAAAGATAATCCAGGGGCTAGCTGTCTGTGACTTGAAAGCTAAATCCAGCCTATGGCTTATTTTTGCATAGCTTTTGAGATAAGCATTTTTTTTCTTTTTACATTTTAAAGTATTATTTCTAAAAAATACAACAATATAACACAGAAACTACATGGCCTAAGAAGACTGAAATACTCATTGTCGGGCCGGATAAAGAAAAATTTGCTGCAACCTCATATTAATTTAATACGTATTATTCTGCTTTGCATTATTGTGTACACTTTTACATCCGTTATTTATTTACTCACAGATTGAAAATTATGGATTACTTTCTGATCTTATTTTATCCCCTCCATAAATTATCCAGCTTTATGATACCATGGTTTCAGTCGGGGGAACTTGGCCCAAGACTCATGTGAATACACAAACATGTGAGGTAGGAGACCGGCAGGACTTGTTTTCTGGTCATAACCCTACTGACTAAAACAGGATCAGATAGTGAAACTGGCAGAAACCAGCAGGTGGCTGTGAGGGTGATTTCTGGCTGCCCTCATTGCTTATTAGCATGGGACATTCCCACCAGCATAATGACAGTTTATAAATGCCATTGCAATGAACCAGAAGTTTACCATAATAAAGTAAATAGCATATTGCTATTTATTTTATCAAAGATTTGTGATTGTATATTATCTCTAAAGGAATTTAATATTAATTTTCTCGATTGTATATTTCTCAAGTTGATTTGTTAATAATGTCAAAATCTCAGAATCTTTAATTCTATGTCTTGGTCAATGTGTCATTTAAGCATAATGGTGACATAAAAGCTGAAGTGTAATAATTGTTAGTCTGATTATAAATGCAGTAGGATTATTGCCCTGTAAGATCTTTTATCTGAGATTGCGGCCTCAATCTCACATAATTTTCTTAATTATTTCTTTTCTGATTAAAAGTAGTGGATTTTTTTAAATAGAAAATTGTAAAATATGGAATAGCAGAATAAAAACAGCCACAATTTCACAGTGTGAGATAAACAATTTGCTGCACTTCTATCCAGTCCCTTTTATAGCTCACTCATATCTTAAATTGTATACATATATCAAATCATCACATTGTACCCATAAATATATATAATCATTAGTTGTTAAGTAAACATTTTTAAAGAAGAAAAAATAATAGAAGTCATCAACAATTTTGAAACAATATATCAACAGAAAAGTTATTCTTTATATAACATGACAGAGTTAATATTCTTTGTACACACAAACAAAAATCCTTGAGATGAAAAAAATTAAAACAGTATGGATATCACATGATAAATCAACATAAGAATAAAATGGAAAATTAGCACCAAAACAGTTCAAATTATAAAGATATAGAAACACTTATGCAACTTCTAGTAATTTCAGAATGAAAAATAAAGCAAAATTTAAATTGAAACTTTCTCCATCAAATTAGAAAACACTTATTTTTGAATATACAAGGAATACCCCATGTATATTCTTCATAATGCTGCAGTTAAAGGGCACTGTTATAAATCCCCCATTGCTGAGATTTTTTTTGTTTATGATTTTCTCTTTTGTAATTTTTCAACAAGCAAAATTAAAAACATGATACAAATGAATGTTTTTCACTATGTTTATGAATAAAGACATATTTGTGTTATAATGCATACATTTATATAAACATGGGTCTATTCAAGAAGAATATAACATTCTTCCAGATATTTTCTAGCTAACATATGCTCTCTCTTTATTGAACTCTCAATCTATTTCCCAACTACTCATCTGAAAGGCTATTCTTTGTTTCTAGACATAATATTAGGAATTTTTACAGTCATCATTAATTATGGCACATTATTACTCTACCTATGATTAATATACATTTGTACCTTCACTGGCTAGCAATATATCAATATATGAATAGATTTTTATTCAAAGTTACATCATAAAATATTACCTATTATTGAAGGAGGAAGTTCACGTGATAACCGTGACTCCAAATATTATGGTTTGTTTATATACTGATGATGTGTTATTGGTTAGATATGACAGTTACATAAGAGTTATCAGGATCACAAAGTAGTATAGGGATGCCAGAAATCTTGTTGGCATAGAATTTAGCTGCTGGGTCTTCCTTAACATCCTAAGCTGAAACTGAAGCTGAATAGAAGATTTAGGCTAAGCATTTGTGAAAAAGCAAACTTTGAATGACTGCACGCAATAAAAAATATGCTTGGGATGATTAAAGGGACACCTGATTTTAATGAGAAAGAAAACTCTGCATTCTCTTGTACTTTCGAAGTAGAAAATACACAGGACTTAATTCCAGGTCCTGACAGGACTTAAATCATGGTCCCCACAGGATAGGGTGAAGGAACTCACATGAACCCATAGATAGAGATGATCACAATCTTTAGCTGCCCTCATTGCTCACTAGCACATTATGCTCCCACCAGCGCCATGATAGTTTACAACTGCCATGGCAATGAACCAGAAGTTCACCCTCCTCTGCCCCCTGCATTACTAGACAGTTCTAAATAATTCTTCAATTTCCATTAACCCACTCCTGCATTTACATGGAATTGAAAGTGGGTATAAATGAGTATAAATACAGTTGTCAAGAGCCCATAGGTTGCTGCCTGCTGACTCACTGCCTGTGGGTTACCCCTGTTCAGAAAGGAACAGTACTATTCAGTAAAAGTATTGCTGTCTAACATCACCAGCTCATGCTTAAATTCTCTCTGAGGCAAAGCCAAGAATTCTCCTGGAATAAGTTCCAACTTTGGGGCTCGCCTATCCTACATGAGCTTCAAGGGGAGAATTTTCCTGATATTCCATGATTGTGTATTTCTCAAATTGATTTGTTAAAAATATCAGAATCTCAGAATCTTTCATTTTATATCTTGGTCAATGTGTCATTTAAGCATAATGGTGACATAAAATCTGACGTGTAATAATTGTTAGTCTCATTAGAAATGCAGTAGGATTACTTCCCTGTAAGATCTTTTATTGTTACATTACTGGAAGCAAGTCAGAAAACCCAGAACCACAGAAAAAAGTCACTAATCAAATCATGTATAAAAATTGGCCATGGGGCGGAGCAAGATGGCCAAATAGGAACAGCTCCAGTCTCCAACTCCCAGCGCGAGTGACACAGAAGACCGGTGATTTCTGCATTTTCAACTGAGGTACTGGGGTCATCTCACTAGGGAGTGCCGGACAATCGGTGCTGGTTAGCTGCTGCAGCCTGACCAGCGTGAGCTGAAGCAGGGCGAGGCATCGCCTCACCTGGAAGCGCAAGGGGGAAGGAAATCCGTTTTCCTAGCCAGGGGAACTGAGACACACAACACCTGGAAAATCGGGTAACTCCCACCCCAATACTGCGCTTTAAGGAAACAGGCACACCAGGAGAATATATCCCACACCTGGCCGGGAGGGTCCCACGCCCACAGAGCCTCCCTCACTGCTAACACAGCCGTCTGCGGCGATCTATCCGCAAGGAAGTAGCGAGGCTGGGGGAGGGGCGCCCGCCATTGCCGGGTTTAAGTAGGTAAACAAAGCAGCTGGGAAGCTCGAACTGGGTGGAGCTCACAGCAGCTCAAGGAAACCTGCCTGTCTCTGTAGACTCCACCTCTGGGGACAGCCCACAGCTGAGGTCCAATAGGGAAAGCAGCGGGGGCCGGTGCAGAGGCGAACGACTCTGTCTGACAGCTTTGGGGAGAGCCGTGGATCACCCAACGCGGAGGTTGAGATCCGAGAACGGACAGACTGCCTGCTCAGGTGGGTCCCTGACCCCTGAGTAGCCTAGCTGGGAGACATCCCCCACTAGGGGCAGTCTGATATCCCACACCTCACAGGGTGGAGTCATCCCTGAGAGGAAACTTCCAAAGGAAGAATCGGACAGGTACACTCGCTGTTCAGCAATATTCTATCTTCGGCAACCTCTGCTGCTGATACCCAGGCAAACAGGGTCTGGAGTGGACCTCAAGCAATCTCCAACAGACCAACAGACAGTCCTTCTGACTGTCAAATGGAAAACTATCAAACAGGAAGGACACCTACACCAAAACCCCATCAGTACGTCACCATCATCAAAGACCAGAGACAGATAAAACCACAAAGATGGGGAAGAAGCAGGGCAGAAAAGCTGGAAATTCAAAAAATAAGAGCGCATCTACCCCTGCAAAGGAGCGCAGCCCATCGCCAGCAACGGATCAAAGCTGGTCAGATAATGACTTTGACGAGATGAGAGAAGAAGGCTTCAGCCCATCAAACTTCTCAGAGCTAAAGGAGGAATTACGTACCCAGCGCAAAGAAACTAAAAATCTTGAAAAAAAAGTGGAAGAATTGACAGCTAGACTAATGAATGCAGAGAAGATCATAAACGAAATGACAGAGATGAAAACCATGACACGAGAAATACGTGACAAATGCACAAGCTTCAGTAACCGACTCGATCAACTGGAAGAAAGAGTATCAGCGATTGAGGATCAAATGAATGAAATGAAGCGAGAAGAGAAACCAAAAGAACAAAGAAGAAAAAGAAATGAACAAAGCCTGCAAGAAGTATGGGATTATGTAAAAAGACCAATCTACGTCTGATTGGGGTGCCTGAAAGTGAGGGGGAAAATGGAACCAAGTTGGAAAACACTCTTCAGGATATCATCCAGGAGAACTTCCCCAACCTAGTAGGGCAGGCCAACATTCAAATTCAGGAAATACAGAGAACGCCACAAAGATACTCCTCCAGAAGAGCAACTCCAAGACACATAATTGCCAGATTCACCAAAGTTGAAATGAAGGAAAAAATCTTAAGGGCAGCCAGAGAGAAAGGTCGGGTTACCCACAAAGGGAAGCCCATCAGACTAACAGCAGATCTCTCGGCAGAAACTCTACAAGCCAGAAGAGAGTGGGGGCCAATATTCAACGTTCTTAAAGAAAAGAATTTTCAACCCAGAATTTCATATCCAGCCAAACTAAGTTTCATGAGTGAAGGAGAAATAAAATCCTTTACAGATAAGCAAATGCTTAGAGATTTTGTCACCACCAGGCCTGCCTTACAAGAGACCCTGAAGGAAGCCCTAAACATGGAAAGGAATAACTGGTAGCAGCCATTGCAAAAACATGCCAAAATGTAAAGACCATCGAGGCTAGGAAGAAACTGCATCAACTAACGAGCAAAATAACCAGTTAATATCATAATGACAGGATCAAGTTCACACATAACAATATTAATCTTCAATGTAAATGGACTAAATGCTCCAATTAAAAGACACAGACTGGCAAACTGGATAAAGAGTCAAGACCCATCAGTCTGCTGTATTCAGGAGACCCATCTCACATGCAGAGACATACATAGGCTCAAAATAAAGGGATGGAGGAAGATCTACCAAGCAAATGGAGAACAAGAGAAAGCAGGGGTTGCAATCCTAGTCTCTGATAAAACAGACTTTAAACCATCAAAGATCAAAAGAGACAAAGAAGGCCATTACATAATGGGAAAGGGATCAATTCAACCGGAAGAGCTAACTCTCCTAAATATATATGCACCCAATACAGGCACACCCAGATTCATAAAGCAAGTCCTTAGAGACCTACAAAGAGACTTAGACTCCCATACAATAATAATGGGAGATTTCAACACTCCACTGTCAACATTAGACAGATCAACGAGACAGAAAGTTAACAAGGATATCCAGGAATTGAACTCAGTTTTGCAGCAAGCAGACCTAATAGACATCTATAGAACTCTCCACCCCAAATCAACAGAATATACATTCTGCTCAGCACCACATCGCACTTATTCCAAAATTGACCACATAATTGGAAGTAAAGCACTCCTCAGCAAATGTACAAGAACAGAAATTATAACAAACTGTCTCTCAGACCACAGTGCAATCAAACTAGAACTCAGGTCTAAGAAACTCAATCAAAACCGGTCAACTCCATGGAAACTGAACAACCTGCTCTTGAATGACTACTGGGTACATAACGAAATGAAAGCAGAAATAAAGATGTTCTTTGAAACCAATGAGAACAAAGATACAACATACCAGAATCTCTGGGACACATTTAAAGCAGTGTGTAGAGGGAAATTTATAGCACTAAATGCCCACAAGAGAAAGCAGGAAAGATCTAAAATTGACACTCTAACATCACAATTAAAAGAACTAGAGAGGCAAGAGCAAACACATTCAAAAGCTAGCAGAAGGCAAGAAATAACTAAGATCAGAGCAGAACTGAAGGAGATAGAGACACAAAAAACCTCCAAAAAATCAATGAATCCAGGAGTTGGTTTTTGAAAAGATCAACAAAATTGACAGACCGCTAGCAAGACTAATAAAGAAGAAAAGAGAGAGGAATCAAATAGATGTAATAAAAAATGATAAAGAGGATATCACCACCGACCCCACAGAAATACAAACAATCATCAGAGAATACTATAAATGCCTCTACGCAAGTTAACTAGAAAATCTAGAAGAAATGGATAATTTCCTGGACACTTACACTCTCCCAAGACTAAACCAGGAAGAAGTTGAATCCCTGAATAGACCAATAGCAGGCTCTGAAATTGAGGCAACAATTAATAGCCTACCCACCAAAAAAGTCCAGGACCAGATGGATTCACAGCTGAATTCTACCAGAGGTACAAGGAGGAGCTGCTACCATTCCTTCTGAAACTATTCCAATCAATAGAAAAAGAGGGAATCCTCCCTAACTCATTTTATGAGGCCAACATCATCCTGATACCAAAGCCTGGCAGAGACACAACAAAGAAAGAGAATTTTAGACCAATATCCCTGATGAACATCGATGCAAAAATTCTCAATAAAATGCTGGCAAACCGGATTCAGCAGCACATCAAAAAGCTTATCCACCATGATCAAGTGGGCTTCATCCTGGGATGCAAGGCTGGTTCAACATTCGCAAATCAATAAACGTAATCCAGCATCTAAACAGAACCAAAGACAAGAACCACATGATTATCTCAATAGATGGAGAAAAGGCTTTTGACAAAATTCAACAGCCCTTCATGCTAAAAACGCTCAATAAATTCGGTATTGATGGAACGTACCTCAAAATAATAAGAGCTATTTACGACAAACCCACAGCTAATATCATACTGAATGGGCAAAAACTGGAAAAATTCCCTTTGAAAACTGGACAAGACAGGGATGCCCTCTCTCACCACTCCTATTCAACATAGTGTTGGAAGTTCTGGCTAGGGCAATCAGGCAAGAGAAAGAAATCAAGGGTATCCAGTTAGGAAAAGAAGAAATCAAATTGTCCCTGTTTGCCGATGACATGATTGTATATTTAGAAAACCCCATCGTCTCAGCCCAAAATCTCCTTAAGCTGATAAGCAAATTCAGCAAAGTCTCAGGTTACAAAATTAATGTGCAAAAATCACAAGCATTCTTATACACCAGTAACAGACAAGCAGAGAGCCAAATCAGGAATGAACTTCCATTCACAATTGCTTCAAAGAGAATAAAATACCTAGGAATCCAGCTTACAAGAGATGTAAAGGACCTCTTCAAGGAGAACTACAAACCACTGCTCAGTGAAATCAAAGAGGACACAAACAAATGGAAGAACATACCATGCTCATGGATAGGAAGAATCAATATCGTGAAAATGGCCATACTGCCAAGGTGATTTATAGATTCAATGCCATCCCATCAAGCTACCAATGAGTTTCTTCACAGAATTGGAAAAAAACGGCTTTAAAGTTCATATGGAACCGAAAAAGAGCCCGCATTGCCAAGACAATCCTAGGTCAAAAGGACAAAGCTGCAGGCATCACGCTACCTGACTTCAAACTATACTACAAGGCTACAGTAACCAAAACAGCATGGTACTGGTACCACAACAGAGAAATAGACCAATGGAACAGAACAGAGTCCTCAGAAATAATACCACACATCTACAGCCATCTGATCTTTGACAAACCTGAGAGAAACAAGAAATGGGGAAGGATTCCCTATTTAATAAATGGTGCTGGGAAAATTGGCTAGCCATAAGTAGAAAGCTGAAACTGGATCCTTTCCTTACCCTTATACGAAAATTAATTCAGACGTATTAGAGACTTAAATGTTAGACCTAATACCATAAAAACCCTAGAAGAAAATCTAGGTAGTACCATTCAGGACATAGGCATGGGCAAGGACTTCATGTCTAAAACACCAAAAGCAACGGCAGCAAAAGCCAAAATTGACAAATGGGATGTAATTCAACTAAAGAGCTTTTGCACAGCAAAAGAAACTACCATCAGCGTGAACAGGCAACCTACAGAATGGGACAAAATTTTTGCAACCTACTCATCTGACAAAGGGCTAATATCCAGAATCTACAAAGAACTCAAACAAATATACAAGAAAAAAACAAACAACCCCAACAAAAAGTGGGGAAAGTATATGAACAGACATTTCTCAAAAGAAGACATCCATACAGCCAACAGACACATGAAGAAATGCTCGTCATCACTCGCCATCAGAGAAATGCAAATCAAAACCACAATGAGATACCATCTCACACCAGTTAGAATGGCATTCATTAAGAAGTCAGGAAACAATAGATGTTGGAGAGGATGTGGAGAAATAGGAACACTTTTACACTGTTGGTGGGATTGTAAACTAGTTCAACCATTATGGAAAACAGTATGGCGATTCCTCAAGGATCTAGAACTAGATGTACCATATGACCCAGCCATCCCACTACTGGATATATACCCAAAGGATTATAAATTAGTCTACTACAAAGACACATGCACACGTATGTTTATTGCGGCACTATTCACAATAGCAAAGACTTGGAATCAACCCAAATGTCCATCTGTGACAGACTGGATTAAGAAAATGTGGCACATATGCACCATGGAATACTATGCAGCCATCAAAAAGGATGAGTTTGCATCCTTTGTAGGGACATGGATGCAGCTGGAAACCATCATTCTTAGCAAACTATCACAAGAAGAGAAAACCAAACACCGCATGTTCTCACTCATAGGTGGGAACTGAACAATGAGATCACTTGGAATCGGGAAGGGGAACATCACACACTGAGGCCTATCATGGGGAGGGGGGAGGAGGGAGGGATTGCATTGGGGAGTTATACATGATATAAACGTTATGCACATGTACCCTAGAACTTAAAGTATAATAAAAAATTAAAAAAAAAAAAGAAAAAAAAAATTGGCCAAGGTGGGAAGATCGCTTGAGCCCAGGAATTTGAGACTGGCATGATAATATAGTGAGACCACTCTCTAAAAAATAAATTAATTAGTTGCCCAGGTGTGTCCATACCTCCATACCTGTAGTACCACCCACTTGGGAGACTGCAGCATGAGGATTGTTTGAGCCCAGGAGTTGGAGGCTGCATAGAATGGTATGGTCATACTACTGCCCTCTGCCTTGGCAACACAGTAACATCCTCAGAAAAAAGCATATGTAAATACAGACATAAAATTCCTTATTTCTGTCACAAAAAAATACATCCTACAATAAGGATGACATGGAACTGTGTGTTTCCAGTGTTTCTCAATGCAAGAAATTGGGCAAAGAAGCAAAAGCTCTCTTAAGTCCCTTTCTTTTTACTAAAAAAATACCCTGTGGATGTGGGTACGGGTGTGATGGGATCTTTGGGGAGTCAATTTCTCTGGTTGGAAACCTCTGTGGCTGGTGGTGCCTTTGTTCACGTTCTTGTTATGCATCCAGGAAGAATAAAGCATGCAAGCAAGTGGAGGGTAAACAAGACAAAGAGAAGCTTTATTGAGTGTTAGAACAGCTCAGAGGAGATCCACAGTGAGTAGCTCCTCTGTAGGCAGGTTGTCAGTTCAAGTGTTCAGCTCTCAGCAGAAAGGAGGCCCTGAAGAGTGTGTCTCCTCTCTGCAGGCAGGTCTTTCCAACATCTGCAGCTTTCAGCAGAGAGGAGGCCCTGGAGAGGGTAGGTCCTCTCTGCAGCTGGCTGTCCCATTGTCTCTCCATCCTCTGCTCTGCTCTGGCTGAGTTCCAAGCATTTATGGACCTCAGAGGGGAGAAAGTGTATGTATGTTGGTCCATGGGTGTACCCAGAAAAGGCACCACAAGTCCACACTCTGATCTCTGGGATTGGCAGCCTGGCCCATCCCTGGCCTGAAGGTGGGGCCTTACCTAGGACCACCCCCTTCTGCTCTGGATCCTGTTTGCCTCCCACTGAAGTCCATGGTGTCCAGGCTTCTCACACCTGCAGGCCACTGCCCAGCTGCCCTCAGCACTCTCTTGGCTTCCCCTCTCATGTTTCTTGGCACCAAAATTCTGGAGGGGTCTGAGGTGGCAGGGGGCTGGTATTCCAGTGCTGACCCGCCCATGTGCAAGTGCAGCTGAGCTGTGACAGTGCAGGGGCTCAGTCCACAACCTGCTCTGAAATCAGAGTGGATGCTGAGAGCGGGGAGGGACCAAGTAGTGGGAGCAGACACCTCTGAGCCTGCAGGGACAGTGGGGACCTTCCCGGGCTTCAGAGAGTGCAGGCTGCAGGCACACCTGGGTCCTACCCCTGGGAGGGGAGTTTCAACTGCACCCAAGGAGTTCCTGACCCGCCAACTCCGAAGGGTTGGGACTCCCACTTGTCCCCAGCCCCTGGGTCTACAACCATGGATCCAGTGGCTACAACTGCACCCAGGAGGGCAGGGATCCTGCCTGCTCATGGTACCCCCAAGAGCACAGGGAGGCTTGGAGCTGCAGCCACAATTTGGGTGGCTGCAGTCCCGCCCAGGAGGGCAGGGCTCCTGCCTGCTCCATGGAGTGGGAATTCTGGGTCCACAGCTGCAGTTTGAGTGGCTGCAGAGGCACCCAGGGACTCCCTCCTCAACTCATAAAAGGTGGGGATCCCACTTGTCCCTGGCTTTTGCTGGCTCCACAGAGCATGCAGCCCTGGCTGGACCTCCCTGCTGCAGCCAGTATGATGGCAGTGGCTGCTGCTATCACGGCGACAGAGGGAAAACTCTGGTGTTCCCTGAAAGTCTCTGGCTCAATGTGCATGTCCCTTCCTATGCAAATTCCTGTTCCCCGTGGGCCTTGCTGTCTGCCTTCTGTCCCTGCAGAGCTGTGGGAGGAAATGTTGTGACTTATTTCTTGCTAACTATAACACATCAGGTAGGTCCACAGATCAGTTCTCCCAGAAGTTGAGTGTGAGTGAACGTGAGGGAAAGTGGGCAGACTTCCTATGGATTGGGCCACTTGGTCCATGGCCTGATAGAAATCCTCATCCTCCTACTAGAGGTCAGTGACACCACCATGCACTTGCTCCCTTGAGGGCCTGGACAAGGGAGAAACAAGGGCCATAGAAGGGAGGAGGGTCAGGTGAACATGGAGTGAGTTTTGAACGGTAATATTGAGATATTTGAGTCTCAGAGGCATGAAAAAAAACACACACACAGGGAGGCTGGATTCCAAAGTCCTTAGTGGGGTCCTAGGAAGGGATGGAGGAAAGAGCGGGGGGAGGGGGGACAAGGAAGGACACTACAACCCTTAAGGCAACCACATATCTCACTGCACATGCTCTTTGGGCACCCACCTCAGTGCGCATGTTCACCAGGCGTCTTCTACTCTACCTCTTCACCCACGTGGTGAATGCCTCGGAGCTGTGAGGTCAAGTTCCTGAGGTCTGGATTCTTTCTCTCCTACTGAGAAGCAGCAGGTAGGTCCACAGTCCAATCCAACTGGGAGTTGAAGTGTGAGTGAGGGTGAGGAGAAGCCAATGGGCTTCCAGAGGGTTGTCAGGGGGAGGGAGACTCCGAGGGAGAAGGGCCTGGAGGTCTTCATCCTTTTCATGTGGCACCACAGCCATTGGCCTTCTTTTTTGTTAGGGCCACAACTAGGGAGGAAGGAGGGCCTTGGTGCAGAGGGGATCGGGTTAAAATGGGGCGCGTGTTGCAGGTGCTGTTGGAGGTATCTGAGTCCCAGAAATGCCTCAAACCACATTAGAGATATCCAGTGTCTCTTGCCAGGAGCCTTAAGGCATTACTTTGCTAGCTTCGCCACCTTAAGTGACTGTGCAAGCATTCTATTCAGAAGACACACAAACTTATACTTGCCCTGGGACTTACCTTCAAAATATTTCCAAACTTTAAAAAAATGACAAGTTAACATTTGGCCATGGAAGCGCTCAAATATAGCTATCCTGTCAAGTGCATTTTCCCAATCACAGTATTTTGTATTCTCTTTGCAGAGTGAAATATAATCTGGTGAGGAAGATCAACATGTAGGCCTAGACCAAGATGAAGTTTACAAACTCCTGAGCTGATAGGGCCTATGCTTGTGAGTGCTTTAACATTCGTTGTTTTCTATTAACAGACATTTCTCTTTGTGATAGTGTTGTTGAACTAGTATACATACACTGTTGAAGGTCTTCCAAGCTGATAAAAAATGATCATGGCATCTCATGAAGGAAAGACTGATCCAAGAGGATTATGTTCTGTTGTGTGTGTGTGTGTGTGTGTGTGTGTGTGTGTGTGTTTGTGTTTTGGAGACGAAGTCTTGCTCTGTTGCCCAGGCTCAGCTACTTCAGCTTCTGCCTCCCAGGTTCAAGCAATTCTCCTGCCTCATCTCCCCGAGTAGCTAGGACTATAGGTGCACACCGCCATGCCCGGCTAATTTCATTTTGTGTTTTAGTAGAGATGGGGGACAGAGTTTCACCGTGTTGCCCAGGCTGGTCTCAAACTCCTGAGCTCAGGCAATGCACCTGCCTCAGCCTCCCAAAGTGCTGGGATTACAGGCCCGAGCCACTGTGCCTGGTGTACTTTCTGGTTTTGCCTGGATGGATAACTTTGTGTTCCCCAGATTTTGCCCATGATTTCCTCCGTATGCTTATTCATAACAGATTGCACACATCCATCTCAACATAGATTAAATCACCTTCCAAAGCCCTTGAGAGTAATTCTGTCTTAGAGTAACCTCTCTGTGGGAAGAATAACTTTATG
This sequence comes from Trachypithecus francoisi, assembly GCF_009764315.1. Taxonomy (NCBI): domain Eukaryota; kingdom Metazoa; phylum Chordata; class Mammalia; order Primates; family Cercopithecidae; genus Trachypithecus; species Trachypithecus francoisi. The sequence continues at coordinate 90,798,311 of NW_022681471.1, forward strand.
AAGAATACATATATGAAATAGTGTTGGAGAAATGTCTTTAGACTTACTTATGATCAGAAATACCTATATATTCTATATATTTACATTATTGACATGTATTGACAACAAAACTTTTTATTTGTACACACACAACCATGGTCCCAGGAGCACAGTGATGAGGACCCTCAACAAGAAGAACCACCAACTGAAAATTGGGATCCTACACGTGGTCAGGAGAGAGATCAGGGTGCAGCTGAGATTCAAGGTGCTGGGAAGGAAAAGAAAGAATGTCTACAGTGGGGAGGAGGCCTGTGTGTGCATCATGCCTTACGTCATGACCAGTAACGGGAGGAAAGAAAACATTAGGAAAGGATCTCAAACACTTGCTGAAAGTTGGCTGGAAAAGTGAACAGTATAGTTTGCAGCTTCATGCAGTCCCTGGATATCATGAATCTTTTCTTTTTCTTCATGATGTATTTCGTATGCTTGAAAATACAGTCCTTGCTAAATCAGACAAAGTAGTTTAATTTTATATGTAAACATATGCAGTATTTCACTAGTTTAATGTGTTCTTCTTAGAATGTTGTTTTATGATCTTCTAAGTCATTGTGTCAACAGTGCTATAAACACCCTTTAATAGCATATAGAGTGCCAAGTCATCCTACCTTGTAACACCCTGAATAAAGCCCATTTGCATAGGAATGTTAGCCCCATTTTATAAATAAGAAAATTGAGGCTCAGGGATTGAGGTTTACCAAGAACACTTGACTCACGGAGACAAAATTCATATTTTGTCCCAAGGTTTGTGTTATCCATGTTGTAATAAGAAAAGGTCAGTGGTTTTGCTTAAGATACTTATTATTCGAATGTGTGTGTACTGTAAGGTACTTCAGTATTGGGCTCAGGACAAAACACAGTTCAATGAAGCAGAATGGCAACTCCAGAAAAGAGCTCAATAAATGACAGCCGCTCTTTGAGTGGTATCCTTTGATTGGTATTTTTTCAAGATGTTTGGTAAAAGGTGGCTAATTGAAGACACTGGCATACAGGTAGCTATATTAGTATGATTTTGAAGGGGCTTTTAAAAGTTGCTGAAGCACTTTCATAATTAGAAAACTCAAAGTACCATAAGTTTATCCTGAATCAGAAGTTGTTTACTCAGTGGATACCATTTTCACGCTAAACATTGGCAGAATTTGGGACGTGGATTATTTCAGCAATTCATTGTTAAGAGGTTTCCAGAATATGACTGTCAATGATGGCGACTAATTTCTTTGCACTCAATTTCCTGTGCCCTCACTGGAATACAGTTACTTTCCTGTTATTTTGGTACATTATTCTAAATGTGACTCATTTATACAAAGTTACATATAGGGCCTTCGAACCTAAGCATAACGTTAATTAACTTTATCCAAATAATTTTCAAGTTACCTCAACAAGGAACAGGTGTCCAATTGTAAGATTTCTCATAAGCAGGCCAATACATTGTTCTAGTCCTTTAGAAAATTACATTTCATTTATGATTAAAATTCTATCCAGACTTCAGGCAGACTTCAGATTTCTTAGTCGATATCCACTGTTCATAATACACAATGGTAAAATATGGGAAATGTAGGTGTGGTGTGATTTATCCTCAGATTGTCATTTAATATAAGATTTTATAATACAGGAAAATAAAGATGTGACATCTTTACATGACATTTATTAGCATGGTAGTCCACAGGCTTTTATTTCATAACACTGAGGAAAAGAATACTATCATTTCCCTTTTTGTCTTTCTTGTTTGCCCGTTTCAATCAAGAACCTTTGTATTTTTTAGTGCCTGACCTGGAAATTGACCTCCAGGAACTGTCTCAGTCAAAGACTGGGATGAATGCAGAGATGGTCCTGATGTCCAGGAGAAAATTCTGCCAAAATTACAGCAATTTAAAACGCCAGAAGGAGGTATGCTATCCATTAAGAGGCAAAATTATGTGCTTTCTGTTTTTCACAATATTATACTTTTGGTAATAAAAAGAGAGAACATTACTGCCCCTTTAAAACACAATTCAAATGCAGGCTTTCCTTGAAAAGTTGTTCCTACCCCATATGCCTGACTGGAAGACTTAAACACTCTCAGATACAGAAACAAATTGGGTCAAAACCGTATTGAATCATCAAATATGAAAGCATTTTCTTACTTGTGACTATAACTAAGAGTGAAAAATTTTCAGATTATTTTCTAATTTCTGCTTTTAATAAATACATAATACATTTGTAATACTACTTTGTGTGAAATATGCTGAGTACTGAAGGAGGTTCTAGTATCAAATCTAACATAATTTGTGAGACTTTGGGTGAATTCCATAAATTCTACACCCATCTTTTTCTATTATTGAAAATAGTAGATGCAAATCAGATACATTAAAATCTGTTTCAAGGTTGATTTCTGTGTTTTCATGTTCTGTTGGATATAATACAAAGATACGATTTTTCATAACAATCAGTTTCACTCCAGTTATAATATCTGAGTTGAGATTTCATGGTTCCTAAGAAATGAGCGGGTAACCTGCTTGATGTTTTTTTTTTTTCCTGTTTGGAGACATAAATGACTATCCTTGGATTTTGTTAAATTCTGATTTCTCTGGCTCTTAAAGAATAATTGCATTTTAAATGCTTTCCACAGTGAACCCTTGAATGACTGGATAATAAAATGGCAAGAGGCAGTCAGATTTCTGTGACCGATGTAGTAGGGAGCATGCATGTAGGTCAGTGATGCTGAAGGTGGGTGTAAGATGCCTGTGTTAAGCATGATCCCTGTCTTCCTGTTAGTCTTCAGGAGCTACTGTGTGTAATTAGATTGAAGGCACGTATGATAGAATCACCTCTAACCATATCATAGGTTACAGGTTTCTGCCTTGAGACATCAGATGATACGATTTAAAGTTCAAAGACCATAACGTCCTAATTCGTGAGTAGACTACATAAGTATTTTTTACACATATTTTCTAATTTGCTGATGGTTAATTAGAAGAGCTTCTGAATTTCAAGGAAGCACTCCATATTTAGGGAAGAAATTACCTAAATGTTTTTACTCTACACTGCTGAATCATTCCATTAGACCATTTACATTGAAAAGTAGTTTTTAGTCTATTCCAGGAGCCTACTGAAGAAGACTCAACTGTATTCTTAGGAACGTTACAGTCTTTTTTTTGTCTAGAATTAATTTATTTTTTATTATTGTACTATAAGTTCTAGGGTACATGTGCACAACGTGTAGGTTTGATACACAGGTATACATGTGCAATGTTGCTTTGGTGCACCCATGAACTCGTCATTTACATCAAGTATTTCTCCTAATGCTATCCCTACCACAGCTCCCCCACCCCCTTACAGGCCCTGGTGTGTGATGTTCCCCGCCCTGTGTCCAAGTGATCTCATTGTTCAATTCCCACCTATGAGTGAGAATATGTAGTGGTTGGTTTTCTGTTCTTGGGATAGTTTGCTGAGAATGATGATTTCCAGCTGCATCCATGTCCCTACAAAGGACACAAACTCATTCTTTTTTATGACTGCATAGAATTCCGTAATGTATACGTGTCACATTTTCTTAATCCAGTCTGTCACTGATGGACATTTAGGTTAATTCCAAGTGTTTGCTATTGTGAATAGTGCATGTAAATAAACATATGTGTGCATGTGTCTTTATAGCAGAATGACTTATAATCCTTCGGGTATATACCCAGTAATGGGATGGCTGGGTCAAATGGTATTTCTAGTTCTAGATCCTTGAGGAATCGCCACACTGTTTTCCACAATGGTTGAACTAGTTTACAGTCCCACCAACAGTGTAAAAGTGATCCTATTTCTCCACATCCTCTCCAGCACCTGTTGTTTCCTGATTTTTTAATGATTGCCATTCTAACTGGTGTGAGATGGTATCACATTGTGGATTTGATTTGCATTTATCTGATGGCCAGTGATGATGAGCATTTTTTCATGTATCTGTTGGCTGTATGAATGTCTTCTTTTGAGAAATGTCTGTTCATATCCTTTGCCCACTTTTTGATGGGGTTGTTTGTTTTTTTCTTGTAAATTGTTTGAGTTGTTTGTAGGTTCTGGATATTAGCCCTTTGTCAGATGAATAGATAGCAAAATTTTTTTCCCATTCTGTAGGTTGCCTGTTCACTCTGATGGTAGTTTCTTTTGCTGTGCAGAAGCTCTTTAGTTTCATTAGATCCCATTTGTCAATTTTTGCTTTTGCTGCCGTTGCTTTTGGTGTTTTAGACATGAAATGCTTGCCCATACCTATGTCCTGAATGGTATTAGCTAGGTTTTCTTCTAGGGTTTTTATGGTATTAGGTCTAACATTTAAGCCTCTAATCCATCTTGAATTAATTTTCATGTAAGGAGTAAGGGAAGGATCCAGTTTCAGCTTTCTACTTATGGCTAGCCAATTTTCCCAGCACCATTTATTAAATAGGGAATCCTTTCCCCATTTCTTGTTTCTCTCAGGTTTGTTAAAGATCAGATGGCTGTAGATGTGTGGTATTATTTCTAAGGGTTCAGTTTTGTCCCAATGGCCTGTATCTCTGTTTTGGTACCAGCACCATGCTGTTTTGGTTACTGTAGCCTTGTATGGTTTGAAGTCAGGTAGCATGATGTCTCCAGCTTTGTTCTTTTGACTTAGGATTGTTTTGGCAATGCAGACTCTTTTTTCTGGTTCCATATGAACTTTAAAGCAGCTTTTTCCAATTCTGTGAAGAAAGTCGTTGGTAGCTTAATGGGGATGACATTGAATCTATAAATTACCTTGGGCAGTATGGCCAATTTCACAATATTGATTCTTCCTATCCATGAGCATGGTATGTTCTTCCATTTGTTTGTGTCCTCTTTGATTTCACTGAGCAGTGATTTGTCGTTCTCCTTGAAGAGGTCCTTTCCATCCCTTGTAAGTTGGATTCCTAGGTATTTTATTCTCTTTGAGGAAATTTTGAATGGGAGTTCATTCATGATTTGGCTCTCTCTTGGTCTGCTATTGATTTATAAGAATGTTTGTTATTTTTCACATTGATTTTGTATCCTGAGAATTTGCTGAAGTTGCTTATCAGCTTAAGGAGATTTTGGACTGAGATGATGGGGTTTTCTAAAGATACAATCATGTCATATGCAAACAGGGACAATTTGACTTCTTCTTTTCCTAGCTGAATACGCTTGATTTCTTTCTCTTGCCTGATTGCCCTAGCCAGAACTTCCAACACTATGTTGAATAGCAGTGGTGAGAGAGGGCATCCCTATCTTGTACCAGTTTTCAAAGGGAATGCTTCCAGTTTTTGCCCATTCAGTATGATATTGGCTGTGGGTTTGTCATAAATAACTCTTATTATTTTGAGATACATCCCATCAATACCTAGTTCATTGAGAATTTTTAGCATGAAGGTCTGTTGAATTTTGTCAAAAGCCTTTTCTGCATCTATTGAGATAATCATGTGGTTTTTCTCTTTGGTTCTGTTTATATGCTGGATTACATTTATTGATTTGTGAATGTTGAACGAGCCTTGCATCCCAAGGATGAAGCCCACTTGATTATGGTGGATAAGCTTTTTGATGTTCTGCTGGATTGGGTTTGCCTGTATTTTATTGAGGATTTTTGTATCGATGTTCATCTGGGATATTGCTCTAAAATTCTCTTTTTTGTGTGTGTCTTTGTCAGGCTTTGGTATCAGGATGATGTTGACCTCGTAAAATGAATTATGGGGGATTCCCTCTTTTTCTATTGATTGGAATACTTTCCGAAGGAATGGTACCAATCCTCCTTGTACCTCTGGTAGGATTCTGCTGTGAATCCATCTGGTTCTGGTCTTTTTTGGTTGGTAGGCTATTAATTATTGCCTCAATTTCAGAGCCTACTATTGGTCTATTCAGGGATTCATCTTCTTCCTGGTTTAGTCTTGGGGGAGTATACGTGTCCAGGAATTCATACATTTCTTCTAGTTTTTCTAGTTTATTTGCATAGAGTTGTTGATAGTATTATCTGATGGTAGTTTGTTTTTGTTTTTCTGTGGGGTCGGTGATGATATTCTCCTTTATCACTTTTTATTGCATCTATTGATTCTTCTCTCTTTTCTTCTTTATTAGTCTTGCTAGCAATCTATTCATATTGTCGATCTTTTCAAAAAACCAGATCCTGGATTCATTGATTTTTTGGAGGGTTTTTTATGTCTCTATCTCCTTCAGTTCTGCTCTGATCTTAGTTATTTTTGCCTCCTGCTAGCTTTTGAATGTGTTTACTCTTGCTTCTCTAGTTATTTTAATTGTGATGTTAGGATGTCAATTTTAGATCTTTCCAGCCTTCTCTTGTGGGCATTTAGTGCTATAAATTTCCCTCTACACACTGCTTTAAATGTTTCCCAGAGATTCTGGTATGCTGTATCATTTTTCTCATTGGTTTCAAAGAATATCTTTTATTTCTGCCTTCATTTCGTTATGTACCCAGTAGTCATTCAGGAGCAGGTTATTCAGTTTCCATGTAGTTCAGTGATTTTGATTGAGTTTCTTAGTCCTGAGTTCTCGTTTAATTGCACTGTGGTCTGAGAGACAGTTTGTTATAATTTCTGTTCTTTGACATTTGCTGAGGAGTGCTTTACTTACAGCTGTGTGGTCAATTTTGGAATAAGTGTGATGTGGTGCTGAGAAGAATGTATATTCTGTTGCTTTGAGTGGAGAGTTCTGTAGATGTCTATTAGATCTGCTTGCTGCAGAGTTGAGTTCAATTCCTGGATATCCTTGCTAACTTTCTGTGTCGTTGATCTGTCTAATGTTGACAGTGGGGTGTTGAAGTCTCCCATTATTATTGTATGGGAGTCTAAGTCTCTTTGTACATCTCCAAGGACATGCTGTAAGAATCTGGGTGCTCCTGTATTGGGTGCATATATATTCAGGATAGTTAGCTCTTTTTGTTGAATTGATCCCCTTACCATTATGTAATGGCCTACTTTGTCTCTTTTGATCTTTGATGGTTTAAAGTCTGTTTTATCAGAGACTAGGATTGCAATCCCTGCTTTTTTTTTTTTTTTGTTCTGCATTTGCTTGGTAGATCATCCTCCATCCCTTTATTTTGAGCCTATGTGTGTCTCTGCATGTGAGATGGGTCTCCTGAATATAGCAAACTGATGGGTCTTGACTCTTTATCCAGTTTGCCAGTCTGTGTCTTTTAGTTGGACTATTTAGTCCATTTACATTTAAGATTAATATTGTTATGTGTGAACTTGATCCTGTCATTATGATATTACCTGGTTATTTCGCTCGTTAGTTGATGCAGTTTCTTCGTAGCATCGATGGACTTTACATTTTGGCATGTTTTTGCAATGGCTGGTACCTGTTGTTCCTTTCCACGTTTAGTGCTTCCTTCAGGATCTCTTGTAGGGCAAACCTGGTGGTGACAAAATCTCTAAGCATTTGCTTGTCTGTAGACGATTTTATTTCTCCTTCACTTATGAAACTTAGTTTGACTGGATATGAAATTCTGGGTTGAAAATTCTTTTCTTTAAGAATGTTGAATATTGGCCCCTACTCTCTTCTGGCTTGTAGAGTTTCTGCCGAGAGATCTGCTGTTAGTCTGATGGGCTTCCCTTTGTGGGTAGCAAGACCTTTTTCTCTGGCTGCCCTTAACATTTTTTCCTTCATTTCAACTTTGATGAATCTGACATTTATGTGTCTTGGAGTTGCTCTTCTCTAGGAATATCTTTGTGGTGTTCTCTGTATTTCCTGAATTTGAATGTTGTCCTGCCTTGCTAGTTTGGGGAATTTCTCCTGGAGGATATCCTGAAGAGTGTTTTCCAACTTGGTTCCATTTTCCCTGTCACTTTCAGGCACCCCAATCAGACGTAGATTTGGTCTTTTCACATAATCCCATATTTCTTGGAGACTTTGTTCATTTCTTTTCACTTTTTTTTCTCTACACTTCTCTTCTCACTTCATTTCATTCATTTGATCTTCAATCACTGATGCTCTTTCTTCCAGTTGATCGAGTGGTTAGTGAAGCTTGTGTATTTGTCATGAGGTTCTCGTGTTATGGTTTTCATCTCTATCTGTTCTTTTGAGGACTTCTCTACATTGATTATTCTAGTTAGCCATTCGTCACATCTGGTTTCAAGATTTTTAGTTTCTTTACTCTGGTTACGTAGTTCCTCCTTTAGCTCTGAGAAGTTTGATTGACATACGCCGTCTTCTTTCAAATCGTCAAAGTCATTCTCCATCCAACTTTGTTCCATTGCTGGCAATGAGCTGCATTCTTTTGGAGGGGGAGATTTGCTCTGATTTTTTGAATTTCCAGCTTTTCTGTACTGCTTTTTACCCTTCTTTGTGGTTTATCTGCCTTTGGTCTTTGATGATTTTGATGTACTGATGGGGTTTTGGTGTGGGTGTCCTTTCTGTTTGTTAGTTTTCCTTCTAACAGTCAGGACCCTCAGCTGCAGGTCTGTTGGAGTTTGCTTGAGGTCCACTCCAGACCGTGTTTGCCTGGGTATCAGCAGTGGAGTCTGCAGAAGATAGAGTATTGCTGAACAGTGAGTGTTGCTGTTTGATTCTTGCTCTGGAAGCTTCATCTCAGAGATGCACCCAGTCGTGTGAGGTGTGAGGTGTCAGTCTGCACCTAGTGGGGGATGTCTCCCAGTTAGGCTACTCAGGGGTCAGGGACCCACTTGTGCAGGCAGTCTGTCCGTTCTCAGATCTCAACCTCTGTGCTGGGAGAACCACTGCTCTCTTCAAAGCTGTCAGACAGGGACTTTTACATCTGCAGAGGTTTCTGCTGCTTTTTGCTTAGCTATGTCCTGTCTCCAGTGGTGGATTCTACAGAGGCAGGCAGACCTCCTTGAGCTGTGGTGGGCTCCACCCAATTGGAGCTTCCTGGTGGCTTTGTTTACCTACTTAAACCTCAGAAATGGTGGGCGCCCCTCCCCGAGCCTCCCTGCTGCCTTGCAGTTAGATCTCAGACTGCTGTGCTAGCAATAAGGGACGCTCTGTGGGTGTGGGACCCTCTGGGTCAGGTGTGGGATATAATCTCCTGGTGTGCCGTTTGCTAAGACCCTTGGTAAAGTGCAGTATTAGGGTGGGAGTTACCCAATTTTCAGGTGTTGTGTGTCTCAATTTCCTTTGGCTAGGAAAAGGAATTCCCTTCCCCCTTGCACTTTCCAGGTGAGGCAATGCCTCACCCTGCTTCAGCTCTTGTTGTTTGGGCTGCACCCCCAGACCAGCACCAACTGTCTGGCATGCCCCAGTGAGATGAACCTGGTACCTCATTTGAAAATGCAGAAATCACTCATCTTCTGTGTTGCTCACGCTAGGAGCTGGAGGCTGGAGCTATTCCTATTCGGCCATCTTGGGCGTGCCTAAGGGTTCTGACTTTCAACCCCACCCCCAACCTTCAGGGAAGAAAGAGGGGCTAAAGGTTAATTTGATCATCAATGGCAGGCCAACAATTTAATCAATAATGGAAACCCCCATCAAAACCCAAAAGTACAGGGTTCAGAGAGCTTCTGATTAGCTGAACACATGGTGGGCAACATGCCCATAAAAGGCATGGAAGTTCCCTGCCCCTTCCCCCATTTCTTATCCCATGTATCTCTTTATCTGCATCCTTTCTAATATCCTGTTTTAATCAATCCATAAATGTGCATATTTCCCTGAGTCTTGTGAGGTGATGTAGCAAATTAATTGAACCTCAAAAAAGTCATGTGAAATCCAATTTATAGCTGGTGTGTCAGAAGCACAAATAAATCATCCTAGTGCTTGCAATTGCCATTAGAACTTGGGGACCATATTGTGGGTCTGTGTGTCAACCTGTACAATCTGAGGCTATCTCTAGGTAGATTGTCTCAGAATTGAATGAGAGGACACCCAACAGGTATGTGTTGGGAAACTCATTGCTTGCTTGGTTTGTGGAGGAATAAAACCACACATTTGGTCGCAGAATTCTTTCATATTTTTTAAAAATTATACTTTAATTACATGTGCCGAAAGTGCAGGTTTGTTACATAAGTATACATGTGCCATGGTGGCTTGCTGCACGCATCAACCCGTCATCTACATTAGGTATTTCTCCTAATGCTATCCCTCCCCTAGCCCTGCACTCCCCAACAGGCCCCGGTGTGTGATGTTCCCCTCCCTGTGTCCATGTGTTCTCATTGATCAACTCCCACTTATGAGTGAGAACATGTAGTGTTTGGTTTTCCGTTCCTGTGTTAGTTTACTGAGAAAGATGGTTTCCAGCTTCATCCATGTCCCCGCAACGACATGAGCTCATCCTTTTTTATGGCTGCATAGTATTCAATGGTGTGTATGTGCCACATTTTCTTTATCCAGTCTTGTTAGATCCAGTCTTGATGGGCATTTGGGTTGGTTCCAAGTCTTTGCTGTTGTGAGTAGTGCTGCAATAAACATATGTGTGCAAGTGTCTTTATATACAATGATTTATAATCCTTTGCACATATACCCAGTAATGGGATTGCTGGTTAAAATAGTAGTTCTAGTTCTAGATCCTTGAGGAATTTCCACACTGCCTTCTACAATGGTTGAACCGGTTTACAGTTCCACCAACAGTGTAAAAGTGTTCCTATTTCTCCACATCCTCTCCAGCATCTATTGTTTCCTACTTTTTTATAATTGGTATTCTAATTGGCGTGAGATGGTATCTCATTGTGGTTTTAAGTTGCATTTCTCTAATGATCAGTAATAATTAGCTTTTTTCATGTGTTTGTTGGCTGCACAAATATCTTCTTTTGAGAACTGTCTGTTCATATCCTTCACCCACTTTTTGATGGGGTTGCCTTTTTTTTCTTGTAAATTTGCATAAGTTCCTTGTAGATTCTGGTTATTAGCCCTTTGTCAGATGGATAGATTGCAAAAATTTTCTCCAATTCTCTAGGTTGCATGTTCACTCTGATGATAGTGTATTTTGCTGTGCAGAAGCTCTTTAGTTTAATTAGATCCCATTTGTCAATTTTGGCTTTTGTTGCCATTACTTTTGTTGTTTAGTTTTGAAGTCTTTGCCCATGCCTATGTCCTGAATGGTATTGCCTAGGTTTTCTTCTAGGGTTTTTATGGTTTTAGGTCTTAAATTTAAGTCTTTTATCCATCTTGAGTTAGTTTTTGTAAAAGGTATAAGAAAGAGATTGAGTTTCTGTTTTCTGTACATGGCGAGGCCGTTTTCCCAACACCATTTATTGAGTAGGGGATCCTTTCCTCGTCAGTTGTTTTTGTTAGGGTTGTCAAAGATCAGATGGCTGTAGATGTGTGGCATTATTTCTGAGACCTCTGTTCTGTTCCATTGGTCTATATATCTGTTTTGGTTCCAGTACCACGATGTTTTGGTTACTGCAGACTTGTAATATAGGTTGAAGTCAGATAGTGTGGTGCCTCCAGCTTTGTTCATTTTGCTTATCATTTTCTTGGCTATGTGGGCTTGTTTTTGATTCAATATAAAATTTAAAGTAGTTTTTTTCCAATTCTGTGAAGAAAGTCAATGGTAGGTTGATTGGGATAGCATTGTATCTATAAATTACTTTGGGCAGTATGGCCATTTTTGTGATATTGATACATCCTGTCTATGAGGAGGGAACTTTTTTCCATTTGTTTGTGTCCTCTCTTATTTCCTTGAGCAGTGGTTTGTAGTTCTCCTTGAAGTGGTTCTTCACATCCCTTGTAAGTTGTATTCCTAAGTATTTTATTCTCTATGTAGCAATTGTGAATCGGAGTTCTTGATTTGATTCTCTGTTTGGCTATTATTGGTGTACAGGAATGCTTGTAGATTTGGGGCTGATATGATGAGATTTTCTAAATATACAATCATGTCATCTGCTCTTATTATTTTGAGATAAGTTCCATCAATACCTAGTTTATTGAGAGTTTTTTTTTTTTTTTTTTTTTGAGATGGAGTCTCGCTCTGTTGCCTGGGCTGGAGTGCAGTGGCTGGATCTCATCTCACTGCAAGCTCTGCCTCCCGGGTTTATGCCATTCTCCTGCCTCAGTCTCCCGATTTATTGAGAGTTTTTAGCATGAAAGGGTGTTGAATTTTATTGAAGGCCTTTTCTGCATCTATTGAGATAATCACATGGTTTTCATCATTGGTTCTGTTTATGTGATGGATTACATTTGTTGATTTGTATATGTTGAACCAGCTTTGTATCACAGAAATGAAGTCAACTTGATCGTGGTGGATAAGCTTTTTGATGTGCAGCTGGATTTGGTTTGTCAGTATTTTATTGAGGATTTTCACATCAATGTTCATCAGGAATATGGGCCTGAAACTTTCTTTTTTTGTGTGTGTGTCTCTGCCAGGTTTTGGTATCAGGATGATGCTGGACTAAAAATATGAGTTAAGGAGGACTCCCTCTTTTTCCATTGTTTGGAATAGTTTCAGAAGGAATGGTACAAGCTCCTTTTTGTACCTGTGGTAGAATTTGGCTGTGAATCCTTTGGGTCCTGGACTTTTTTTGGTTGGTAGGCCATTAATTACTGCATCAATTTTAGAACTTGTTATTGGTCTATTCAGGAGTTTGACTTCTTCCTGGTTTAGTCTTGGGAAGGTGTATATGTCCAGGAATGTATCCATTTCTTCTAGATTCTCTAGTTCATTTGTGTAGAGTTGTATATAGTAATCTCTGATGGTAGTTTGTATTTCTGTGGGATCAGTGGTGATATTCCCTTTATCATTTTTTATTGTGTCTATTTGATTCTTCTCTTTTCTTCTTTATTATTCTGGCTAGTAGTCTATCTATTTTGTTAATTTTTTCAAATATCTAGTTTCTGGATTCATTGATTTTTTTGGAGGGTTTTTGGTGTCTCTATCTCCTTCAGTTTTGCTCTGATGTTAGTTATTTCTTGTCTTCTGCTAGCTTTTGAATTTGTTTGTTCTTGCTTTACCATTTCTTTTAATTGTGACTTTAGGGTGTCAATTTTAGGTCTTTCACTCATTCTCCTGTGGGCATTTAGTGCTATAAATTTCCCTCTACACATTGCTTTAGCTGTGACCCAAAGATTCTGGTATGCTGTGTCTTTGTTCTCATCAGTTTTGAAGAACTTATTTATTTCTGCCTTAATTTTGTTATCTACCCAGTAGTCATTCAAGAGCTATTTGTTCTGTTTCCATGTAGTTGTGTGGTTTTGAGTGAGTTTCTTAATCTTGACTTCCAATTCATTGCATTGTGGTCTGAGAGTCTGTATGTTATGATTTCCATGTTTTGCATTTGCTGAGGAGTGTTTTACTTCGAATTATGTGTTCTATTTTAGAATAAGTGTGATGGAGTGCTGAGTAGAATGTATATTCTGTTGATTTGGGGTGGAGATTTCTGTAGATGTCTATTAGAACCCTTAGGTCCAGAGCTGAGTTGAAGTCCTGAATTTCCTTTTTAATTTTGTGTCCTGTTGATCTGTCTAATATTGACAGTGGGTGTGTTAAAGTCTCCCACTATTACTGTGTGGGAGCCTAAGTCTCTTTGAAGGTCTTAACCTTAAATGTAAATGGACTACATGCCCCAATTAAAAGACACAGATTGGCAAATGGGATAAAGAGTCAAGACTCATCAGTTTGCTGTATTCAGGAGACCCATCTCACATGCAGAGACATACATAGGCTCAAAATAAAGGGATGGAGGAAGACCTACCAAGCAAATGGAGAACAAAAAAAAGCAGGGGTTGCAATCCTAGTCTCTGATAAAACAGACTTTAAACCATCAAAGATCAAAAGAGACAAAGAAGGCCATTACATAATGGTAAAGGGATCAATTCATCAGGAAGAGCTAACTATCCTAAATATATATGGGAACAGTACAGGAGCACCCAGATTCATAAAGCAAGTCCTTAGAGATGTAAAAAGAAACTCAGACTCCCATACAATATAATAGGAGACATCAACACTCCACTGTCAACCGCAGACAGATCAATGACACAGAAAGTTAGCAAGGATATCCAGGAATTGAACTCAACTCTGCACAAAGGGGCCTTAATAAGCATCTACAGAACTCTCCAATCCAAATCAACAGAGTATACATTCTTCTCAGCACCACATCACACTTTTTCCAAAATTAACCACATAGTTGTAAGTAAAGCATTCCTCAGCAAATGTAAAAGAACAGAAATTGTAGCAAACTGTCTCTCAGACCACAGTGCAATCAAACTAGATCTCAGGACTAAGAAACTCAATCAAAACCGCTCAATCACATGGAAACTGAATAACCTGCTCCTGAATGACTACTGGGTACATAACAAAATGAAGGCAGAAATGAAGATGTTCTTTGAAACCAATGAGAACAAAGATACAACATTCCAGAATCTCTGGGACACATTTAAAGCAGTGTGTATAGGGAAATTTATAGCATTAAATGCCCACAAGAGAAAGCTGGAAAGATCTAAAATGGACACCCTAACATCACAATTAAAAGAACCAGAGAAGCAAGAGCAAACACATTCAAAACCTAACAAAAGGCAAAAATAACTAAGATCAGAGCAGAACTGAAGGAGATAGAGACACAAAAAACCCTCCAAATTCTCAAAAGAAGACACATATACAACCAACAGACACATAAAAAAATGCTCTGCATCACTGGCCATCAGAGAAATGCAAATCAAAACCACAATGAGATACCATCTCACACCAGTTAGAATGGCAATCATTAAAAAATCAGGAAACAACAGGTGCTGGAGAGGATGTGGAGAAATAGGAACACTTTTACACTGTTGGTGGGATTGTAAACTAGTTCAACCATTATGGAAAACAGTATGGCGATTCCTCAAGGATCTAGAACTAGAAGTACCATATGACCCAGCCATCCCATTACTGGGTATATACCCAAAGGTTTATAAATCATGCTGCTATAAAGACACATGCACACGTATATTTATTGTGGCACTATTCACAATAGCAAAGACTTGGAATCAACCCAAATGTCCATCAGTGACAGATTGGATTAAGAAAATGTGGCACATATACACCACGGAATACTATGCAGCCATAAAAAAGGATGAGTTCGTGTCCTTTGTAGGGACATGGATGCAGCTGGCAACCATCATTCTCAGCAAACTATCACAAGAATAGAAAACCAAACACCTCATATTCTCACTCATAGTGCCCAACTTAACAATGAGATCACTTGGACTTGGGAAGGGGAACGTCACACACTGGGGCCTATCATGGGGAGGAGGGAGGGTGGTAGGATTGCATTGGAGTTTTACCTGATGTTATTGATGAGTTGATGGGTGCTGACGAGTTGATGGGTGTAGCACACCAACATGGCACAAGTATTCATATGTAACAAACCTGCACCTTATGCACATGTACCCTAGAACTTAAAGTATTATAATAATAATAATAATTAATAATAATAATAATAATAATAAAATCTGTATTTTGTCAGTTTAACTTGCAGAAACCCAGGTAATAAACCTAAGAGGGTAGAGCAAACCGTTTCTTCTTTCCCTACAAAACTTTACCAGTTAGTAGCAGATGTATGTAACATCTGTGGAAGGTAAAAGCTTCTATTTTGTTATGGTTTATATGGTGTTGACATGGCCCAACTTCTCCAAAGACTGATGTTCAAAGTATGGGTAAAGGTGATTTTTTATAAATAATTCCCGTTTTTTAGAGAATTGAGCATACTGAATCAGACAGAGGAAGTCATTTTGTTTTCACTGTTATCTACTAATTATGTAATTGTTTGCAGATTCCTGTAAGAGTATATTTCTTATCCTTCATCCTCTGAACAAGTGGAAAAACATAATCAAATTCAAAGAAAAAGCACAACTCATTGGCTAAAATTCAGTAACATATTGGGTTAACGTGCCTTAAAGCTTTGTCATTAGCCTTTTGAAAAATTAGGATTTTTATTTGGCAGACCTATGAATATGGGCCTGAGACCATATTCCATGTCTACATTAATTGAATCTTTCATAAGCATGCCAATACTTAAAAGGCTTCTCTCTCTCCTCTCACAACCCTAAGAAATAAAATTACAAGAAACTGGAAAAATTAATCAGAAGAAATCTGTCATCCATATCAATCAAGAGATGTCATCTATAAAAAAGTGTTCTGAAGAAGAAGGACTGCCACCATACTGGGAATAAACATACATACCTTTTTTTTTTTTTTTTTTATCACCCATACTACTATTAAGGTGAAATAACTCAACTAGATTTATGCTTTTCATGTGAAAACAGTACCTCAAAAATACCAGAGACTCACACAAAGGACTTTGAAACTTAATTTTTTAGAATGTCTGACATTGGTAATGAACTTACAAGAAAAAGATTTATTCTAATGAGCTTACTGTCACTCATATAGAAAGCTTTGATGTCATATTCAGATTATATAATTTTTTAATTCATTCTTTTGTAGTTCTGATAATTGCTTTTCTTTGAGTTTTCCTATGGACTTGATGGATATTTTGATGATTGCAAATAGCACAGAGAAACATAGATAGGACAATGACAATAATTTAAAATATTATAATGTTAATATAGACTGTTAATAAAAGGGAAAATTGTGCATGCAAAATGACCAAGCTCTCAAATTATAAGGGTAAGATGATCAAGTTTTGTCTAATTAAGAGGAGGAAGGCCATTCCCTCTCCACCCTCCTCTTTTAGTATGTCTCCTTGACATAATAGACCTAATAAGGTGCCCAAACTTTGAATTTTACAATATAAGTTCATGGGCCTTCTTACTTTTGGAACTGTAAATACATACCTACAAATTGAACTCTCTAACAAGGTATACAAAAGACAGTCATCAAGGTGTGTCATTTGTATTTCATGGAGAAAATTTTAATTATTTGTATTGTTCTTTCTTCCACTTTACTACATACATAAATTTGTGTGAAGTTGTATGCAGATTTTATAGACATTTTCATGCTGCCTTTATATATGTATAAACCTATAATGTATACTCACTAACAAATAGTGTTGGAGGTCTTTTGTTGGAAGGATTGTTTTATTCCCCCCAACAAGCTCTGCTAATCTGCTGCAAAATGCTGTTGTGTGACAGACAGTTCACAATTACCCATCACATAGTTTTCTCTGTTACCTAGAAGTCAGTTACTTTGGAAAAAGCTATAATTACTATGTGAATAAATACTACTTATGAGCAACATTTTTATAGAAATGCAACTGTGTGAATGTTTCTATTTTTCAAGGAAAAGAGTAGTTTTGTCCTAAAGGAATATTTTTTTGGTCTCCAAACCCCTTTGCACTTGTCAAGTTTACTGAGGACCCAAGAGAGCTGTTTTGTGGGTTGCAAGTATTGATATTTTTACTATCTCAAAAATTTTAACAGAAATAGTTTGCATTTGCTTATTGGTTTACTTGAAGATAGCAATGATGAATCATGAATGCAATACATTTAATAACATTTTGGTAATATTATGAAATTAGTTCTGACCTTGTGGATTCACTGAGATCAATCCTAAAATAAATTATTAGTTTGTTTCAGAATATGAAAGACTTGAATGAAACACAAAGCTTCAGAGTGAATTTCATGTATTTTGGTTTCTAATACATGAGTTTGAAAAGTTATACAACATGGCCGGGCTCTGTGGCTCACGCCTGTAATCCCAGCACTTTGGAGGCCGAGGCGGGAGGATCACAAGGTCAGGAGATCGAGACCACGGTGAAACCCGTCTCTACTAAAAATACAAAAAATTAGCCGGGTGCGGTGGCGGGTGCCTGTAGTCCTAGCTACTTGGGAGACTGAGGCAGGAGAATGGCGGGAACCCGGGAGGCGGAGCTTGCAGTGAGCAGAGATCGCGTCACTGCACTCCAGCCTGGTGGACAGAGCGAGACTCCGTCTCAAAAAAAAAAAAAAAAGAAAAGTTATACAACATGTTAAAATATTAGCAAAGTTTGTTCAATTTTGAAGACCATGTTTTTTGGTTACAGTTAAGTGCCTTCACCTGTATATAAAGGATTATTGTTGTTCAGTGTATTCTGAATAGACAGCAAAGATTCTGTGTATTCCAAAATAATCTTCTATGGTATTTTGATTTTCTTATGCCCCTGATTATTAAGCAAACAAAAGAAAGAGCTAATACTTTTAATAATCATGTTACCTTCTGTTTTGTTTTTAACTGTTTTACTGTCACTTTGAAACGAATGGCAAAGTGCAGTTTCTCAGGCACTCATGATCCAATTCCTGTCTTAAGTGTTCAAATCCGAAAACTTTTAATTCGCATCTTTTCAACTTGAATCCTAAATGTCAAATAAAGTAAAATAAAACTTTCATGATATTTTTTGCACGTAAAACTCATATTCATTTACATCATAGAAAGAGAGGTGCTAGAAATAATTATGCTTATTTTACATGTTACTATTGATGAGTTGTCTGGAAAGAGCTGTCAGATCAGAAGCCTTGCTAGGTCTTCCTAAACTATATTAACAACTTTACTCACAGCCTGTGTGTGGCTAAAGTTGTTAATATAAATAGTTTAGAATTGTATGCCATATGAGAAGTTTCTAGAGATTTGTTAATGCCCTCACTCTCCATCATATTTTTCTATTTACCAGAATCCTGGTGCTTTTTTACTTGACATTATATAGCAATAGCATATTGTTATTTGTTTATTAATACATGAACCTATTCCAGACTAACTGAATCTCTTCACTTACGATTTATTAATTTTTGGTATATTCTAACTATATGTTTGGTATATTCATGGTATGTCTCAGGATATTAGAGTTGGTATCTCAAGATGTTTTTCTCTGTAAAAATTGTTCATTCATTTCTTATATTTTTAATTATGGTAAAGTATACATAATATATAATTTAACATCAATCATTTTTACGTATACAGTTCAGTGACATTGAGTACATCACATTGTTTTGCTACCATCACCATCATCTGTTCACAGAACACTATCTGGCAAAATTGAAACTCATACTCATTAATTAGCTCTCTCTAGCCCCTGGCAACCACCTTTGTACTTTCTGTCTCTACGATTTGACTTATCTAAACACACCATATAGTGAATCATACAGCATTTGTCCTATCCTGACTGGCTTATTGCACTTGGCATAACGTCCTCAAGTTTCATCCATGTTATAGTGTGTGTCAGAATTTCCTTCTTCTTTAAGACTAAATATTATTTGACTGTTATTTATATACCACATTTAGTTTATCAATTCATTCTTTGATGAACTCTTGGTTTGCTTCTACTTCTAGACGATTGTAAATAATGCTACTATGAACATGGATATACACATAGCTCTTTGAATCCCTGCTTTTAGTTCTTTTGTTGTATGATCCAGAAGTGAAACTGCTGAAACATCTAGAATTCTATTTTAATTATTTGAGCAACTCCCATACTGATTTCCTCAGCAGCTATATCATTTTACATTCCTACCAACAACGTACAAGGTACCTATCAACCCGTAAATTAGGTTTTAAGCCCTGCATGAGTTAGGTATTTGTCCTAGTGCTCTATCACCCCTTGTCCCCCATCCCCCGACAGGACCTGGTGTGTGATATTCCCCTCCCTGTGTCCATGTGTTCCATTGTACAACTCCACTTATAGTGAGAACATGTGTCTTTGGTTTTCTGTTCCTGTGTTTGCTGAAATGATGGCTTCCAGCTACATCCACGTCCATTCAAGTACATGAACTCATTTCTTTTTCATGCTGCATAGTATTCCATGGTGTATAGTGCCACATTTTCTTTTTCTTTTTTTTTTTTTAGGGAGTGTTTTTATTTATTATTTTATTTAATTTATTTATTTATTTATTTATTCATTATACTTTAAGTTCTAGGGTACATGTGCATAACGTTTATATCATGTATAACTCCCAATGCAATCCCTCCCTCCTCCCCGCCACCATGATAGGCCCCAGTGTGTGATGTTCCCCTTCCCGAGTCCAAGTGATCTCATTGTTCAGTTCCCACCTATGAGTGAGAACATGCGGTGTTTGGTTTTCTCTTCTTGTGATAGTTTGCTAAGAATGATGGTTTCCAGCTGCATCCATGTCCCTACAAAGGACGCAAACTCATCCTTTTTGATGGCTGCATAGTATTCCATGGTGTATATGTGCCACATTTTCTTAATCCAGTCTGTCACAGATGGACATTTGGGTTGATTCCAAGTCTTTGCTATTGTGAATAGTGCCGCAATAAACATACGTGTGCATGTGTCTTTGTAGTAGATAATTTATAATCCTTTGGGTATATACCCAGTAGTGGGATGGCTGGGTCATATGGTACATCTAGTTCTAGATCCTTGAGGAATGCCATACTGTTTTCCATAATGGTTGAACTAGTTTACAATCCCACCAACAGTGTAAAAGTGTTCCTATTTCTCCACATCCTCTCCAACACCTGTTGTTTCCTGACTTCTTAATGATTGCCATTCTAACTGGTGTGAGATGGTATCTCATTGTGGTTTTGATTTGCATTTCTCTGATGGCGAGTGATGATGAGCATTTTTTCATGTGTCTGTTGGCTGTATGGATGTCTTCTTTTGAGAAATGTCTGTTCATATCCTTTCCCACTTTTTGATGGGTTGTTTGTTTTTTTCTTGTATATTTGTTTGAGTTCTTTGTAGATTCTGGATATTAGCCCTTTGTCAGATGAGTAGGTTGCAAAATTTTCTCCCATTCTGTAGGTTGCCTGTTCACTCTGATGGTAGTTTCTTTTGCTGTGCAAAAGCTCTTTAGTTTAATGAGATCCCATTTGTCAATTTTGCTTTTGCTGCCGTTGCTTTTGGTGTTTTAGACATGAAGTCCTTGCCCATGCCTATGTCCTGAATGGTATTACCTAGATTTTCTTCTAGGGTTTTTATGGTATTAGGTCTAACATTTAAGTCTCTAATCCATCTTGAATTAATTTTCGTATAAGGGTAAGGAAAGGATCCAGTTTCAGCTTTCTACTTATGGCTAGCCAATTTTCCCAGCACCATTTATTAAATAGGGAATCCTTTCCCCATTTCTTGTTTCTCTCAGGTTTGTCAAAGATCAGATGGCTGTAGATGTGTGGTATTATTTCTGAGGACTCTGTTCTGTTCCATTGGTCTATATCTCTGTTGTGGTACCAGTACCATGCTGTTTTGGTTACTGTAGCCTTGTAGTATAGTTTGAAGTCAGGTAGCGTGATGCCTCCAGCTTTGTCCTTTTGACTTAGGATTGTCTTGGCAATGCGGGCTCTTTTTTGGTTCCATATGAACTTTAAAGCAGTTTTTTCCAATTCTGTGAAGAAAGTCATTGGTAGCTTGATGGGGATGGCATTGAATCTATAAATACCTTGGGCAGTATGGCCATTTTCACGATATTGATTCTTCCTATCCATGAGCATGGTATGTTCTTCCATTGTTTGTGTCCTCTTTGATTTCACTGAGCAGTGGTTTGTAGTTCTCCTTGAAGAGGTCCTTTACATCCCTTGTAAGCTGGATTCCTAGGTATTTTATTCTCTTTGAAGCAATTGTGAATGGAAGTTCATTCCTGATTTGGCTCTCTGCTTGTCTGTTACTGGTGTATAAGAATGCTTGTGATTTTTGCACATTAATTTTGTATCCTGAGACTTTGCTGAAGTTGCTTATCAGCTTAAGGAGATTTTGGGCTGAGACGATGGGGTTTTCTAAATATACAATCATGTCATCTGCAAACAGGGACAATTTGACTTCTTCTTTTCCTAACTGGATACCCTTGATTTCTTTCTCTTGCCTGATTGCCCTAGCCAGAACTTCCAACACTATGTTGAATAGGAGTGTGAGAGAGGGCATCCCTGTCTTGTGCCAGTTTTCAAAGGGAATTTTTCCAGTTTTTGCCCATTCAGTATGATATTGCTGTGGGTTTGTCATAAAGCTCTTATTATTTTGAGGTACGTTCCATCAATACCGAATTTATTGAGCGTTTTTAGCATGAAGGGCTGTTGAATTTTGTCAAAAGCCTTTTCTGCATCTATTGAGATAATCATGTGGTTCTTGTCTTTGGTTCTGTTTATATGATGGACTACGTTTATTGATTTGCGAATGTTGAACCAGCCTTGCATCCCAGGGATGAAGCCCACTTGATCATGGTGGATAAGCTTTTTGATGTGCTGCTGGATCCCGTTTGCCAGTATTTTATTGAGGATTTTTGCATCGATGTTCATCAGGGATATTGGTCTAAAATTCTCTTTTTTTGTTGTGTCTCTGCCAGGCTTTGGTATCAGGATGATGTTGGCCTCATAAAATGAGTTGGGGAGGATTCCCTCTTTTTCTATTGATTGGAATAGTTTCAGAAGGAATGGTACCAGCTCCTCCTTGTACCTCTGGTAGAATTCAGCTGTGAATCCATCTGGTCCTGGACTTTTTTTGGTGGGTAGGCTATTAATTGTTGCCTCAATTTCAGAGCCTGCTATTGGTCTATTCAGGGATTCAACTTCTTCCTGGTTTAGTCTTGGAAGAGTGTAAGTGTCCAGGAAATTATCCATTTCTTCTAGATTTTCTAGTTGATTTGCGTAGAGGCATTTATAGTATTCTCTGATGGTTGTTTGTATTTCTGTGGGGTCGGTGGTGATATCCCCTTTATCATTTTTTATTGCATCTATTTGATTCCTCTCTCTTTTCTTCTTTATTAGTCTTGCTAGTGGTCTGTCAATTTTGTTGATCTTTTCAAAAAACCACCTCCTGGATTCATTGATTTTTTGGAGGGTTTTTTGTGTCTCTATCTCCTTCAGTTCTGCTCTGATCTTAGTTATTTCTTGCCTTCTGCTAGCTTTTGAATGTGTTTGCTCTTGCCTCTCTAGTTCTTTTAATTGTGATGTTAGAGTGTCCATTTTAGATCTTTCCTGCTTTCTCTTGTGGGCATTTAGTGCTATAAATTTCCCTCTACACACTGCTTTAAATGTGTCCCAGAGATTCTGGTATGTTGTATCTTTGTTCTCATTGGTTTCAAAGAACATCTTTATTTCTGCTTTCATTTCGTTATGTACCCAGTAGTCATTCAGGAGCAGGTTGTTCAGTTTCCATGTAGTTGAGCGGTTTTGATTGAGTTTCTTAGTCCTGAGTTCTAGTTTGATTGCACTGTGGTCTGAGAGACAGTTTGTTATAATTTCTGTTTTTGTACATTTGCTGAGGAGTGCTTTACTTCCAATTATGTGGTCAATTTTGGAATAAGTGTGATGTGGTGCTGAGAAGAATGTATATTCTGTTGATTTGGGGTGGAGAGTTCTATAGATGTCTATTAGGTCCGCTTGGTGCAGAGATGAGTTCAATTCCTGGATATCCTTGTTAACTTTCTGTCTCGTTGATCTGTCTAATGTTGACAGTGGAGTGTTGAAGTCTCCCATTATTATTGTATGGGAGTCTAAGTCTCTTTGTAGGTCTCTAAGGACTTGCTTTATGAATCTGGGTGCTCCTGTATTGGTGCATATATATTTAGGAGAGTTAGCTCTTCCTGTTGAATTGATCCCTTTCCCATTATGTAATGGCCTTCTTTGTCTCTTTTGATCTTTGATGGTTTAAAGTCTGTTTTATCAGAGACTAGGATTGCAACCCCTGCTTTTTTGTTCTCCATTTGCTTGGTAGATCTTCCTCCATCCCTTTATTTTGAGCCTATGTATGTCTCTGCATGTGAGATGGGTCTCCTGAATACAGCAGACTGATGGGTCTTGACTCTTCATCCATTTGCCAGTCTGTGTCTTTTAATTGGAGCATTTAGTCCATTTACATTTAAGGTTAATATTGTTATGTGTGAACTTGATCCTGTCATTATATTAACTGGTTATTTTGCTGGTTAGTTGATGCAGTTTCTTCCTAGCCTCGATGGTCTTTACATTTTGGCATGTTTTTGCAATGGCTGGTACCGTTGTTCCTTTCCATGTTTAGGGCTTCCTTCAGGGTCTCTTGTAAGGCAGGCCTGGTGGTGACAAAATCTCTAAGCATTTGCTTATCTGTAAAGGATTTTATTTCTCCTTCACTCATGAAACTTAGTTTGGCTGGATATGAAATTCTGGATTGAAAATTCTTTTCTTTAAGAACGTTGAATATTGGCCCCCACTCTCTTCTGGCTTGTAAAGTTTCTGCGGAGAGATCTGCTGTTAGTCTGATGGGCTTCCCTTTGTGGGTAACCCGACCTTTCTCTCTGGCTGCCCTTAAGATTTTTTCCTTCATTTCAACTTTGGTGAATCTGGCAATTATGTGTCTTGGAGTTGCTCTTCTGGAGGAGTATCTTTGTGGCGTTCTCTGTATTTCCTAATTTGAATGTTGGCCTGCCCTACTAGTTGGGGAAGTTCTCCTGGATGATATCCTGAAGAGTGTTTTCCAACTTGGTTCCATTTTCCCCTCACTTTCAGGCACCCCAATCAGACGTAGATTTGGTCTTTTTACATAATCCCATACTTCTTGCAGGCTTTGTTCATTTCTTTTCTTCTTTTTTCTTTTGGTTTCTTCTTCTCGCTTCATTTCATTCATTTGATCCTCAATCGCTGATACTCTTTCTTCCAGTTGATCGAGTCGGTTACTGAAGCTTGTGCATTTGTCACGTATTTCTCGTGTCATGGTTTTCATCTCTGTCATTTCGTTTATGATCTTCTCTGCATTAATTATTCTAGCTGTCAATTCTTCCACTCTTTTTTCAAGATTTTTAGTTTCTTTGCGCTGGGTACGTAATTCCTCCTTTAGCTCTGAGAAGTTTGATGGACTGAAGCCTTCTTCTCTCATCTCGTCAAAGTCATTCTCTGACCAGCTTTGATCCGTTGCTGGCGAGGGGTGCGCTCCTTTGCAGGGGAGATGCGCTCTATTTTTGAATTTCCAGCTTTTCTGCCCTGCTTCTTTCCCCATCTTTGTGGTTTTATCTGTCTCTCTGGTCTTTGATGATGGTGATGTACTGATGGGGTTTTGGTATAGGTGTCCTTCCTGTTTCATAGTTTTCCATCTGACAGTCAGAAGGACTGTCTGTTGGTGTGTTGGAGATTGCTTGAGGTCCACTCCAGACCTTGTTTGCCTGGGTATCAGCAGCAGAGTTTGCCGAAGATAGAATATTGCTGAGCAGCGAGTGTACCTGTCTGATTCTTTCTTTGGAAGTTTCCTCAGGGTGACTCCACCCTGTGAGGTGTGGGGTGTCAGACTGCCCCTAGTGAGGGATGTCTCCCAGCTAGGCTACTCAGGGGTCAAGGACCCACCTGAGCAGGCAGTCTGTCCATTCCCAGATCTCAACCTCCGCGTTAGGAGATCCACGGCTCTCCCCAAAGCTGTCAGACAGAGTCGTTCGCGTCTGCACCGGCCCCCGCTGCTTTCCCTATTGGACTGCTGCTGTGCGCTATCCGCAGAGGTAGAGTCTACCTGTGCCACATTTTCTTTATCCAGTCTATCATTGATGGACATTTGGGTTGGTTCCAAGTCTTTGCTATTGTAATTAATGCTGCAATAAACATGTGTGCATGTGTCTTTAAAGTGGAATAATTACTATTACTATTACTTCAGGAATATATCCATCAATAGGATTGCTGGGTTAAATGGTATTTCTGGTTGCAGATACTTGAGGAATTGTCACACCATCTTCCAAAATGGTTGAACTAATTTACACTCCCACCAACAGTGTCAAATTGTTCCTATTTTGGCACAGCATTGCCAGCATCTGTTGTTTCCTGACTTTTTAATAATTGGCATTCTAACTGGTGTGAGATGGTATCTCATGGTGGTTTTGATTTGTATTTCTCTAATGACCAGTAATAATGAGCTTTTTTTCATATGTTTGTCAGCCACATAAACATCTTCTTTTGAGAAGTGTCTGTTCATATCCGTCACCCACTTTTTGATGGGGTTGTTTTTTTCCTGTAAATTTTTTTAAGTCCCTTGTAGATTCTGTATATTAATCCTTTGTCAGATGGGTAGGTTGCAAAAATTTTCTCCCATTCTGTAGGTTGCCTGTTCACTCTGATGATAGTTTATTTTGCTGTGCAGAAGCTTTTTAGTTTGATTAGATCCCATTTGTCAGTTTTGGCTTTTGTTGCCATTGCTTTTAGTGTTTTATTCACGAAGCCTTTGCCCATACCTATGTCCTGAATGGTATTGTCTAGGTTTTCTTCTAGGGTTTTTATGGTTTTAGGATTCACATTTAAGTATTTAATTCAAGTTGAGTTAATTTTTGTATAAGGTGTAAGGAAGACATCCAGTTTCTGTTATCTGCATATGGCTAGCCAGTTTTCCCAGCACCATTCATTAAATAGAGAATCCTTTCCCCATTGCTTATTTTTGTCAGGTTTGTCAAAGATCAGATTGTTGTAGATGTGTGGTGTTATTTCTGAGACCTCTGTTCTGTTCCATTGGTCTATATAACTGCTTTGGTACCAGTACCATGCCGTTTTGGTTACTGTAGCCTTATAGTATAGTTTGAAGTCAAATAGCATGATGCCTCCAGCTTTGTTCTTTTTGCTTAGGATTGTCTTGGCTATATGGGCTCTTTCTTGGTTCCATAAGAAATTTAAAGGTTTTTTTTTTTTTTATAATTCTGTGAAGAAAGTCAATAGTAGATCAATGGGAATAGCATTGAATCTATCAATTACTTTGGGCATTATGGCCATTTTCATGATATTGATTCTTCTTATCCATGAGCATGGAGTGTTTTTCCATTTGTTTGTGTCCCATCTTATTTCCTTGAGCAGTGGTTTGTAGTTCTCCTTGAAGAGGTCCTTCACATCCCTTGTAAGTTATATTTCTAGGTATTTTATTCCCTTTGTAGCAATTGTGAATGGGAATTCACTCATGATTTGGCTCTCTGCTGGTCTATTGTTGGTATATAGGAATGCTTGTAATTTGTCCACATTGGTTTTGTATCCTGAGAATTTGCTGAAGTTGCTTATCAGCTTAAGGAGATTTTGGGCTGAGATGGTGGGGTTTTCTAAATATACAATCATGTCATCAGCAAACAGAGACAGTTTGACTTCCTCTCTTCCTATTTGAATATGCTTTATTGCTTGATCTTGCCTGATTGCCCTGGCCAGAACTTCCAATACTATGTTGAATAGTAGTGGTGAGAGAGGGCATCCTTGTCTTGTGCTGGTTTTCAAAGGGAATGCTTCCTGCTTTTGCCCATTCAGTATGATATTGGGTATGGGTTTGTCATAAACAGCTCTTATTATTTTGAAATATGTCCCATCAATACTTAGTTTATTGAGAGGTTTTTTTTTTTTTTTTATTATACTTTAAGTTCTAGGGTACATGTGCATGACGTTTATATCATGTATAACTCCCCAATGCAATCCCTCCCTCCTCCCCCCTCCCCATGATAGGCCCCAGTGTGTGATGTTCCCCTTCCCGAGTCCAAGTGATCTCATTGTTCAGTTCCCACCTATGAGTGAGAACATGCGGTGTTTGGTTTTCTCTTCTTGTGATAGTTTGCTAAGAATGATGGTTTCCAGCTGCATCCATGTCCCTACAAAGGATGCAAACTCATCCTTTTTGATGGGTGCATAGTATTCCATGGTGTATATGTGCCACATTTTCTTAATCCAGTCTGTCACAGATGGACATTTGGGTTGATTCCAAGTCTTTGCTATTGTGAATAGTGCCGCAATAAACAAACGTGTGCATGTGTCTTTGTAGTAGAGTAATTTATAATCCTTTGGGTATATACCCAGTAGTGGGATGGCTGGGTCATATGGTACATCTAGTTCTAGATCCTTGAGGAATCGCCATACTGTTTTCCATAATGGTTGAACTAGCTTACAATCCCACCAACAGTGTAAAAGTGTTCCTATTTCTCCACATCCTCTCCAACACCTGTTGTTTCCTGACTTCTTAATGATTGCCATTCTAACTGGTGTGAGATGGTATCTCATTGTGGTTTTGATTTGCATTTCTCTGATGGCCAGTGATGATGAGCATTTTTTCATGTGTCTGTTGGCTGTATGGATGTCTTCTTTTGAGAAATGTCTGTTCATATCCTTTCCCCACTTTTTGATGGGGTTGTTTGCTTTTTTCTTGTATATTTGTTTGATTTCTATTGCTTCAAAGAGAATAAAATACCTAGGAATCCAGCTTACAAGGGATGTCAAGGACCTCTTCAAGGAGAACTACAAACCACTGCTCAGTAAAATAAAAGAGGACACTAAGAAATGGAAGAACATACCATGCTCATGGATAGGAAGAATCAATATCGTGAAAATGGACATACTGCCCAAGGTTATTTATAGATTCAATGCCATCCCCATCAAGCTACCAATGACTTTCTTCACAGAATTGGAAAAAAACGGCTTTAAAGTTCATATGGAACCAAAAAAGAGCCCGCATTGCCAAGACAATCCTACGTCAAAAGGACAAAGCTGGAGGCGTCACGCTACCTGACTTCAAACTATACTACAAGGCTACAGTAACCAAAACAGCATGGTACTGGTACCACAACAGAGATATAGACCAATGGAACAGAACAGAGTCCTCAGAAATAATACCACACATCTACAGCCATCTGATCTTTGACAAACCTGAGAGAAACAAGAAATGGGGAAAGGATTCCCTATTTATAAATGGTGCTGGGAAAATTGGCTAGCCATAAGTAGAAAGCTGAAACTGGATCCTTTCCTTACCCCTTATACGAAAATTAATTCAAGATGGATTAGAGACTTAAATGTTAGACCTAATACCATAAAAACCCTAGAAGAAAATCTAGGTAGTACCATTCAGGACATAGGCATGGGCAAGGACTTCATGTCTAAAACACCAAAAGCAACGGCAGCAAAAGCAAAAATTGACACATGGGATCTAATTAAACTAAAGAGCTTTTGCACAGCCAAAGAAACTACCATCAGAGTGAACAGGCAACCTACAGAATGGGAGAAAATTTTTGCAACCTACTCATCTGACAAAGGGCTAATATCCAGAATCTACCAAGAACTCAAACAAATATTGAGAGGTTTTACATGAAGGGATGATGAATTTTATGAAAGAACTTGATGCATCTATTGGGATCATCATGTGGTTTTTGTCATTGGTTCTGTTTGTGTGATGGATTACTTTTATTGATTTGCATATGTTGATCCATCCTTGCATCCCACGGGTGAAGCCAAATTGATCATGGTGGATAAGCTTTTTGATGTGCTGCTGGATTAAGTTCGTCAGTATTTTATTGAGGATTTTCACATCAATGTTCATCCGGAATATTGGCTGAAATTTTCTTTTTTGTTGTGTCTCTGCCAGATTTTGGTATCAGGATGATGCTGGCTTCATAAAATGAGTTAGGGAGGAGTCCCTCTTTTTCTGTTGTTTGGAATAGTTTCAGAAGGAATGGTACCAGCTCCTCTTTGTACCTCTGGTAGAATTCGGCTGTGAATCCATCTGGTCCTGGGCATTTTTATTGTTGTTGTTGATAGGCTATTAATTACTGCATCAATTTCAGAACTCGTTATTGGTCTATTTAGGGATTTGACTTCTTCCTGGTTTAGTCTTGGGAGGGTGTATGTGTCCAGGAATATACGTATTTCTTCTAGATTTTCTGGTTTATTTGCATAGAGGTGTTTATAGTATTCTCTGATGGTAGATTGTATTTCTGTGGGATCAGTGGTGATAAACCATTTATCATTTTTATTGTGTCTGTTTGATTCTTCTCTTTTTCTTCTTTACTAGTCTGGCTGGTGGTCTATTTTCTTAACCTTTTCAAAATCCAGCTCCTAGGTTCATTGATTTTTTGAAGAGTTTTTCATGTCTCTATCTCCTTCAGTTCTGCTCTAATCTTAGTGATTTCTTATTTTCTGTTAGCTTTTGAATTTGTTTGCTCTTGCTTCTCTCTTAATTATGATGTTCAATTGTCAATTTCAGATATTTCCAGCTTTCTGATGTGGGTATTTAGTGCTATAAATTTCCCTCTTACTGCTTTAGCCATGTCTGAGAGATTCTGGTACATTCTCTCTTTGTTCTCATTGGTTTCAAAGAACTTCTTTATTTCTGCCTTAATTTCATTGTTTACCCAATAGTCATTCAGGTGCATGTTGGTCAATTTCCATGTAGTGTGCGATTTTAAGGAAGTTTCTTAATTCTGAGTTCTAATTGTATTGCACTGTGGTCTGAGAGACTGTTTGTTATGATTTGCATATTTTGCATTTGCTGAGAAGGGCTTTACTTCCAACTATGAGGTCAATCTTGGATTTAATGAGATGCGGTGCTGAGAAGAATGTATATTCTGTTGATTTGGGGTGGAAAGTTCTGTAGATGTCTATTAGGTCCACTTGGTCCAGAGCTGAGTTGAAGTCCTGAATATCCTTGTTAATTTTCTGTCCTGTTGATCTGTCTAATATTGACAGTAAGGTGTTAAAGTCTCCAACTATTATTGTGTGGGAGTCTAAGTGTCTTCCTAGATCTCTAAGACCTTGTTTTATGAATGGGTGCTCCTGTATTGGATGCATATATATTTAGGATAGTTAGCTCTTCTTGTTCCATTGATGCCTTTACCATTATATAATGCCCTTCTTTGTCTTTTTTCATGTTTGCTGTTTTAAAGTCTGTTTTATCAGAGACTAGGCTTGAACTCACGTTTTTTTTTTTTTTTTTGCTTTCCCTTTGCTTGGTAAATATTCCTCCATCTCTTTATTTTGAGGCTATGTGTGTCTTTGCATGTGAGATGGGTCTCCTGAATAAAGCACACTGATGGGTCTTGACTGTTTATCCAATTTACCAGTCTGGGACTTTTGAAATAGGGACATTTAGCTCATTTACATTTCAGGTTAATATTGTAATGTGTGAATTTGATCCTGTCATCATAATGCTAGATGGTTATTTTGCACATTACTTGAAGCTTGTTCTTCATAATGTCAGTGGCCTTTACAATTTGGTATGCTTTTGCAGTGGCTAGTACTGGTTTTTCCTTTCCATATTTAGTGCTTCCTTCAGGAGCTCTTGTAAGGCAGGCCTGGTGGTCACAAAATCCCTCAGCACTTGTTTGTCTGTAAAGGATTTTATTTCTCCTTCACTTATGAAGCTTAGTTTGGCTGGATATATAATTCTGGGTTGAAAATTCTTTCCTTTAAGAATGTTGAATATTGCGCCCCACTCTCTTCTGGCTTGTGGGTTTCTGCAGAGAGATCTGCTGTTAGTCTGATGGGCTCCATTTGTAGGTAACCTGACCTTTCTTTCTGGCTGCCGTTAACATTTATTCCTTCATTTCAACCTTGGAGAATCTGATGATTATTTGTCTTGGGGATGATCTTCTCAAGGAGTATCTTAGTGGTATTTTCTGTATTTCCTGAATTTGAATGTTGGCCTGTCTTGCTTGTTTGGGAAATTTCTCCTGGATAATATCCTGAAGTGTGTTTTCCAACTTTGTTCCATTCTCCCTGTCATTTTCAGGTACACCAATCAATCATAGATTTGGTCTATTCACATATTCCCATATTTCCTGGAGGCTTTGTTCATTCCTCTTCATTCTTTTTTCTCTAATCTTTTCTTCACACCTTATTTCAGTAAGTTAATCTTCAATATCTGATATCCTTTCTTCCACTGGATCGATTCGTCTATTGATACTTGTGTGTGCTTCACGAAGTTCTCATACTGTGTTTTTCAGCTCCATCAGGACATTTATGTTCCTCTCTAAACTGATTACTCTAGATAGCAGTTCCTGTAACCTTTTATCAAGGTTCTTAGCTTCCTTGCATTGAACTAGAACATGCTCCTTTAGCTCAGAGGAGTTCGTTATTGTCCAGGTTCTGAAGCCTACTCTGTCAATTTGTCAAACTGATTCTCCATCCAGTTTTGTGCCCTTGCTGGAGAGGAGTTGTGATCATTTGGAGGAGAAGAGGCACTCTGGTTTTTGGAATTTTCAGTGTTTTTGTACTGGTTTTTCCTCATCTTCTTGAATTTACCTACCTTTAATCTTTGAGGCTGATGACCTTTGGATGCAGTGTTTTTGTGGGGGTCCTTTATGTTGATGTTGTTGCTTTCTGTTAGTTTTTCTTCTAACGGTCAGGGCCCTTTTCTGCAGGTCTGCTCCAGTTTGCTGGAGGTCCATTCCAGATGCTATTCACCTGGGTACCACCACTGGAGGCTGCAGTGCAGCAAAGATCATCGCCTGCTCCTTCCTCTGGAGGCTCCGTCCCAGAGGGGCGCTAGTCTGATGCCAGCTGGAGCTCTTCTGTATGAGATGTCTGTTGACCCGTTTGGAAGTCTCTCCAAGTCAGAAGGCACAGGAGTAGGGGATCCACTTGAGGAGGCAGTCTGTCACTTAGCAGAGCTGGTGTGCTGTGCTGGGAGAGTCCCTCCTGTCAGTATTAACTACTCTCTTCAGAGCCATCTGGCAGGAAAGATGAAATCCGCTGAAGCTACACTCACAGCTTCCCCTTCCCCCATGTGCTCTGTCCAGGGAAGTCTGGGTTTCATCTGCAAGCCCCTTACTGGGGCTGTTACCTTTCCTTCAGAGATGCCCTTTCTAGTGTGGAGGAATCTAGACAAACAGTTTGGCCTCAGCCACTTTGCTGGACTGTGGTGACACTGCCCAGTCCAGTCCCACCAGCTTCCTTAGCACTGTCAGTGGAAAATCGCCTACTAAAGCCTCATTAGTGGCGGGTGCCCCTCCCTCCACCAAGCTCTATTTTCCCAGGTCAACTTCAGACTGCCATGCTGGCAGTGAGAATTTCAAGGCAGAGGTTCTTCGCTTGCAGTTCACCACTTGGCGAGAACACTTGTCTCCCTGGCTTCAGCCCCCTTTCCAGGGGAGTGAACGGTTCTGTCTTGCTGGGGTTCCAGGCACCACTGGAGTACAAAACAAAAACAAAAAACCCTGCAGCTAGCTCTGCCCAAACAGCCGCCCCATTTTGTGCTTGAAACCTAGGGCTCTGGTGGCATAAGGACATGAGGGAATCTCCTGATTTTCAGATTGCAAAAACCATGGGAAAAGCATAGTTACCTGGGTGGGTAGTACAGTCCCTCATTGCTTCCCTTGGCTGGGAGAGGGAGGTCCCGGGCTTCTTGTTCTTACTAGGTGAAGAGATGCCCCACCCCGCTTCTGCTCAACCTCCGTGGGTTGCACCCACTGCCTAACCAGTCCCAATGAGATGAACTGGGTACCTCAGATGAAAATGCAGAAATCACCCGCCTTCTGTGTTGGTCTCGTTGAGAGCTGCAGAACGAAGCTGGCCATCTTGGCCCCTCCTTCTGGGAAATGCTTTCCCCTGGACTTCAATTTGGGTATACAAGTGTCAATCCATGCCAGAGACAAGCCTTATGTGTGTTGTAATAAGAAGCCCTTCCTTGGTTGTAATAAGAAGTTTGCTCAGTCAACTAACCTGAAATCTCACATTTTAACACCTGCTAAGGCCAAAAACCACCAGTGAAGCCAGAAAAGACCCTTCTTGACCATGGGAAACATCTTCCAGGAGTGTCACTGGGAATAAATATGCCTCTCCTTTGTATATTACTTCTAATAAGAATTTAAAAAATGAATCCTACACATGTAAGGGACATATTTTGATAAAGTACTTATTAAAAAAAAACAAAACAAAACCTTTAATGACATTGCTAAGATGCTCTATCTTGCTCTCTAATCTCATTTCAAAAACACAGTGTTTTTTTAAAGTATGGTCCCAACAGGAGGACAATTTATGAACTTCACATCAAAAGACAGTTTTTTTTCATGTTTCTCTACCGTTTTGTTATCATTATTATACTTTAAGTTCTAGGGTACATGTGCACAACGTGCAAGTGTATTACATAGGTATACATGTGCCATACTAGTTTGCTGCACCCATTAACTTGTCATTTACATTAGGTATTTCTCCTAATGCTATCCCTCCCTCTACCCCATGCCCCATGACAGGCCCCAGGGTGTGATGTTCCCGGCCGTGTGTCTAAGTGTTCTCATTATTCAATTCCCACCTATGAGTGAGAACATGTGGTGTTTGGTTTTCTGTCCTTGTGATAGTTTGCTGAGAATGATGGTTTCCAGCTGCATCCACGTCCCTGCAAAGGACATGAACTCATCGATTTTTATGGCTGCATGGTATTCCATGGTGTATATGTGCCACATTTTCTTAATCCACTCTATCACTGATGGACATTTGGGTTGGTTCCAAGTTTTTGCTATTGTGAGGAGTGCCACAATAAACATATGCGTGCATGTGTCTTTATAGTAGCATGATTTATAATCCTTTGAGTATATACCCAGTAATGGTATCACTGAATCAAATGGTATTTCTAGTTCTAGATCCTTGAGGAATCGGCACACTATCTTCCACAATGGTTGAAATAATTTACACTCTCACCAACAGTGTAAAAGCGTTTCTATTATTCCACATCCTCTCCAGGATCTGTTGTTTCCTGACTTTTAATAATCACCATTCTAACTGTGTGAGATGGTATCACATTGTGGTTCTGATTTGCATTACTCTGATGACCAGTGATGATGAAGCTGCATAAATGTCTTCTTTTGAGAAGTGTTTGTTCCTGTCCTTTGCCCACTTTTTGATGGGGTTGTTTTCTTCTTGTAAATTTGTTTAAGTTCTTTGTAGATTCTGGATATTAGCCCTTTGGTAGATGGGTAGATTGCAAAAATTTTCTCCCATTCTGTAGTTGCCTGTTCACTCTGATGGTAGTTTCTTTTGCTGTGCAGAAACTCCTTAGTTTCATTAGGTCCCATTTGTCTATTTTGGCTTTTGTTGCCATTTGCTTTTGATGTTTTAATCATGAAGTCCGTGCCCATGCCTATGTCCTGAATGGAATTGCCTAGGTTTTCTTCTAGGGTTTTTATGGTTTTAGGTCTAACATTTAAGTCTTTAATTCATCTTGAATTAATTTTTATACAAGGTGTGAAGAAGGGATCCAGTTTTGGCTTTCTACCTATGGCTAGCCAGTTTTCCCAGCACCATTTATTAAATAGGAATCCTTTCCCCATTTCTTGTTTTGGCTGGGTTTGTCAAAGACAGGTGGTTGTAGATGTGTGTTGTTATTTCTGAGGCCTCTGTTTTGTTACATTGGTCTTTCTGTTTTGGTACCAGTATCATGCTGTTTTGGTTACTGTAGCCTTGTAGTATAGATTGAAGTCAGGTATCATGATGCCTCCAGCTTTGTTCTTTTTGCTTAGGATTGTCTTGGCAATGCGGGCTCTTTTTTGGTTCCATATGAACTTTAAAGTAGTTTCTTCAACTTCTGTGAAAAACGTCATGGGTAGTTTGATGGGGATGGCACTGATTCTATAAATTACCTTGGGCAGTATGGGCATTTTCAGGATATTGATTCTTCCTATCCATGAGCATGGAATGTTCTTCCATTGTTTGTGTCCTCTTGAATTTTGTTGAGCAGTGGTTTGTAGTTCTCCTTGAAGAGGTTCTTTACATCCCTTGTAAGTTAGATTCCTAGGTATTTTATTCTCTTTGAAGCAATTGTGAATGAAAGTTCACTCATGATTTGGCTGTTTATCTGTTATTGGTGTATAGGAATGCTTATGATTTTTGCACATTGATTTTGTATCCTGAGACTGTGCTGATTTGCTTATCAGCTTAAGGAGATTTTGGGGTGAGACAATGGGGCTTTCTAAATAAACAATCATGTCATCTGCAATCAGGGACAATTTGATTTCCTCTTTTCCTTATTGAATACCTTTTTTTTCCTTTTCTTCCCTGATTGCCC
The DNA here is from genome assembly GCF_009764315.1 of Trachypithecus francoisi. Classification (NCBI taxonomy): domain Eukaryota; kingdom Metazoa; phylum Chordata; class Mammalia; order Primates; family Cercopithecidae; genus Trachypithecus; species Trachypithecus francoisi. The sequence continues at coordinate 90,833,824 of NW_022681471.1, forward strand.
TAGCCAGAACTTCCAATACTATGCTGAATAGGAGTGGTGAGAGACGGCATCCCTGTCTTTTGCCAGTTTTCAAAGGGAATGACTCCAGTTTTTGCCCATTCTGTATGATATGACTGTGGGTTTGTCATAAATAGATCTTATTATTTTGAAATACATTCCGTCACTACCTAGTTTATTGAGAGTTTTTAGCACGAAGTGCTGTTGAATTTTGTCGAAGGCTTTTCTGCATCTATTGATAATCATGTGGTTTTTGTTGTTGATTCTTTTTTTGTGATGGATTATGTTTCTTGATTTGCATATGGTGAGCCAGCCTTCCATCCCAGGGAAGACCTCGACTTGATCATGGAGGATAGGCTTTTGGATGTGCTGCTGGATTCGGCTTGCCAGTATTTTATTGAGGATTTTCGCATCGAGGTTCATCAGGAATATTGGTCTAAAATTCTTTTTTGTTGTTGTTGTGTCTCTGCCAGGCTTTGGTATCAGGATGATGCTGGCCTCTTAAATGAGTTAGGAGGATTCCCTCTTTTTCTGTTGATTGGAATAGTTTCAGAAGGAATGGTACCAGCTCCTCTTTGTACCTCTGGTAGAATTTGGCTGTAAATCTGTCTGGTCCTGGATTTTTTTTGTTGGTAGGCTATTAATTATTGCCTAAATTTCAGAGCCTGTTATTGGTCTATTCAGTGCTTAAACTTCTTCCTGGTTTAGTATTGGGAGAGTGTATGTGTCCAGGAATTTATCCATTTCTTCTAGATTTTCTAGTTTAGTTGCATAGAGGTGTTTATAGTATTTTCTAATGGTAGTTTGTATTTCTGTGGGATTGGTGGTGATATCCCCTTTATCATTTTTTATTGCATCTATTTGATTCTTCTTTCTTTTCTTCTTTATTAGTCTTGCTAGTGGTCTCTCAATTTTGTTGACCTTTTTAAAAAACCAGTTCCTGGATTCATCTATTTTTGGAAGGGTTTCTGGGTCTCTATCTCCTTCAGTTCTGCTCTGATCTTAGTTATTTCCTGCCTTCTGCTAGCTTGTGAATGTGTTTGATCTTGCTTCTCTAGTTCTTTTAATTGTGATGTTAGGGTGTCAATTTTAGATCTTTCCAGCTTTCTCTTGTAGGCATTTAGTGCTATATATTTCTCTCTACATATTACTTTAAATATGTCCCAGAGATTCTGGTACTTTGTGTCTTTGTTATCATTGGTTTCAAAGAACATCTTGATTTCTGCCTTCATTTTGTTATTTACCAAGGAGTCATTCAGGAGCAGGTTGTTCAATTTCCATGTAGTTGAGCAGTTTTGAGTGAGTTTCTTAATCCTGAGTTCTAATTTGATTGCACTGTGGTCTGAGAGACAGTTTGTTGTGATTTCTGTTCTTTTACATTTGTTGAGGAGTGCTTCACTTCCAACTATGTGGTCAATTTTGGAATAAGTGCGATGTGATACTGAGAAGAATGTACATTCTGTAAATTTGAGATGGAGAGTTCTGTAGATGTCTATTAGGTCTGCTTGGTGCAGAGCTCAGTTCAATTCCTGGATATCCTTGTTAACCATCTGTGTCATTGATCTGTCTAATATTGACAGTGGGAGGTTAAATTCTCCCATTATTATTGTGTGGGAGTCTAAGTCCCTTTGTAGGTCTCTAAGGACTTGTTTTATGAATCTGGGTGCTCCTGTATTGGGTACATATATATTTAGGATAGTTAGCTCTTCTTGTTGAATTGTTCCCTTTACCATTATGTAATGGCCTTCTTTGTCTCTTTTGATCTCTGTTGGTATAAAGTCTGTTTTATCAGAGACTAGGATTGCAACCCCTGCTTTTTTTTTTTTTTTTCTTTCCATTTGCTTGGTAGGTCTTCCTCCATCCTTTTATTTTCAGCCTATGTGTGTCTCTGCATGTGAGATGGGTCTCCTGAATACAGCACACTGAGGGGTCTTGAGTCATCAGTTAATATTGGTATGTGTGAAATTGATCCTGTCATTATGATGTTAGCTGTTTATTTTGGCCATTAGTTGATGCAATTTCTTCATAGCATCGATAGTCTTTACAAATTGGCATGTTTTTGCAGTGGCTGGTACCAATTGTTTCTTTCCATGTTCAGTGCTTCCTTCAGGAGCTCTTGTAAGGCAGGCCTTATGGGGACAAAATCTCTCAGCTTAGTTTGAGGCTTTGGTTGGCTGGATATGAAATTCTTGTTTGAAAACTCTTTTCTTTTAGAATGTGGCTCCCACTCTCTTCTGGCTTATAGAGTTTCTGCCTATGGTTCTGCTGTTAGTCTGATGGGCTTCCCTTTGTGGGTAACCCAACCATTTTCTCTGGCTGGCCATCAGAGAGATGCAAATCAAAACCACAATGAGATACCATCTCACACCAGTTAGAATGGCAATCATTAAAAAGTCAGGAAACAACAGGTGCTGGAGAGGATGTGGAGAAATAGGAACACTTTTACACTGTTGGTGGGATTGTAAACTAGTTCAACCATTGTGGAAAACAGTATGGCGATTCCTCAAGGATCTAGAACTAGAAATACCATATGACCCAGCCATCCCATTACTGGATATATACCCAAAGGATTATAAATCATTCTGCTATAAAGACACATGCACACGTACGTTTATTGTGGCAGTATTCACAATAGCAAAGACTTGGAATCAACCTAAATGTCCATCAGTGACAGATTGGATTAAGAAAATGTGGCACATATACACCATGGAATACTAAGCAGCCATAAAAAAGGATGAGTTATGTCCTTCATAGGGACATGGATGCAGCTGGAAACCATCATTCTCAGCAAACTATCTTAAGAACAGAAAACCAAATACCGCATGTTCTCACTCATAGGTGGGAGTTGAACAATGAGATCACTTGGACTGGGGAAGGGGAACATCACACATCGGGGCCTATTATGGGGAGGGTGTAGCGGGGAGGGATGGCACTGAGAGTTATACCTGATGTAAATGACGAGTTGATGGGTGGTGACGAGTTGATGGGTGCAGCACACCAACATGGCACAAGTATACATATGTAACAAACCTGCATGTTGTGCACATGTACCCTAGAACTTAAAGTATAATCAGAAAAAAGAAAAAAAAAAAAAACAATGCCTACCTCATAGGGCTCATGATGGAGATCAAAATGATTTACCCAAAGTACAGGTTGTGGAGCCTTGTGTAAATAACATTCTCAATAAATGCCTTTAATTGTAAAAACAAAACAAAACAAAACAAAACCAAACAAATTTTTTCTTTCATTTCAACCTTGTTGGATCTGACCACTACGTGTCTTCGGGTTACACTTCTCTTGGAGTATCTTTGTGGTGTTCTCTGTATTTCCTGAATTTGAATGTGGCCTGCCTTTCTAGGTTGGGGAAATTCTCCTGGAAAATATCCTGGGGAGTGTTTTCCAACTGGTTCCATTCTCCCTGTCACTTTCAGGTACACCAATCAAATGTATATTTGGTCTTTTCACATAAAGACAATTATTTATACAACAGTGTTAAAAATGGGACTTCTTTTCACATTGTTATAAATATGAAGTTCACCTGTTGTTTACAATTTTTAAAATTTTGTATTTTCCAAATGCACATATTGTACACTTTTTGGGGATATGTTTAGTAATGCTATGTGTGATTTTTCTGGAGGCTGATAGCTTTGCTTGCAGTAGATTTTTTTTTTTTTAAAAATGGGCAGCTACGTGCATACTTCAAAAGTATTTTCCTATAAAAAGAAGTTATATAGGTCTTGTTTGCTATCATAATTTCAGTTGTATCTTTGATGTTAACATATTTTGTATAATTGTATTTTATAGCTGTATTGAATCGTGTAGTATCAAATATTAGATGTGATTTAATAGTGTTTATTTTTAGTCATTTTTTCATCATTTTAGTGTTTATTTTTAGCCAGATGCAGAAGTTCGGTGTCATTTCTTTGCCTTTTCAGTTACAGAAAATAGTGCTCAGTTGTAGAATGTACTGTACCTTTTAACACCTGATGTGTACATCACATGTAACAGGTAAGGTAACAATAAAATAGCAATCATTAAGAAAAAATATGGGAGAACAAGCTCTATAAGCACAGCCTTATTTCCTTTTGTTATCCAGAACTCTTATGACTCTTAAGCCTCCCAGAAACTGGAAGCTGAATAAAGCAACTCAAGTTTCCTTTATTTTGCACTCGATTACAGCAATTTATAATTTTTAAAAAATGTTTCTCTGAAGGTATATCTGGATCATCTGAGGTTACTGAAGAAGCACCATGTCCAGCCACTGCTTTTTTTTTCATGCAACCAGAGAGCAGAAATAAGGATCAGAAAATGCTGAAAAGAGTTCAAAACTCAAAGGTACTAGGTTGCAGCAGAAAAATGCAGGTCTAGTTCTAAAAGTGAAAGTTTGTCTGGTTTGAAAAATTCACAGACTAGACATATTAGAAGTGTAGTTTGTGATAAAAATAGTCTCATTAATTTCACATCCAGCTCTTTTACTAGTAAGTGTTAATCTGGGAGAAAAATGAGAAGCAAATTATGACTACTTATATGCAGAATATTTTATTAATTCCAAGGTATTCTGTTAACTTCGTCTTTGCCTTATGATACCGAAGTAACATTTACAATCTTTTTCAAAAAATACTGTTTGCAAATTTTGTTTGGTGATTTAACAAGTATGCAATTTTGTATGAGCTATAATAGTTCATTGAAAAAATGAAAACTTTCAAAAGAGTTACAATTACGTTGAATTAAATGCTTTTGTAACTTACAGGCATTTTTGTACCCCCATTATGAAGGTTTTGCAACTAAATTTATACCTAAAAATCTATTTTCTCCTGGATATTTTTTAATAACATTGAAGGCAAAAAGCTATTCTTAAATCTGATACACAAAAGTTTATTTGCATAGAAAAGATGTTAAAGATAATTTTGAAATTAGAAAAACAAATACTGAAGTGTTTGTTGTTGCTGCTGGTTTGTTTCTTTTTTTGTTTGTTTGTTTTTTTTTAGCAAAACACCACTGATGTCTCCTGGCTCCCAAAAACCCACAAGTCCAAACACCTAATAGTTTTCTCTTAGTCACTCACGGTCCTCGTGTATTTAAGCCACACTGAACTTCATGCCATTCCCCCAAAACATTCCATCCACTTTGTTCACATTGTTGCCTCTGTAATGCCTCTACTTCAGTTTACCTGTCCAGCAAATTTCTATTTATTCTTCAAAACTAGCTCAAAATGTATTTTTCCAATGCCTTTAATGTCTTTCCCAGGAAGAATGTCTCCCCACTTCTATGTCAATTTCTCACATCGTTTTATCATATTTACATTATAAATATGTCTCCCACTAGTATCCCTCAGCTTTTTATCCTCAGCATCTAAGATGGATCTTGACGCATTAGCATATCTTCAATAACATCTTGAGAACTAAAAAGAATGGAAAACAAACCTTTATCATCAAAAGGCTTAGGGTTAATACAGGAATGTTTCAAAGGACGTTCAACATACAAACTAAAAGTAGCTGTTCAGGATTATTTGTTAATACTGGAATTGGATGACAAAGAAACAAGGCTTAGAAGTCCAGGGTCAGAAATAGAAAAGTGAGGTTCTGAAGGATGAAATGGATTACTTAAAAAGGAGATGTAGCTGATGAATGGTAGAGGAGGAAACTTGATTCTCCATCACAAGTCAAATTCTCTTCACATGGCCCTCAAGGTTCTCCATGGCTTGGCTCCATCCTGCCTTTTATGCTTTATATTCCACTGTTCACTTTAATGTGTGAAAATACTCTCTACAAACAAAATTCCTTTCTTTCACAAAACACATCCTTCTTTCCTTAGTTTCCATGCCATTGTTTCTAGGATTTCCTTCCTTTGCTCAAAATGTGGAACAACAACCGCTCTCCTCGTGCGACTTTCCATGACTCTCCACCTTGATTTAAGTTCTGCCTCCCGTGTACCCACCTCTAACTTTACTTAACACCATTATTGTAACAGTAGCTAAAGACAGGCTTGGCACCAACCAGGCTGGGTAAGTTTAGAGATTAATGAATATCAGTCAGAGGATAAGTAAGCACAGTAAGGAAGGCAGTATTCCAAAAAGGGAGCAGCGGTATTTCAAAGATGAAAGAGAGAGGTCAACAGCTCTGGCTGACTCATGCACTCTTGGATTCTCTCCCTTTGGGCAGAGGCTAAGGCACGAGTCTCCTCCCAAAAGCGGCGGTGCCCCTCCTTAGTGAGCTTCCAAAGGCAAGAGTGAGGTCTTGCATTATCTTCATCCTTAAGGCTGTCTGGCATCTTCTCAAAGCTGTCCAGGAAGCAGAGATTGTAATGAATGGTGCTCTTCCAGCCATCTGGAGCTGTCCAGAAAAAGGGGAAATGCTGTCGGCTGAAACTGTAGATCTCCTGCACACTGAGGCCGCAGTGGGGGCTGTTTCTTAATGCTAGGGAAATAAGGTGGCTGCAATTGAGAGGGGGCCGTTGCCAGGACTTCACTTGGCTGTTGATTTGCCGTAGCTTCTGACTCTGGAAGCACTTCCTTTCAGGGGACTGGAGGGAGTTGTCCTCTTGTTCCTCAGCCTCCTCTTCTGTGAGCTCAAATTCACTGGGGGAATAGATGCCCTGCTTCTCTAAAAGAGACTGCTCACTGGAGGAGGATGGCAGAGACTCTACCACTTTGTCCTCTGAGCAGTTAGACTCTTCATCTTTTAATGGGGGCTGAGGGAAAGGAGAAATGCTTGTCAGATCCTCTTTTTCACTGGGCTTTGGGGCCTCCTGGCTGCCAAAGGGGCACAGGATATTGGGGTCCACCCACATCCACAGATTGGGTTCATAGTGAGGACCATCTTCATCAGGACTGGGTCTCCTCTTCTGAGGCATCTCTGGGGGCTTAATTACTCGGACTTTGTATTTGGCAAGGATCTGCTCAGCTAAAGGGCACTGGTCTGTGGTACAAGGCAGAAATAACTCATTCTCCATGTCCCAGTCCAGCAGCCCTGGGACCTGGCCATGGAGACTGTACCAAAATTCACAATCTTTTAGTTTTAAGTCCATCTTTAGTGGAGAGATAGGTGGAGAGAGACTTCTGAAAGAACAGAGATCTAGCAGGCACTTAAAGCTGTTGTTTGGGCACCATGTTTTAATGTAGTATATCTCACCTAGGGAGCTTATCAGTAGGCCAGCTAGAAGCACTGAAGAAAGAGGCACCAATGCCTCATTGATTAGTGGTCAGACCTGGAGAATCCTCGGCTTTCTGGAACAAGGCTCAAAACATGGAAGTAATAAAAAAGAGCTTTTGAGCAGAAAAACATTTTTAGGTGAAATTCTTGAGCTTTGATTGGAAGCAGAAAGTCACTGCGAGATGAATCATAAACTTTGAATTATGTGCAAACTACGGTGACTTGCATAACAGGTGATCATCCGGTACATATTTAAACTCTTGATGAGTTCATTTAATGAAGGGACAAGCATATGTATAGATCACATTATATTTCTGAGTCTTCCTTAATGGTTTAAAAAATCATTTCATTCATCAAGTGCCTTGGATTTCTGTTAAGCGCTTTCACATAGATGATCTCAACTGATTTTCATCACAGCCCTGCAAAAAACATGGTATTATTAACCTCATGTCACAGATATGGCAACTGAGATCTACATACACAAGCAAGTAGAAGAGCTAGATTCACAGCCCAGATCTTCTTTTATTTTCACTATATCCATTGCCTCTTGATCATACTCAACATACGATACACAACAGGCAGCAATATGTGCAACCTGTGTTTTATAGTAAGATGGTAACTATCAGAACATGGCTTCTATTATTCTCATACTGATGCTAGAATCTAACCTTGCTGCCATTTTCAATCTTTTTCTGGGAAACAGCTGGCTTTCCTCACTCCAGGTCACCTTCTCAGGAAATGAGTTCTGAACTATATGCTGAACAGTAGGACCAAAAGTTAGCCACAGTATGCAAGGTCCTGAAAGCCCCAGAGCTTCTATTTCCAGTAAGTTCATGCTCAGGATATTTGTAAGAAAAACAAAATGCCAAGGTTTCCTTTAATTCAGTTTGCACAAAATCCATGTGTAAGGTACGCTATTTCATTAAAATCATTACATAGGACTACGTTGCAAACATATCCAGCAAATGTCATTGGGAGCTATTGGAGAGGCACTTTAATCTCCATATGGTTTCCACACTCTGGTTCTCTTCTACTCTAAATGATCTTTCACAGAGGTGGCCTGAGTGGTCTTTCTACAGCATAAATATAAAAATAACACAACAGTTGTACCAACTGTTAATTCTTACAGAATGCTGTAAGCATTCTATTTAACTCGTAAATCTTCAAAATAATCATATGAAGTAGGTACTCTTATTCTTCCTTTACAGAGTAAAAAACACAAGGCACAAAAAAGCCTAAGTCACAGAGTTAGTAAAGGCCAGAGCTGACTTTCAAATATAGGCAACCTGACTGCAGAACATGTGTTTTTACTCATTATACCCATCTTCTCTATTTTGGTATTATAACATAAAATCTTATAACTTAATGCAACATAAAAGGCCCTCCAGAATCACTGCTGCTTACCTTTCCAGGCTAACCTAACACCCTAGTTTTCTTGCTTCATACTTCGGGTCCAAGAAATACTGAAATGCTGGGATCTTCACCACACACCCATCTTTTTCTAGTGTCCCTTTGCTCAAAAACATTCGCTTAAAATGGCTTACTACCCATTGCCTTGACTTAGCAAACCTCTACTCATCTTTTAAGACTACAGAAAGCCTTCTCTAATAAAAACGCTGCTTCCATCTTCCCACAGGGAATTAATGGATTTCCTTGCCAATGGGGCACTGATCTTGGAAAAGCAGGAGATTAACCTGAAATATTTAGCTTATTATACCAACCACAGAGAACCTGGCAGCATTTTAGTGCTCAGCAGTCCTTTATTCCTTAAATATGGGCTCTGGTGTTACAGAATTTCTCTTCCATCTTCACCTGGGAAAGTGCTCCAATCCTTAGATATTGGCTAGTAAAACCAAGTTATCACTGCGTATTGTTTCTTCAGGCCTCATTTAGAAACATTCAATATTTATGTATTGAGCATCCAGCATGTTCCAAGCAATATGTAATAGGTCTGGCAGATGAGTAAGACACAACCCGAGAGGATATCACAGAGTAACGGGGAAAGACAGAGAAGTGAAGAGAAAGTTAAAATACACTGTGATGAGTATTAGACACTGCAATAGAAGACCATAGAGAGGAACAACTTAACCCCAGATAATAGGAATCAAAAGGGATCCCATAGAAGATATTACTTAGGCTTAAAAGACGTTACCCAGAAGCAGAGATATGGAGAACAGGCTATCACATGCCAACCAGGTACACATTCACACTGTATATGTAGTATACAAAGCAAAACGCATAAAACTATATGAGTTTTAGAGTAAGATGGTAACCATCAAAAGATGGTCTCTGTTACTCTAAAACACATTTTAGAACCTAACCTTGCTTAAGTGTGCTCCAGAAAAGGAGACAGGGACATTTTGCACATGCTCTGGAAAAGTACTCAAACTCATATTTATGGGTAGCCTGTTTCCCAGGTCCCAACCGAGCCCAAGTGTTGATATAGGCAAAAATGTCAGTGATTGATGAAACCATATGTTATAAGCAAAGAAAGGTACAAGAACATAATAAGTTAAATTGGAAAAAGTGGTGAGAACTCATAATGACCGTAGAAATACCTCTTCAGCATGGGCATGCTTATGCTTGCTCTGTCTCTTATACACACACACACACACACACACACACACGCACATGCCGTCCCAATGGTATGGTTTGGTTCTGCCTCTCACTTAAATCTCATATTGAATTGTAATCCCCAATGTTGGAGGAAGGACATGGGGGGAGGTGACTGTATCATGGGGATGAATTTCTCCCTTGCTGTTCTCATGATATTGAGTTATCACAAGAAAAAGTAAGCAATATTAATAAACCCTCTTGTTACAATAAAAAATTCTTTCAAGAATGTGAGAAGCAGTGTTAAAAGGATGAAAAGTCACCTTAAAAGGGCTCTCACTACCAAAGTGTAACCTTTTTTTACCACATGTTATGATTAATCAAAACTATTTTAGTCTGTTAAATGTTATAAGTATATGATGATACTCTTAAAAATACAAAAGGTAGTTGTGGGCTGCATGCACTGGCTCATGCATGAAATTCCAGTGCTTTGAGAGCTCAAGGCAGGAGGATTGCTTGGAGCCAAATGTTTGAGAACAGCCTGGGCAACACAGTAAGACTCTGCCTCCATAACATTTTTTAAAATCAGCTGTGTTTACCAGTTAGAACGGCAATCATTAAAAAGTCAGGAAACAACAGGTGCTGGAGAGGATGTGGAGAAATAGGAACACTTTTATACTGTTGGTGGGATTGTAAACTAGTTCAACCATTATGGAAAACAGTATGGCGATTCCTCAAGGATCTAGAACTAGAAATACCATATGACCCAGCCATCCCATTACTGGTTATATACCCAAAGGATTATAAATCATTCTGCTATAAAGACACATATACACCTATGTTTATTGTGGCACTATTCACAATAGCAAAGACTTGGAATCAATCCAAATGTCCATCAGTGACAGACTGGATTAAGAAAATGTGGCACATATACACCATGGAATACTATGCAGCCATAAAAAAGGATGAGTTCATATACTTTGTAGGTACATGGATGCAGCTGGAAACCATCATTCTCAACAAACTATCACAAGAAGAGAAAACCAAACACTGCATGTTCTCACTCATAGGTGGGAACTGAACAATGAGATCACTTGGACTCGGGAAGGGGAACATCACACATTGGGGCCTATCATGGGGAGGGGGGAAGGGGGGAATGAATTGGGAGTTATACTTGATGTAAATGATGAGTTGATGGTGCTGACAAGTTGATGGGTGCAGCACACCAACATGGCACAAGTATACATATGTAACAAACCTGCACGATATGCACATGTACCCTAGAACTTAAAGTATAATAATAATAATAATAAAGAAAATATAAAAAAATAAATAAAATAAAATAAAATTAAATTAAAATTTTAAAAAATCAGCTGTGTATGATGGCATGCTCCTGTAGTTCTAGCTACTCAGAAGGCTGAGGTGGGAAGATTGCTTCAGCCCAAGAGTTCAATGCTGCAGTGAGCTGTGATGGCACCACTACACTCCAGCCTGGTTGGTGGAATAAGACCTTTTATCTTAAAAAAAAAAAAAAAAAAACGACCACGGAGCCTCCCTCATTGCTAGCACAGCCTCTGCGATCTAACCGCAAGGCAGCAGGGAGTCTGGGGGAGGGACGCCCACCATTGCTGAAGCTTAAGTAGTTAAACAAAGCCCCTGGGAAGCTCCAACTGGGTGGAGCTCACAGCAGCTCAAGGAAGCCTGCCTGTCTCTGTAGACTCCACCTCTGGGGACAGGGCACAGCTAAACAATAACAACAACAACAAAAGCAGCAAAAACCTCTGCAGACGCAAATGACTCTGTCTGAGAGCTTTGAAGAGAGCAGTGGATCTCCCCACACGGAGGTTGAGATCTGAGAAGGGACAGACTGCCTGCTCAAGTGGGTCCCTGAGCACTGCGTAGCCAAACTGGGAGACAACCCCACTAGAGGCAGACTGACACCCCACACCTCACAGGGTGGAGTACACCCCTGAGAGGAAGCTTCCAAAGTAAGAATCAGACAGGTACACTCGCTGTTCAGCAATATCCTATCTTCTGCAACCTCTGCTGCTGATAACCAGGCAAACAGGGTCTGGAGGGGACCTCAAGCAATCTCCAACAGACCTACAGCTGAGGGTCCTGACTGTTAGAAGGAAAACTATGAAATAGGAGGACACTTACACCAAAACCCCATCAGTACGTCACCATCATCAAACACCAGAGGCAGATAAAACCACAAAGATGGGGAAAAAGCAGGGCAGAAAAGCCAGAAATTCAAAAAATAAGAGCGCATCTCCCCATGCAAAGGAGCGCCACCCATCACCAGCAATGGATCAAAGCTGGTCAGAGAATGACTTTGACGAGATGAGAGAAGAAGGCTTCAGACCATCAAACTTCACAGAGCTAAAGGAGGAATTACATACTCAGTGCAAAGAAACTAAAAATCTTGAAAAAGAGTGGAAGAATTGATAGCTAGAAAAATTAAGGCAGAGAACGTCATAAACGAAATGACAGAGATGAAAACCATGACATGAGAAATACATGACAAATGCACAAGCTTCAGAAACCGACTCGATCAACTGGAAGAAAGAGTATCAGCAATTGAGGATCAAATGAATGAAATGAAGCGAGAAGAGAAACCAAAAGAAAAAAGAAGAAAAAGAAATGAACAAAGCCTGCAAGAAGTATGGGAGTATGTAAAAAGACCAAATCTACATCTGATTGGGGTGCCTGAAAGTGAGGGGGAAAATGGAACCAAGTTGGAAAACACTCTTCAGGATATCATCCAGGAGAACTTCCCCAACCTAGTAGGGCAGGCTAACATTCAAATTCAGGAAATACAGAGAACGCCACAAAGATACTCCTCCAGAAGAGCAACTCCAAGACACATAATTGCCAGATTCACCAAAGTTGAAATGAAGGAAAAATTCTTAAGGGCAGCCAGAGAGAAAGGTTGGGTTACCCACAAAGGGAAGCCTATCAGACTAACAGCAGATCTCTCAGCAGAAACTCTACAAGCCAGAAGAGAGTGGGGGCCAATATTCAACATTCTTAAAGAAAAGAATTTTAAACCCAGAATTTCATATCCAGCCAAACTAAGTTTCATAAGTGAAGGAGAAATAAAATCCTTTACAGATAAGCAAATGCTTAGAGATTTTGTCACCACCAGGCCTGCCTTACAAGAGACCCTGAAGGAAGCCCTAAGCATGCAAAGGAAACACGGGTACCTTCCATTGCAAAAACATGCCAAAATGTAAAGACCATCGAGGCTAGGAAGAAACTGCATCAACTAACGAGCAAAATAACCAGTTATTATCATAATGGCAGGATCAAGTTCACACATAACCATATTAACCTTAAATGTAAATGGACTAAATGCTCCAATTAAAAGACACAGACTGGCAAACTGGATAAAGAGTTAAGACCCATCAGTCTGCTGTACTCAGGAGACCCATCTCACATGCAGAGACATACATAGGCTCAAAATAAAGGGATGGAGGATGATCTACCAAGCAAATGCAGAACAAAAAAAGCACGGGTTGCAATACTAGTTTCTGATAAATCAGACTTTAAACCATCAAAGATCAAAAGAGACAAAGAAGGCCATTACATAATGGGAAAGGGATCAATTCAACAGGAAGAGCTAACTCTCCTAAATATATACGCACCCAATACAGGAGCACCCAGATTCATAAAGCAAGTCCTTAGAGACTTACAAAGAGACTTAGACTCTCATACAATAATAATGAGAGACATCAACACCCCACTGTAAACATTAGACAGATCAACAAGACAGAAATTTAACAAGGATATCCAGGAATTGAACTCAGTTTTGCAGCAAGCAGAACTAATAGACATCTATAGAGCTCTTCACCCCAAATCAACAGAATATACATTCTTCTCAGCACCACATCACACTTATTCCAAAATTGACCACATAATTGGAAGTAAAGCACTCCTCAGCAAATGTACAAGAACAGAAATTATAACAAACTGTCTCTCAGACCACAGTGCAATCATACTAGAATTCTGGACAGCACTATTCACAATAGCAAAGACTTGGAATCAACCCAAATGTCCATCTGTGACAGATTGGATTAAGAAAATGTGGCACATATACACCATGGAATACTATGCAGCCATAAAAAAGGATGAGTTTGCATCCTTTGTAGGGACATGGATGCAGCTGGAAACCATCATTCTTAGCAAACTATCACAAGAACAGAAAACCAAACACTGCATGTTCTCACTAACAGGTGGGAACTGAACAATGAGATCACTTGGATTCAGGAAGGGGAACATCACACACTGGGGCCTATCACGGGAAGGGGGGGGGGGAGGGATTGCATTGGGAGTTATACCTGATATAAATGATGAATTGATGAGTGCTGACGAGTTGATGGGTGCAGCACACCAACATGGCACAAGTATACATATGTAACAAACCTGCACATCATGCACATGTACCCTAGAACTTACAGTATAATAAAAAATAAATAATAATAAATAAAAACCCCTCAACTACGTGGAAACTGAACAACCTGCTCCTGAATGACTACTGGGTACAAAAGGAAATGAAGGCAGAAATAAAGATGTTCTTTGAAACTAATGAGAACAAAGATACAACATACCAGAATCTCTGGGACACATTTAAAGCAGTGTGTAGAGGGAAATTTAGAGCACTACATGCCCACAAGAGAAACCTGGAAAGATCTAAAATTGACACTCTACATCACATTTAAAAGAATTAGAGAAGCACGAGCAAACACATTCAAAAGGTAGCAGAAGGCAAGAAATAACTAAGATCAGAGCAGAACTGAAACAGATAGAGACACGAAAAACCCTCCAAAAAATCAATGAATCCAGGAGTTTGTTTTTGGAAAAGATGAACAAAATTGACAGACCGCTAGCAAGACTAATAAAGAAGAAAAGAGAGAAGAATCAAATAGACGCAATAAAAAATGATAAAGGGGATATCACCACGGACTCCACAGAAATACCAACTACCATCAGAGAATACTACAAACACCTCTATGCAAATCAACTAGAAAATCTAGAAGAAATGAATAATTTTCTGGACACTTACACTCTCCCAAGACTAAACCAGGAAGAAGCTGAATCTCTGAATAGACCAATAGCAGGCTCTGAAATTGAGGCAATAATTAATAGCCTACCCACCAAAAAAAGTCCAGGACCAGATGGATTCACAGCTGAATTCTACCAGAGATACAAGGAGGAGCTGGTACCATTCCTTCTGAAACTACTCCAATATATAGAAAAAGAGGGAATCCTCCCTAACTCATTTTATGAGGCCAACATCATCCTGATACCAAAGCCTGGCAGAGACACAACAAAAAAAGAGAATTTTAGACCAATATCCCTGATGAACATCGATGCAAAAATCCTCAATAAAATACTGGCAAACCGGATTCAGCAGCACATCAAAAAGCTTATCCACCATGATCAAGTGGGCTTCATCCCTGGGATGCAAGGCTAGTTCAACATACGCAAATCAATAAACATAATCCAGCATATAAACAAAACCAAAGGCAAGAACCACAATGATTATCTCAATAGATGCAGAAAAGGCCTTTCACAAAATGCAACAGCCCTTCATGCTAAAAACGCTCAATAAATTCGGTATTGATGAAACGTACCTCAAAATTATAAGAGCTATTTATGACAAACCCACAGCCAATGTCATACTGAATGGGCAAAAACTGGAAAATTCCCTTTGAAAACTGGCACAGACAGGGATGCCCTCTCTCACCACTCCTATTCAACATAGTGTTGGAAGTTCTGGCTAGGGCAATCAGGCAAGAGAAAGAAATCAAGGGTATCCAGTTAGGAAAAGAAGAAGTCAAACTGTCCCTGTTTGCAGATTACATGATTGTATATTTAGAAAACCCCTTTGTCTCAGCCCAAAATCTCCTTAAGCTGATAAGCAACTTCAGCAAAGTCTCAGGATACAAAATTAATGTGCAAAAATCACAAGCATTCTTATACACCAGTAACAGACAAACAGAGAGCCAAATCAGGAATGAACTTCCATTCACAATTGCTTCAAAGAGAATAAAATACCTAGGAATCCAACTTACAAGGGATGTAAAGGACCCCTTCAAGGAGAACTACAAACCACTGCTCAGTGAAATCAAAGAGGACACAAACAAATGGAAGAACATACCATGCTCATGGATAGGAAGAATCAATATCATGAAAACGGCCATACTGCCCAAGGTTATTTATAGATTCAATGCCATCCCCATCAAGCTACCAATGACTTCTTCACAGAATTGGAATAAACGGCTTTAAAGTTCATATGGAACCAAAAAGAGCCCGCATTGCCAAGACAATCCTAAGTCAAAAGGACAAAGCTGGAGGCATCACGCTACCTGACTTCAAACTATACTACAAAGCTACAGTAACCAAAACAGCATGGTACTGGTACCAAAACAGAGATATAGACCAATGGAACAGAACAGAGCCCTCAGAAATAATACCACACATCTACAGCCATCTGATCTTTGACAAACCTGAGAGAAACAAGAAATGGGGAAAGGATTCCCTATTTAATAAATGGTGCTGGGAAAATTGGCTAGCCATAAGTAGAAAGCTGAAACTGGATCCTTTCCTTACTCCTTATACGAAAATTAATTCAAGATGGATTAGAGACTTAAATGTTAGACCTAATACCATAAAAACCGTAGAAGAAAACCTAGGTAGTACCATTCAGGACATAGGCATGGGCAAGGACTTCATGTCTAAAACACCAAAAGCAATGGCAGCAAAAGCCAAAATTGACAAATGGGATCTAATTAAACTAAAGAGCTTTTGCACAGCAAAAGAAACTACCATCAGAGTGAACAGGCAACCTACAGAATGGGAGAAAATTTTTGCAATCTACTCATCTGACAAAGGGCTAATATCCATACCTACAAAGAACTCAAACAAATATACAAGAAAAAAACAAACAACCCCATTTAAAATTGGGCAAGGGATATGAACAGACATTTCTCAAAAGAAGGCATTCACACAGCCAACAGACACAGGAAAAAATGCTCATCATCACTCGCCATCAGAAAAATGCAAATCAAAACCACAGTGAGATACCATCTCACACCATTAGAGTGGCAATCATAAAAATGTCAGGAAACAACAGGTGCTGAAGAGGATGTGGAGAAATAGGAACACTTTTACACTGTTGGTGGGATTGTAAACTAGTTCAACCATTATGGAAAACAGTGTGGAGATTCCTCAAGGATCTAGATCTAGATGTACCATATGACCCAGCCATCCCACTACTGGGTATATACCCAAAGATTATAAATCATGAGTCTATAAGACACATGCACACGTATGTTTATTGCAGCACTATTCACAATAGCAAAGACTTGGAATCAACCCAAATGTCCATCAATGACAGACTGGATTAAGAAAATGTGGCACATATACACCATGGAATACTATGCAGCCATAAAAAAGGATGAGTTTGTGTCCTTTGTAGGGACATGGATGCAGCTGGAAACCATCATTCTTAGCAAACTATCACAAGAACATAAAACCAAACATCGCATGTTCTCACTCATAGGTGGGAACTGAACAATGAGATCACTTGGACTTGAGAAGGGGAACATCACACACCGGGGCCTATCACACGGAGGGGGGAGGGGGGAGGGGGGAGGGATTACATTGGGAATTATACCTGATGTAAATGACGAGTTGATGGGTGCTGACGAGTTGATGGGTGCAGCACACCAACATGGCACAAGTATACATATGTAACAAACCTGCATGTTATGCACATGTACCCTACAACTTAAAGTATAACAATAAAATAGAAATAAATACAGACTGTAAAAAAAAAAAAGAAATATATTCATGTAACAAAAAAAAGGTACTTGTAGTGAAAAAATTGCCATAGGATATTTAAGATTTGTTGCTTTTATATATGAAACTGCTAAATATTCATGGGTACTTTTTTCATTTTAATTATATATCTTTTGTAAAGCATAGATATGTACTTGTTTCTATCAATGGGCACACGGGAAAGAATACAGGAAAAGCGATGAATAAGCTATATGTGGTTCCACAAAAACAGGTACGATACCAATGACCAATGACCGCTGTGTATAGTTGTATAGGTTCATGCAGCCCATGGGTGCCTGTGATGTTTAATACTGAATGTCAAGTTGATTGATTGAAGGATGCAAAGTATTGATCCTGGGTGTGCCTGTGAGGGTGTTGGCAAAGGAGATTAGTATTTGAGTCAGTGGGCTAGGAAAGGCAGACCCACCCTTAGTCTGGGTGGGC
Source organism: Trachypithecus francoisi (assembly GCF_009764315.1). Taxonomy (NCBI): domain Eukaryota; kingdom Metazoa; phylum Chordata; class Mammalia; order Primates; family Cercopithecidae; genus Trachypithecus; species Trachypithecus francoisi. The sequence continues at coordinate 90,851,814 of NW_022681471.1, forward strand.
ACCATCTAATCAGCTACCAGTATGGCTAGGATATAAAGCAGGCAGAAAAACATAAAAAGACTAGACTGACCCAATCTTCCAGCCTACCATCTCTCTCCCATGCTGGATGCTTCCTGCCCTTGAACATCAGACTCTAAATTCTTCAGTTTTAGGACTCAGACTGGCTGTCCTTGCTCTTCAGCTTGCAGACAGCCTATTGTGGGATCCTGTGATAGTGTGAATTAATACTTAGTAAACTCCCCTTTGTGGGTGTGTGTGTGTGTGTGTGTGTGTGTGTGTGTGTAGGGGGTGGGGAGACAGAGAGAGAGCGCTCTGGCATTGGCTATTAATCATGGTGTTCCTAGAAGTGAAATTGATAGAAAGCCTACTGCATTCCTACTTAATTTATATAAGCAGAAAAATTCTAGGTCGAATGGACAAAAGACTAATTTGAATTATAAAAACAGAGAATCACGGTCTCTCAATCAATTTCCAGGCTTGAGCCAGTTTACAGACCCAGAACCCCTTGAATGAAGGGGAGGCCGGTTCCCCTTGAGGAAGAACCCCGTTACACTACTGACAATTTTTATACTGTTACTCTTTCTCCCATCCCTCCACAAGGAGACCTTTGGCCTTTTACCAGGGTAAGTATGCATTGAAGAAACGGAAATGATCAGACATTTTGGGGACTACTGGACACTGGCTCTGAGCTGATGTTGATTTCGGGGGACCCAAGACGTCATTGTGGTCCTCCAGTTAAAGTAGGGGCTTATGGATGTCAGGTAATTAATGGAGTTTTAGCTCAGGTCCGACTTACAGTGAGTTCAGCGGGTTCCCGAACTCATCCTGTGGTCATTTCCCCAGAGCCATAGTGGATAATTGGCATACACATACTTAGCAGCTGGCAGAACCCCTAAATTGGCTCCCTGACTGGTAGGGTGATGGGTATTATGGTGGGAAAGGCCAAATGAAAGCCATTAGAACTTCCTCTACCTAGAAGAATAGTAAACCAAAAACAATATCGCACCCCTGGACTGATTGCGGAGATTAGTGCCACCATCAAGGACTTGAAAGACACAGGGATGGTGATTCTCACCACATCCCCATTCAACTCTCCCATTTGTTTTGTGCAGAAGACAGATTGATCTTGGAGAGTGACAGTAAGCTTAACCAAGTGGTGACTCCAATTGCAGCTCCTGTACCAGATGTGGTTTCATTGGTTGAGCAAATTAACACATCTCCTAGTACCTGGTATGCAGCCACTGACTTGACAAATGCTTTTTTCTCCATTCCTGTCCATAAGGCCTACCAGAAGCAATATGCCTTCAGCTGGCAAGGCCAGAAATACACCTTTACTGTCCTACCTCAGGAGTATATTGACTCTCTGGCTTTGTGTCATAATCATATTTGAAAAGACCTTGATCACTTTTTGCTTCTGCAAGATATCACACTGGTCCATCACATTGGTGCCATTATGCTGATTAGATCCAGTGGGCAAGAAGTAGCAAGCACAGTGGACTTATTGGTAAGACATTGGCGTGCTAGAGTGTGAGAAATAAATCTGACTAAAATTCAGGGACCTTCTGTCTCAGTAAAATTTCTAGGAGTCCAGTGGTATGGGACCTGTTGAGATATTCCTTCTAAGGTGAAGGATAAGTTGCTGCATTTGGCCCCTCCTACAATCAAGAAAGAAACACAGCGCCTAGTGGGCCTCTTTGGATTTTGGAGGCAACACATTCCTCATTTGGGTGTGTTACTCCAGCCCATTTATCGAGTGACCCGAAAGGCTTCCAGTTTTGAGTGGGGTGCAGAATAGAAGAAGGCTCTGCAACAGGTCTAGGCTGCTGTGCAAGCTGCTCTGCACTTGGGCCATAGGACCCAGCAGATCCAATGGTGTTTGAGGTGTCAGTGGCAGATAAGGATGCTGTTTGGAGCCTCTGGCAGGCCCCCATAGATGAATCGCAGCAGAAGCCTCTAGGATTTTGGAGCAAGGCTCTGCCATCTTCTGCAGATAACTACTCTCCTTTTGGCCAGTTACTGGGCTTTGGTGGAAAGTGAACATTTCACTATGGGTCATCAAGTCACCATGCGACCTGAACTGCCTCTCATTAACTGGATTCTTTCTGACCCATCTAGCCATAAAGTGGGTCGTGCACAGCAGCATTCCTTCATCAGATGGAAGTGGTATATTCGTGATCAGGCTTGAGCAGATTCTGAAGGCACAAGTAAGTTACATGAGGAAGTGGCTCAAGTAAGTTACATGAGGAAGTGGCTCCACTCCTGTCACCCTGCCTTCTCTCCCCAAGCCTGCACCAATGGCCTCATGGAGAGTTCGCTATGATCAGTTGACACAGGAAGAGAAGACTAGAACCTGGTTCACAGATGGTTTTGCATGATATGCAGGCACCACCTGAAAGTGGACAGCTGCAGCACTGCAGCCCCTTTCTAGGATATCCCTGAAGAAGAAACGTGAAGGGAAATCTTCACAGTGGGCAGAACTTCGAGCAGTGCAACTGGTTGTGCACTTTGCATGGAAGGAGGAGAATGGCCAGATGTGGGATTATATACTGATTCATGGGGTGTAGCCAATGGTTTGGCTGGATGGTCAGGGACTTGGAAGAAGCATGACTGGAAAATTGGTGACAAAAAGTTTGGAGAAGAGGTATGTGGATGGACCTGAGTGGTCAAAAACTGTGAAGATATTTGTATCCCATGTGAGTGCTCACCAACAGGTGACCTCAGCAAAGGAGGATTTTAATAATCAAGTGACTAGGATGACCTGTTCTGTGGATACCACTCAGCCTCCTTCCCCAGCCACCCCTGTCATTGCCCAAGGGGCCTATGAACAATGTGGCCATCGTAGCAGGGATGGAGGTTACACATGGGCTCAGCAACATGGATTTCCACTCACCACAGCTGACCTGGCTACTGCCACTGCTGAGTGCCCAATTTGCCAGCAGCAGAAACCAACACTGAGCCTCAATATGGCATCATTCTTTGGGGTGATCAGCCAGCATGTTGATTACATTGGACCTCTTCCTCATGGAAAGGGCAAAGATTGTCCTCACTGAAATAAACACTTACTCCAGATATGGGTTTCCTATCCTGCACGCAGTGCTTCTGCCAAGACTACTATCCATGGACTCAAAGAATGCTTATTCACCGTCATGGTATCCACACAACATTGCTTCTGACCAGGCACTCATTTTATGGCTAAAGAAGTGCAGCAGTGGGCTCATGCTCATGGAATTCACTGGCCTTACCATGTTCCCCAACATCCTGAAGCAGCTGGATTGATAGAACGGTGGAATGGTCTTTTGAAGTCACAATTGCAATGCCAACTAGGTGACAATACTTTGCAAGCCTGGGGCAAAGTTCTCCAGAAGGCCGTGTATACTCTGAATCAGCGTCCAGTATATGATAGTTTCTCCCACAGCCAGGATTCATGGGTCCAGGAATCAAGGGGTGGAAGTGGAAGTGGCACCACTTGCCATGACACATAGTGATCCACTAGCAAAATTTTTGCTTCCTGTTTCCACGACATTACATTCTGCTGGTCTAGAGGTCTTAGCTCTAGAGGGCGGAACGATGCCAGCAGGAGACACAACAACGAATCCATTCAACTGGAAGTTAAGATTGCCACATGGACACTTTGGGATCCTCCTATCTTTAAGTCAACAGGCAAAGAAGGGAGTTACAGTGTTGACTGGGGTGACAGACCCAGACTATCAAGATGAAATCAGTCTTTTACTCCACAACGGAGGTAAGGAAGTGTATGTATGGAATACAAGAGATCAATTAAGGCATCTCTTTAGTATTACTATGCCCTGTGATTCAGGTCAATGGGAAACTACAACAGTCCAATCCAGGCAGGACTATAAATGGCCCAGACTTTCAGGAATGAAGGTTTGGGTCACTCCACCAAGAAAAAAAAACCCACAACCTGCTGAGGTGCTTGCTAAAGGTAAAGGGAATAAAGAATGGATAGTAGAAGAAGGTAGTCATCAGTACCAGTTATGACCACATAACCAGCTGCAGAAACGAGCACTGTAATTGTCATGAGTATTTCCTCCTCCTTTTGTTAAAAACATGTTTGTGCATGTATACACTTGCACTAAGAAAATACCTTAATTTTTTCCTTTTTCTGTTCTCATGTGACATAAGATTTATTGACTTCATATCAGCATTTAAATATTGTTAACTTTATGTAATAGTATTTGGGTTGGGGATTGGTGCATTTCCAGGTGTACGAAGGATAGTGTTTATATTAGTCGTAATTATGACCTTATTGTTGTTTTATTTGAAGATTACATATGATCTCAGGAGATTTGTATGGGCTCAGATGACAAGGGTGGACTTGTGATGGTTAACACTGAGTATCAACTTGATTGGATTGAAGGATGCAAAGTAATTATCCTGGGTGTGCCTGTGAGGGGTTGACAAAGGAGATTAACATTGAGTCAGTGGGCTGGGAAAGGCAGACCCACCCGTAATCTGGGTGGGCACCATCTAATCAGCTGCCAGTGCAGCTAGAGTATAAAGCAGGCAGAAAAACATAAAAAGACTAGACTGGCCTAGCCTCCCAGCCTACATCTTTCTCACATGCTGGATGCTTCCTGCCCTTGAACATCAGATTCCAAGTTCTTCAGTTTTGGGACTCGGTCTGACCCTCCTTGCCCCTCAGCTTGCTGATGGCCTATGTGGGACCTTCTGATCATGTGATTAATACTTAATAAACTTCCCTTTATAGATACATATATTCTGTTAGTTCTGTCCCTCTAGAGAACCCTGACTAATACAGTGCCCAATAAGATAGCATAAAATTTAGCCTGAGCTCTGTTTTCCAAACTATGTGCTCTGGTTCTGGGGCTGTGTCAATTCCAAAGTGGTATCTCTTTTTAATTCACACAGAGGAGCCATTCAGTCACCATGTGGCCAAACTGTATCCTCCTAGATGGGACATCTTTATTCTAATTCACACAAAGACCAGCCACCATGTGTATCAAGAACTAGTAAGACAGATTAATACTGATGGTCACAAATAATAATCTCATAGAAATAGGTCCAATAGAGTGTTGCAAGATGATTAACAACATGATTTAAAGAAAGGAACTACTGGCTGGGCACAGTGCCTCACACCTGTAACCCCAGCACTTTGGAAGGCCTAGGCAGGTGGATCACGAGGTCAAGAGATCAAGACCATCCTGGCCAACACGGTGAAACCCCATCTCTACTAAAAATACAAAAATTAGCTGGGCATGGTGGCACACACCTGTAGTCCCAGCTACTCGAGAGGCTGAGGCAGGAGAATTGCTAGAACCTGAGAGGTGGAGGTTGCACTGAGTGGAGATCACACCACTGCACTCCAGCCTGGTGGCAGAGTGAGACTTTGTCTCAAAAAGAAAAAAGAAAAAAGAAAAAACTACCTAAGAAAACTCAATCCCTTATCTTCTAAAAAATGAATCCTTTCAGAAGTCCTAATAATTATAATGAATATTAATAAGGAAACATAAACCTGAATAATGCTAACAGACTAGATAAATATAGCAAGAAGACAGGACAGGATAATGGACACTAGCAAACATGTATAAATTAAGAATACTTCATTTTTGTTAAAGACAAGTTGCCAAAAAAGTAAAACAAAAACAAAAACAAAACGCCTCTGTGTGATGGATAGGGAATTAGTACCATGAGATAATAAATACAAAATTGTTATTAAAAGGACTTCAGCCAATACCTTATGGTTAAATCATTTTGAACTACCCAATGATGTCTTATGACTCTCTTGCCCCAAGAATCAATTTAGTTGATAACCTTATTCTGTTAGCTTGGTATGTCTGAGATGGTAATTCTCTTTTCCTCCTTTTGGCTAAGATTATTGAAATCCTAGGAAAATGTAAAATGAAATAAAAGTACTAAAATCCTGGGAAGATAAAATAAGTTAGCTCAAGGAAGAAAAAAATGCAAGACTGCAAATAAACAATAAATAAGTTAAACCTGTGGTATTCATATTGTAGAGTAACTTTAAATGTAAATGCATGAATATATTTTTAATCATTGTATTTGTGTAGTTCATATACTAGTCAAGCTGTCTGAAATGTTTCAAAAAAGGCCACGTTAAATTTTTAATTGTAGTTTAAAGCTTTTAGGAAATTTAATTCATCAAACTGGTAACCAATGTTTAGATGGTCACTAAAAATTAGTTTTAAAATCTTTATTTATTAGTTATTTGAATTTCATAAAATTGAGCAGGAGGCAAAGTACCAGTAGTGGTAAGTATTTATATCCATGTACAAAAGTCACTGGACGCCCAACAATCATGAAAGGATTTATGGCGGAGCAGATGGCCGAATAGGAACAGCTCCAGTTTCCAACTCCCAGCGCGAGAGACAACAGAAGACCGGGATTTCTGCATTTTCAACTGAGGTACCTCACACTGGGGTACACCCCTGAGACAAGCTTCAGAGCAAGAATCAGACAGAAACACTCACTGTTCAGCAATATTCTATCTTCTGCAGCCTCCGCTGCTGATATCCAGGCAAACAGGGCTGGAGTGAACCTCAAGCAATCTCCAACAGATCTACAGCTGAGGGTCCTGATTTAGAAGGAAATTAACAAACAGGAAGGACACCCACAAAACCCCATCAGTGCATCCCATCATCAAAGACCAAAGGCAGATAAAACACAAAGATGGGGGGAAGCAGTGCAGAAAAGCTGGCACTTCAAAATTAAGAGTGATCTCCGCCTCCAAAGGAACGCAGCTTATCACCAACAATGGATGAAAGATGGTGGAGAATGACTTTAACATGAGAGAAGAAGGCTTCAGTCCATCAAACTTCTCAGAGCTAAAGGGGGAATTACGTTACTCAGCGCACAGAAATTAAAAATCTCGAAAAAAGAATGGAAGAATGGATAACTAGACTAATCAATGCAGAGAAGGCCATGAACGAACTGAGAGATAAAACTTTGACACGAGAAAAGTGACAAATGCACCAAGTTCAGTAACGACTCAATCAACTGGAAGAAAGGATATCAGAACTGAGGATCAAATGAATGAAATGAAGTGAGAAGAGAAGTCTAAAGAAAAAAGAAGAGGGGGCAGAGCAAGATGACGAATAGGAACAGCTCAAGTCTCCAACTCCCAGCGCGAGCGACACAGAAGACCGGTGATTTCTGCATTTTCAACTGAGGTACTGGGGTCATCTCACTAGGGAGTGCCGGAAATCGGTGCTGGTCAGCTGCTGCAGCCTGACCAGCGAGAGCTGAAGCAGGTGAGGCATTGCCTCACCTGGAAGCGCAAGGGGGAAGGAAATCCGTTTTCCTAGCCAGGGGAACTGAGACACACAACACTGGAAAATCGGGTAACTCCACCCCAATACTGCTTTTAGGAAACAGGCACACCAGGAGAATATATCCCACACCTGGCCGGGAGGGTCCCATGCCCACGGAGCTCCCTCCACTGCTAAATCAGCAGTCTGCGGCGATCTAACCAACTCAGCAGCGAGGACTGGGGAGGGGTGCCCGCCATTGCTGAGGCTTAAGTAGGTAAAAAAAGCTGCTGGGAAGCTCGAACTGGGTGGAGCTCACAGCAGCTCAAGGAAGTCTGCCTGTCTCTGTAGACTCCACCTCTGGGGACAGCCCACAGCTGAAGTCCAATAGGGGAAGCAGTGGGGGCCAGTGCAGACGCGAACGACTCTGTCTGACAGCTTTGGGAAGAGCCGTGGATATCCCAATGCGGAGGTTGAGATCCGAGAACGGACAGACTGCCTGCTCAGGTGGGTCCCTGACCCCTGAGTAGCCTAGCTGGGAGACATCCCCCACTAGGGGCAGTCTGACACCCCACACCTCACAGGGTGGAGTCACCCCTGAGAGGAAACTTCCAAAGGAAGAATCAGACAGGTACACTCGCTGTTCAGCAATATTCTATCTTCGGCAACCTCTGCTGCTGATAACCAGGCAAACAGGGTCTGGAGTGGACCTCAAGCAATCTCCAACAGACTATAGCTGAGTGGTCTGACTGTCAGAAGGAAAACTATCAAACAGGAAGGACACCTACCAAAACCCCATCAGTATGTCCCATCATCAAAGACCAGAGACAGATAAAACCACAAAGATGGGGAAGAAGCAGGGCAGAAAAGCTGGAAATTCAAAAAATAAGAGTGCATCTCCCCCTGCAAAGGAGCGCAGCCCATCGCCAGCAACGGATCAAAGCTGGTCAGAGAATGACTTTGAAGAGATGAGAGAAGAGGCTTCAGTCCATCAAACTCTCAGAGCTAAAGGAGGAATTACGTACACAGCACAAAGAAACTAAATATCTTGAAAAAGAGTGGAAGAATTGACAGCTAGATGAATTAATGCAGAGAAGTCATAAACGAAATGACAGAGATGAAAACATGACACGAGAAATACGTGACAAATGCACAAGCTTCAGTAACCGACTCGATCAACTGGAAAGAAGAGTATCAGCGATTGAGGATCAAATGAATGAAATGAAGCGAGAAGAGAAACCAAAAGAAAAAAGAAGAAAAAGAAATGAACAAAGCCTGCAAGAAGTATGGGAGTATGTAAAAAGACCAAATCTACGTCTGATTGGGGTGCCTGAAAGTAAGGGGAAAATGGAACCAAGTTGGAAAACACTCTTCAGGATATCATCCAGGAGAACTTCCCAACTAGTAGGGCAGGCCAACATTCAAATTCAGGAAATACAGAGAACGCCACAAAGATACTCCTCCAGAAGAGCAACTCCAAGACACATAATTGCCAGATTCACCAAAGTTGAAATGAAGGAAAAAATCTTAAGGGCAGCCAGAGAGAAAGGTCGGGTTACCCACAAAGGGAAGCCCATCAGACTAACAGCAGATCTCGGCAGAAACTCTACAGGCCAGAAGAGAGTGGGGGCCAATATTCAACGTTCTAAAGAAAAGAATTTTCAACCCAGAATTTCATATCCAGCCAAACTAAGTTTCATCAGTGAAGGAGAAATAAAATCCTTTACAGATAAGCAAATGCTTAGAGATTTTGTCACCACCAGGCCTGCCTTACAAGAGACCCTGAAGGAAGCCCTAAACATGGAAGGAACAACCGGTACCAGCCATTGCAAAAACATGCCAAAATGTAAAGACCATCGAGGCTAGGAAGAAACTGCATCAACTAACCAGCAAAATAACCAGTTAATATCATAATGACAGGATCAAGTTCACATAACAATATTAACCTTAAATGTCAATGGACTAAATGCTCCAATTAAAAGACACAGACTGGCAAACTGGATAAAGAGTCAAGACCCATCAGTCTGCTGTATTCAGGAGACCCATCTCACATGCAGAGACATACATAGGCTCAAAATAAAGGGATGGAGGAAGATCTACCAAGCAAATGGAGAACAAAAAAAGCAGGGGTTGCAATCCTAGTCTCTGATAAAACAGACTTTAAACCATCAAAGATCAAAAGAGACAAAGAAGGCCATTACATAATGGTAAAGGGATCAATTCAACAGGAAGAGCTAACTATCCTAAATATATGCACCAATACAGGAGCACCCAGATTCATAAAGCAAGTCCTTAGAGACCTACAAAGAGACTTAGACTCCCATACAATAATAATGGGAGACTTCAACACTCCACTGTCAACATTAGACAGATCAACGAGACAGAAAGTTAACAAGGATATCCAGGAATTGAACTCATCTCTGCACCAAGCGGACCTAATAGACATCTATAGAACTCTCCACCCCAAATCAACAGAATATACATTCTTCTCAGCACCACATCGCACTTATTCCAAAATGACCACATAATTGGAAGTAAAGCACTCCTCAGCAAATGTCAAAGAACAGAAATTATAACAAACTGTCTCTCAGACCACAGTGCAATCAAACTAGAACTCAGACTAAGAAACTCAATCAAAACCGCTCAACTACATGGAAACTGAACAACCTGCTCCTGAATGACTACTGGGTACATAACGAAATGAAAGCAGAAATAAAGATGTTCTTTGAAACCCATGAGAACAAAGATACAACATACCAGATCTCTGGGACACATTTAAAGCAGTGTGTAGAGGGAAATTTATAGCACTAAATGCCCACAAGAGAAAGCAGGAAAGATCTAAAATTGACACTTAACATCACAATTAAAAGAACTAGAGAGGCAAGAGCAAACACATTCAAAAGCTAGCAGAAGGCAAGAAATAACTAAGATCAGAGCAGAACTGAAGGAGATAGAGACACAAAAACCCTCCAAAAAATCAATGAATCCAGGAGTGTTTTTTGAAAAGATCAACAAAATTGACAGACCGCTAGCAAGACTAATAAAGAAGAAAAGAGAGAGGAATCAAATAGAGCAATAAAAAATGATAAAGGGGATATCACCACCGACCCCACAGAAATACAAACAACCATCAGAGAATACTATAAATGCCTCTACGCAAATCAACTAGAAAATCTAGAAGAAATGGATAATTTCCTGGACACTTACACTCTCCCAAGACTAAACCAGGAAGAAGTTGAATCCCTGAATAGACCAATAGCAGGCTCTGAAATTGAGGCAACAATTAATAGCCTACCCACCAAAAAAAGTCCAGGACCAGATGGATTCACAGCTGAATTCTACCAGAGGTACAAGGAGGAGCTGGTACCATTCCTTCTGAAACTATTCCAATCAATAGAAAAAGAGGGAATCCTCCCTAACTCATTTTATGAGGCCAACATCATCCTGATACCAAAGCCTGGCAGGAACCAACAAAAAAGAGAATTTTAGACCAATATCCCTGATGAACATCGATGCAAAAATTCTCAATAAAATACTGGCAAACCGGATTCAGCAGCACATCAAAAATTATCCACCATGATCAAGTGGGCTTCATCCCTGGGATGCAAGGCTGGTTCAACATTCGCAAATCAATAAACGTAATCCAGCATATAAACAGAACCAAAGACAAGAACACATGATTATCTCAATAGATGCAGAAAAGCCTTTTGACAAAATTCAACAGCCCTTTATGCTAAAAACGCTCAATAAATTCGGTATTGATGGAACGTACCTCAAAATAATAAGAGCTATTTATGACAAACCCACAGCTAATATCATACTGAATGGGCAAAAACTGGAAAAATTCCCTTTGAAAACTGGCACAAGACAGGGATGCCCTCTCTCACCACTCCTATTCAACATAGTGTTGGAAGTTCTGGCTAGGGCAATCAGGCAAGAGAAAGAAATCAAGGGTATCCAGTTAGGAAAAGAAGAAGTCAAATTGTCCCTGTTTGCAGATGACATGATTGTATATTTAGAAAACCCCATTGTCTCAGCCCAAAATCTCCTTAAGCTGATAAGCAACTTCAGCAAAGTCTCAGGATACAAAATTAATGTGCAAAAATCACAAGCATTCTTATACACCAGTAACAGACAAGCAGAGAGCCAAATCAGGAATGAACTTCCATTCACAATTGCTTCAAAGAGAATAAAATACCTAGGAATCCAGCTTACAAGGATGTAAAGGACCTCTTCAAGGAGAACTACAAACCACTGCTCAGTGAAATCAAAGAGGACACAACAAATGGAAGAACATACCATGCTCATGGATAGGAAGAATCAATATCGTGAAAATGGCCATACTGCCCAAGGTTATTTATAGATTCAATGCCATCCCCATCAAGCTACCAATGATTTCTTCACAGAATTGGAAAAAACTGCTTTAAAGTTCATATGGAACCAAAAAAGAGCCCGCATTGCCAAGACAATCCTAAGTCAAAAGGACAAAGCTGGAGGCGTCACGCTACCTGACTTCAAACTATACTACAAGGCTACAGTAACCAAAACAGCATGGTACTGGTACCACAACAGAGATATAGACCAATGGAACAGAACAGAGTCCTCAGAAATAACCACACATCTACAGCCATCTGATCTTTGACAAACCTGAGAGAAACAAGAAATGGGGAAAGGATTCCCTATTTAATAAATGGTGCTGGGAAAATTGGCTAGCCATAAGTAGAAAGCTGAAACTGGATCCTTTCCTTACCCCTTATACGAAAATTAATTCAAGATGGATTAGAGACTTAAATGTTAGACCTAATACCATAAAAACCCTAGAAGAAAATCTAGGTAGTACCATTCAGGACATAGGCATGGGCAAGGACTTCATGTCTAAAACACCAAAAGCAACGGCAGCAAAAGCCAAAATTGACAAATGGGATCTAATTAAACTAAGAGCTTTTGCACAGCAAAAGAAACTACCATCAGAGTGAACAGGCAACCTACAGAATGGGAGAAAATTTTTGCAACCTACTCATCTGACAAAGGGCTAATATCCAGAATCTACAAAGAACTCAAACAATATACAAGAAAAAACAAACAACCCCATCAAAAAGTGGGGAAAGGATATGAACAGACATTTCTCAAAAGAAGACATTTACAGCCAACAGACACATGAAAAAATGCTCATCATCACTGGCCATCAGAGAAATGCAAATCAAAACCACAATGAGATACCATCTCACACCAGTTAGAATGGCAATCATTAAGAAGTCAGGAAACAACAGGTGTTGGAGAGGATGTGGAGAAATAGGAACACTTTTACACTGTTGGTGGGATTGTAAACTAGTTCAACCATTATGGAAAACAGTATGGCGATTCCTCAAGGATCTAGAACTAGATGTACCATATGACCCAGCCATCCCACTACTGGGTATATACCCAAAGGATTATAAATTATTCTACAAAGACACATGCACACGTATGTTTATTGCGGCACTATTCACAATAGCAAAGACTTGGAATCAACCAAATGTCCATCTGTGACAGACTGGATTAAGAAAATGTGGCACATATACACCATGGAATACTATGCAGCCATAAAAAGGATGAGTTTGCGTCCTTTGTAGGGACATGGATGCAGCTGGAAACCATCATTCTTAGCAAACTATCACAAGAAGAGAAAACCAAACACCGCATGTTCTCACTCATAGGTGGGAACTGAACAATGAGATCACTTGGACTCGGGAAGGGGAACATCACACACTGGGGCCTATCATGGGGAGGGGGGAGGAGGGAGGGATTGCATTGGGGAGTTATACATGATATAAATGATGATTGATGGGTTGGACGAGTTGATGGGTGCAGCACACCAACATGGCATAAGTATACATATGTAACCAACCTGCACGTTATGCACATGTACCCTAGAACTTAAAGTATAATAAAAAATAAAAAATAATAAAAATAAATTAAAAAAAATAAGGGGGGATAAGTAAAAAGCCATAATGAATTTTTAAAAAAAATGAAGGAGAGGTGCGGTAAGGTAATAACTATTGGCCTTAATAATTAAGGAGCATTGATTGATTCATCCAATACAACTGAGACTGCAAAAAGAAAATTAAAAGCAATCACATAAAAATAGTTATACTTAATTATTGCCTAAGGAAATAAAGTTTAAGCTAAAAATGGTACTGAGGCAAATTTGTTGTAATAGAAATAAATGGAACATTCTAAAAAAAAAAAAAAAAACCAAAAAATAAACAAACAAAAAAAAGGATTTATTATGTTAACACTATTTTCTTAGCTTTCTCTTAGCAATCAGATTTACTTTTGAGTTTCTGGAGAACTCCTCAGCATTCTCACGTGCACCAAAAATGATAGAGTTCAGTTCTGGAAATGTTATGTTTGAAATAGCTGTGCATGTAGCAAACTAAAGTAGGCTATTTGAATAAGTGATTGCTAATAGACTCACCAACTTGTTTCTGTCACACCTTACTAAGCTTCTTCATCTGTAAAATGAAGATAATAAAAAGTCCTACCTCAATGAGTTATTGAGAATATCAAATGAAATACTTTAACATATATCATTAATTTATGTATCATGTATATCAAGGCCTAAGTTTAGCGTTTAACAATTATAATGTTCCATAAATGTAAACTTTTATTATGTTACTCTTTATAAGGGCAACACTGGTTCTTAAACGTAAATATATCACACAGAAATCATAGTGACAAAGAAAGAGGATTGATTTTAATAACTATGCATAGAAAGCTTACTTAACTTGGGAGTCGTCAGATTGAATTTTAATCCTTACTTTAGGAGCTGCAATTTGAAGTGAAAACCTCAATCTAACAAAAAAATCTGGAGCCTTACTTTATTCCAAGGCTTCCAGAGTTTTGAACTTGAGGGAGAAAAGTGACCTTTTGTTTGGAATACTTTTTTTCAAGTGTTCTAAGACCCTTTAAAAGGCAATAACCCCTTGTTAATTGCCACTTACTGCTTGTTTTTCTTTCCAAGGGTTCAGCCTCAAGTGCCTGGAAAGGGGAAAGAGACTGTCTACAAAAAAAAAGAAAACATAAAATCAGATAAAAACCTTGTGGAGATGGCTATATCCTGGGTCAAGTTGGCATAACTTAATGCAACGAATCTATTCTGTGATATTAATTAAATGGCATATCAAGAACATACAGAATACAGACAGTAGAGTCAGGATTTTAGGTCCAGTACATGTTTCACATAATCTCAGCTGCTTTTTGTTATTCTCAGGACAAGTCACACCAACATACATATATTAAACACATATTATGGCGAGGTCAATTTGGTACACTAATTTAATACACTTTAGCAACCCTCTTCTTTCTACTCCAAATGAATAAGGAATAAAAAATTACACAGATAAACAGACCATAAAAATAATCAAGCTCAAATATAAGAAAAAAAAGCATCTTATTAGACAAGAAAAAAGCAGAATGATGAGTGCCACTAAGCCATTGGCTTGCTGGACTCTGAATTATCAAGCAGGTATTGAAAGTTCAGAGATTTTTTTTATTGGTGTGGGAAGAAAGGAGACTAAAATTCAGTGGCATTCGAGCCCCATCCTAGGGACTACCTCTGCTTGTGTAAAGAAGCTAAAAAAGTATTGCTGCCAAACCCTGGCAAACTGCAGGTCTAGGAAAGAAGAACATCACTGATGAAACCTTGCAACCAGAATTTGGGCCAAGCCTAGTGGTGATTGTAACTGATTCTACTGGATCTGTAGTATTCTCTGCAACATCATGAGACAGTAACTCAGAACCTCCATTCTGAAACGTGGTAGTGGATTGAAGCCTGGAGTGCTGAGAGAAAGCAACCAAAAAGCCTCTAGAAAGGGTTGAGGGAGCACAGGCTAATAAATAAACATAGGCAAGAGGTGGAGAACCAAAACTATCCATTCAAATCAGGCAGAAAACCCAAATCCCAAAAATACATGAAGAAATTTAATAACAAGAATAATTAGTTAGGTAATGAATTTACTCAAGCAAACAATAATGTTATACAGCTGCCTGGATAATAAAATAAGTATGTTCACTATAGTCAAAGCAACAAAGAGTGAATATAATAAAATATATGCAATGAAAGCAACACATGTAGAAATATAAAAGTAATAAAAATGTTGAATACAAAATGTCACTGAAATTTAAAGAATGCAATAGATGAGACAAACTCATTTGGACATAGTCAAAGAGTAAGTTGGTTAATTGGAAGACAGAGTACTAAAGAACATCCAACATACAGTAGCCATAAAAATATAAAAATAAGGACCTTTGAGAAGATGGCCAAATAGGAACAGCTCTGGTCTGAGGCTCCCAGAGAGACCAACAAGGAAGGCAAGTGATTTCTGCATTTCCAACTAAAGTACCCAGTTCATCACATTGGGTCTGGTTAGGCAGTGGGTGAAGTCCAAAGAGGGAGAGCAGAAGCAGGGTGGGGCATCATCTCACCCAAGAAATGCAAGGATCTGGGGACCTCCTTCCCCCAGTCAAGGGAAGCCGACAGAGACTGTGCTATCTGACCCAGATACTACACTTTTCTCACGGCTTTTGCAATCTGTGTATCAGGAGATTCCCTCATATGCCTACACCACCAGGGACCTAGGTTTCAAGCACAAAACTGAGTGGCTGTTTGGGCAGACACCAAGCTAGAAAAAGTAGTTTTTTTCTTTTGTACCCCAGTGGCACCTGGAACCCTTGCAAGACAGAACCATTCACTCCCCTGGAAAGGGGATTGAAGCCAGGGAGCCAACTGGTCTCTCTCAGTGGGTCTCACTTTTACAGAGCCAGCAAGCTAAGAACCACTGGCTTGAAATTCTCACTGCCAGCACAGCAGTCTGAAGTCTACATGGGATGACTGAGCTTAGCGAAAGGAGGGACATCAGCCATTACTAAGGCTTGAGTAGGCGGTTTTCCCCTGACAGTGCAAAGGAGGCCAGGACATTTGGACTGGGCAGAATTCACCACAGCCTGGCAAGGGGCTGTGGCCAGACTGTCTCTCTATATTCCTCCTCACTGGGCAGGATATCTCTGAAAGAAAGGCAGCAGCCCAAGTCAGGGGCTTATAGAAAAAACTCCCATCTCCCTGGGATAGAGCACATGGGAGAAGGGACAACTGTGGGCACAGCTTCAGCAGACTTAAATGCTCCTGCCTGCCAGCTCTGAAGAGAGCAGCTGATACTGAAAAGGAGGATTCTCCCAGTGCAGTTCTTGAGCTCTGCTAAGGGACAGACTGCCTCGTCAAGTGGGTCCCTGGCCCCCATGCCTCCTGACGGGGAGAGACCTCCCAAAAGGGGTCGACAGACACCTCATACAGAAGAGCACCCACTGGTATGAGGGTAGTACTCTGCTGGGACGGAGCTTCCAGAGGAAGGTACAGGCAGCAATCTTTGCTGCTCTGCAGCCACCACTGGTGATACCCAGGTAAACAAGGTCTGGAGTGGACCTCCAACAAACTGCAGCAGACCTGCAGAAGAGGGGCCTGTTAGAAGAAAAAGATACGGAAAACAGCATCAACATCAACATAAAGAACCCCCAAACAAAAACCACATCCAAAAGTCATCAGCCTCAAAGATCAAAGGTACATAAATCCATGAAGGTAAGGAAAAACCAGCACAAAATGCTGAAAATTTCAAAAACCAGAATGCCTCTTCTCCTCTGAAGGATCACAATTTCTCCATTTCACAATGGGATTGTAAACTAGTTCAACCATTATGGAAAAGAGTATGGCAATTCCTCAAGGATCTAGAACTAGATGTACCATATGACCCAGCCATCCCATTACTGGGTATATACCCAAAGGATTATAAATCATGCTGCTATAAAGACACATGCACATGTATGTTTATTGTGGCACTATTCACAATAGCAAAGACTTGGAATCAACCCAAATGTCCATCAATGACAGACTGGATTAAGAAAATGTGGCACATATACAGCATGGAATACTATGCAGCCATAAAAAAAATGAGTTTGCATCCCTTTTAGGGCCATGGATGCAGCTGGAAACCATCATTCTTAGGAAACTATCACAAGAACAGAAAACCAAACACCGCATGTTGTCACTCATAGGTGGGAACTGAACAATGAGAACACTTGGACTCGGGAAGGGGAACATCACACACCGGGGCCTATCATGTGAAGGGGGAGGGGGGAGGGATTGCATCGGGAGTTATACCTCATATAAATGACGAATTGTTGGGTGCTGACGAGTTGATGTGTGCAGCACACCAACATGGCACAAGTATACATATGTAACAAACCTGCATGTTATGCACATGTACCCTAGAACTTAAAGTATAAGTAAAAAAAAAAAAAAAAAAGCTTATCCACCACCATCAACTGGCTTCATTCCTGTGATGCAAGGATGGTTAAACATATGAAAATAAATAAATGTAGCCCATCACATAGACAGTACCAATGACAAAAAACACATGATGATCTCAACAGATGCAGAAAAGGCCTTTGATAAAATTCAAAACCCCTTCATGCTAAAAACTCTCAATAAACTAGAGATTAATTGAAAATATCTCAAAATAATAAAAGCTGTTTGTTGAAAACCCACAGCCAATATCATACTGAATGGGCAAAAGCTGGAAGCATTTCCTTTGAAAACTGGCACAAGACAAGGATGCACTTTCTCACCACTCCTATTCAACATAATATTGAAAGTTCTGGCCAGGGAAATCAGGTAAGAGAAAGATATAAATGGTATTCAAATAGGAAGAGAGGAAGTCATATTGCCTTTGTTTGCAGATGACATGATTGTATATTTAGAAAGCCCCATAATCTCAGCCCCAAAACTGCTTAACCTGATAAGCAACTTCAGCAAAGTCTCAGGATACAAAATCAGTGTGCAAAAATCACAAGGATTCCTATACACCAACATTAGATAAACAGACAGACAAATCATGAGTGAACGCCCATTCACAAATTGCTACAAACAGAATAAAAAACCTAGGAATACAACTTACAAGGGACGTGAAGGACCTCTTCAAGGAGGACTACTAACCACTGCTCAAGGAAATAAGAGAGAAACAAATGAAAAAGAATTCCATGCTCATGGATAGGAAGAATCAATATCATGAAAATGGCCATACTACCCAAAGGAATTTATAGATTCAAGGCTATTCCCATCAAGCTACCACTGACTTTCTTCACAGAACTAGGAAAACCTACTTTAAATTTCATATGGAACCAAAAAAGAGCCCATATAGCCAAGACAATCCTAAGCAAAAAGAAAAGCTGGAGGCATCACGTTACCTATCTTCAAACTATACCACGAGGCTACAGTAACCAAAACAACACGGTATATCTGTTTTGGTACCGACAGATATATATATCTGTCTATAGACCAATGGGACAGAACAGACGCTTCAGAAATAATACCACACATCTACAATCATCTGATCATTGACAAACCTGATGAAAACAAGCAATGGGGAAAGATTCCCTATTCAATAAATGGTGCTGGGAAAACGGGCTAGCCATATGCAGAAAACAGAAACTGGACCCCTTCCTTACACCTTATACAAAAATTAACTCAAGATGGATTAAAGGCTTAAACATAAAACCTAAAACCATAAAACCCTTAGAAGAAAACCTAGGCAATACCTTTCAGGACACAGGCATGGGCAAAAACTTCATGACTAAAACACCAAAAGCAATTGCAACAAAAGAGACTTAAATGTTAGACCTAAAACCATAAAAACCCTGGAAGAAAACCTAGGTAATACCATTCAGGACATAGGCATGGGCAAGGACTTCATGTCTAAAACACCAAAAGCAATGGCAACAAAAGCCAAAATAGACAAATGGGATTTAATTAAACTAAAGAGCTTCTGCAAAGCAAAATAAACTATCATCAGTGAACAGGCAACCTACAGAATGGGAGAAAAGTTTTGCAATCTACCCATCTGACAAAGGTCTAGTATCCAGACTCTAGAGGCATCTTAAACAAATTTACAACAGAAAAACAAACAACCCCACCAAAAAGTGGGTGAAGGAAATGAACAGACATTTCTCAAAAGAAGGCATTTATCCTTGCCCATGCCTATGTCCTGAATGGTACTACCTAGATTTTCTTCTAGGGTTTTTATGGTATTAGGTCTAACATTTAAGTCTCTAATCCATCTTGAATTAATTTTCGTATAAGGGGTAAGGAAAGGATCCAGTTTCAGCTTTCTACTTGTGGCTAGCCAATTTTCCCAGCACCATTTATTAAATAGGGAATCCTTTCCCCATTTCTTGTTTTTGTCAGGTTTGTCAAAGATCAGATGGCTGTAGTCATGTCTAAAACACCAAAAGCAACGGCAGCAAAAGCCAAAATTGACAAATGGGATCTCATTAAACTAAAGAGCTTTTGCACAGCAAAAGAAACTACCATCAGAGTGAACAGGCAACCTACAGAATGGGAGAAAATTTTTGCAACCTACTCATCTGACAAAGGGCTAATATCCAGAATCTACAAAGAACTCAAACAAATATACAAGAAAAAAACAAACAACCCCATCAAAAAGTGGGCAAAGGATATGAACAGACATTCTCAAAAGAAGACATCCATACAGCCAACAGACACATGAAAAAATGCTCATCATCACTTGCCATCAGAGAAATGCAAATCAAAACCACAATGAGATACCATCTCACACCAGTTAGAATGGCAATCATTAAGAAGTCAGGAAACAATAGATGTTGGAGAGGATGTGGAGAAATAGGAACACTTTTACACTGTTGGTGGGATTGTAAACTAGTTCAACCATTATGGAAAACAGTATGGCGATTCCTCAAGGATCTAGAACTAGATGTACCATATGACCCAGCCATCCCACTACTGGGTATATACCCAAAGGATTATAAATTACTCTACTACAAAGACACATGCACACGTATGTTTATTGCGGCACTATTCACAATAGCAAAGACTTGGAATCAACCCAAATGTCCATCTGTGACAGACTGGATTAAGAAAATGTGGCACATATACACCATGGAATACTATGCAGCCATCAAAAAGGATGAGTTTGCGTCCTTTGTAGGGACATGGATGCAGCTGGAAACCATCATTCTTAGCAAACTATCACAAGAAGAGAAAACCAAACACCGCATGTTCTCACTCATAGGTGGGAACTGAACAATGAGATCACTTGGACTCGGGAAGGGGAACATCACACACTGGGGCTATCATGGGGAGGGGGGAGGAGGGAGGGATTGCATTGGGGAGTTATACATGATATAAACGTTATGCACATGTACCCTAGAACTTAAAGTATAATAAAAATAAAAAAATAAAAAAATAAAAAAATAAAAAAATAAAAAAAAAAAAAAAAAAGAAGGCATTATGTGGCCAACAAACTTATGAAAAAATGCTTATGGTCACTGGTCATTAAAGAAATGCAAATCAAAACACAATGAGATACCATTTCATGTCAGTTAGAATGGTGGTCATTTAAAAGTCAGGAAACAACAGATGTTGGCAAGGCTGTGGAGAAATAGGAATGCTTTTACACTGTTGGTGGGAATGTAATTAGTTCAATCACTGTGGAAGACAGTGTGACAATTCCTCGAGGATCTAGAACCAGAGATACCATTTGACCCAGGAATACCATTACTAGGTATATACCCAAAGGATTACAAATCATTCTACTATAAAGACACATGAACACATATGTTTATTGCACCACTATTTACAATAGCAAAGACTTGGATCCAACCCTAATGCCCATCAATGACAGACTGGATAAAGAAAATGTGAAACACATACACCATGAAATACTATACAGTCATAAAAAAGAATGAGTTCATGTCCTTTGCATGGACATGGATCAAGCTGGAAACCATCAATTTCAGCAAACTAACACAGGAACAGAAAACCACACCACATGTTCTTACTGATAAGTGGGAGTTGAACAATGAGAACACATGGACACAGGAAGGGGAACATCACATACTGGGGCCTGTTGTGGGGTGGGGGTCATGGAGAGGGAGGGCATTAGAACAAATATTTAATGCATGTGGGGCTTAAAACCTATACGACGAGTTGATAGGTGCAGCAAAGCACCATGGCACATGTATACCTATGTAACAAACCTGCACATTCTGCACATATATCCCAGAACTTAAAGTAAAATAAAAAAAGAAAAAATATATATGTATATATAAATACAAAAGAATAGTGAAGAGAAATTGAGGGTATATTGAGAAACTCCAACATTCATATAATAAAAGTTTCAAGAGAATTATAAAGGATTAATAACTGAGGATAAATTGCTAATGACTTTCCAGATTTGAAGAAAGACATGAGTTCTCAAAAGTCCACTGAACAGGATAAATACAAGTAAACCCATTCCAAGACACACTGATTAAAACCTTCTAACATCAAGAATAAAGTGTCAGGGAAGGTGGGTGTTTGATACAATGGCAGTGGTGCTGAGTTGGGTACTGCTTGAGGTGTGTCAGTCTTCATAACCTCTGAGAAGCCAGAGGTATTTTCTGTATTTGATATATTTCTTATCTGAAATAATTTTCCCTCATTATTTCCAATAGTATTTTAAGTGCAATATGCCATAGAGATGCTCAAGCTTTGTTTCATAGCCATTAGTATACAGACTTCAGAGGTATCTTATCTGTGTGCCTAGCTACAGAAAAGAGAATTATACCTATTGCCCTGCAGCAGTGAGAAAATTGTAGATATTGTCAGGAGTAGGCTATTGCTGATTATAAGACTTTAACGGATAAAGCTACTGTACAGACACAGATTGCTGGCTCACCTGCAATAAAACAATAACACTGGAGATTTTTAAAAATTCAAACCTAGCTGTGCAATTTAGAGAAGATGAAGATATAGATGCCACACTTCATTCCATGGAAATAATCGCCAGATGTTTCATATGAACTCTTCTGGGGCTTCTTGTACAATGTGATGGTTGAGCAACTGGCTCTGCCTCAGAGGATGCTGAGAGCTTTTTGCAAGAAGTTTACCATAAATTACTGAAGCCCTACAGCATTAAAAATTAGAAATAATTCAAATACGTTAAAATGCATAGAACATACATATTCAATTTGATCAACTCTGACAATTGCATACACCCATGTAACTACCATTCAGCATGAGATGTGGAACATTTCTTTCACCCCAGAGGATTTTCTCATCCTCTTTCCAATCTTCACTCACCTTGTAACTACTTTCTGTCTTCTATCATCATAGATTAGTTGTTCTTGTATTTGTACTTTATCTAAAAAGAATTATATGACATTAATAATAAATCATAATAAAGCAACAATCTTAAGAGCCACTAGAGGGGAAAAAGCTTTATTCTAAAGGAAGATCAACTAGACTGAGGGCAAAAACAATGGATACTAGAAATACTTATAAATGTTGAAGTAAAATAACTGTCGCTCATAAGTTTGTACTCAACTATTCAAGTGTGAGAGCAAAATAAAGACATTTTCTGTCATTAGAGTCAACTAAAGATCATCACTATACCCACAGATAAACAATGTTTTTTAGTAGTATGAGGAGCGAAGCCACAGGGAAAATATGGGGGAAGAGAAACAACAATGAAGAAAGAAACTAACAGGCTGTGTTATTGTGACTATAAAATTATAACTGATTTTTTTTGTGTTTAAAAGGGTAAAGAAAAAAAAAAACTGTGTCCAAAATAATAAGTAGGGGTTCAATGGGTAGTTCCAGAATACTAAGGTTTTTGCCATAGTTAAAAGGATAGGAAATATTGAGTAATGAAAGATTTTGTTAGAAATATTAATTGTGTGTACATCTAAAAAATTTAAAGGCAAACACAGTAAGAACATAATCTGCAGCATCCAAAGCAGCAGAGGAAATAAGGGACAAAGAAGCCAAGGAAAGTGATGTTAAACTCAAAACTTGGCCAGGCGCAGTGGCTCACGCCTGTAATCCTCCCACTTTGGGAGGCCAAGGCAGGTAGATCACTTGAGCCAGGAGTTCAAGACTAACCTGGACAACATGGCGAGACTCCAGCTCTACCAGAAATACAAAAATTAGCCAGGTGTGTGTGGTAGCATGTAGTCTCAGTAACTTGGGAGGCAGAGGTGGGAAAATCACTTGTGCCCCAAAAGGTCAAGGCTGCAGTGAGCCATGATTACGCCACTGCATTCCAGCCTGAGCGATAGAGCAAGACCTTGTCTTGAAACAAACAAACTGAAAACCCCCCAAAATAGTAGAAATGAGTCAAAATCTATTCATAAACATAATAATGTAAAAAAGTTAACTTCATCTAATAAAGACAAGATAACCAGAATCATTTTTAAATAATTGAGCTATATAGTATTTCTAAGAGCTACATCTAAAAGAAAAAACATCAAAAAATTAAATATTGGAGAAAATAGAATTAAAGGCAAAAAGCATCAATAGAGGGACACTCCAAAATAATAAAAGAAACAGTGCATCATGGACTTGGATGCATGTCTCCAGGTAGCAACAAAACAGATAAACAAAACTGACAGAATTACGAGGAGACATTTATGAATCTGCAAACAAGACAGAATTGCACTCTGCTTTATTATATTAGAAACAGAGAAAAAGAACAAAAGCCCTAGAATACCCTAAAGCATATTAAAGAAAATACAGTGGGGAGATTTTTCCTACCAAACACCAAGTCTTATTATAAAGCTATAGTAAATTAAGACCATTATTAATAAAGGGAAAACAAAAGGCCCAAAGGAAAAATAGAGTCAAGAAACAAACCCATATAAATTTAAAAGTCCCAATAAATAAATCCCAATAAAATTAAAGATTAACCTATATATAAAAACCTGCACCCAAGAAATAACCTCATTTTTTTCAAGAATTTGCAAAATGTACCATAAGTCTAAAAAATTTCAAATAATATGTAACGTATTAACTTTCTCTAATCACAACACAATTAACTATGAAATATAGTAAAAATAAGAAAAAATGCTTACAAATTTCAAACCCCCCCCCTTTTTTTTTTTGAGACAGAGTTTCACTCTTGTTGCCCAGGCTGGAGTGCAGTGGTGCAATCTCAGCTCACTGCAACCTCCACCTCCCAGGTTCAAGTGATTCTCCTGCCTCAGTCTCCCGAATAGCTGGGATTACAGGCGCCTGCCACCATGCTCAGCTAATTTCTTGTATTTTTAGTAGAGACGGGGTTTCCCCATGTTGGGCAGGCTGGTCTCAAACTCCTGCCCTCAGGTGATCCGCCCACCTCGCCTCCCAATCAAAAACCATTCTTTAAAATCTCATTCGTTAAAGAAGAGTTCAAAATGAAAATTACAAGATATTCAAGCCTAAACAGCAATGAACAGATTCTGAAACTTGAGAGATGCAGTAAAGTGACATTTAGAAAGGTATTTATAGCTCTAAATGAACAATTGTACAGAAAAATAAAACACATTACAAATGATGTCTTTCACCAAAAATATTAAAAACCCAACAAACTTAACAAACCTTACTAAAAGACATAAAGTATGGTCTTTTTTTTTTTTTTTTTTTTTTTTTTTTTTTTTTTTTTTTTTTTTTTTTTTTTTTTTTTTTGAGACGGAGTCTCGCTCTGCCGCCCAGGCTGGAGTGCAGTGGCCGGGTCTCAGCTCACTGCAAGCTCCGCCTCCCGGGTTTACACCATTCTCCTGCCTCAGCCTCCCAAGCAGCTGGGACTACAGGCGCCCGCCATGTCGCCCGGCTAGTTTTTTTTGTATTTTTAGTAGAGACGGGGTTTCACCATGTTAGCCAGGATGGTCTCGATCTCCTGACCTCGTGATCCGCCCGTCTCGGCCTCCCAAAGTGCTGGGATTACAGGCTTGAGCCACCGCGCCCGGCCAGTATGGTCTTAATAAATGAATAGATATACCATGCTAATATAATGAAATTCTCAGTATCATAAAGATATCAACATTCTGCATTTTACTCTAAAAATGGAATAGCATTCCAATCAAAATTCCAGAAAGAGTGTTAAAACAACTTTTCAAATTGATCCTCAATATTACAGAGGGGAACAAAAGCCCTAGGATATCTAAGACATATTACAGAAAATGCAATTAGAAGATTTGTTCTACTAGACACCTATACTTATTATAAAGCTATAGTAAATTAAAACTATGTTATTAACAAAGGGAAGACTCAAAGAAACAAAGGAGTCCAGAAACAGATCCCATCATCTGTACTCTCTATCCCTCTTTTTCTCTGTAGCACTTATTCCCTAAAATGATACACAATTCTATTATTTAATGGTCTTGTTCAATAAAGACTGAAATTTTTGGTTGGGTGCGGTGGCTCATGCCTGTAATCCCAGCACTCTGGAAGGCCGAGACTGGCAGATCACTTGAGGTCAGGAGTTTCAGACCAGCCCGGCCAACATAGTGAAACTCCGTCTCTACTAAAAACACAAAAATTAACCAGGCGTGGTGGCATGCACCTGTAATCCCAGCTATTCAGGAGGCTGAGGCACGAGAATTGCTTGAACCGAGGAGACTGAGTTTGTAATGAGCCAAGATGCTGAGATCACGCCACTGCACTCTAGCCTGGGTGACAGAGAGAGACACCATCTCAAAAAAAAAAAAAAAAAAAAAAAAGACTGAGACGTTTGCCTGTATTTGTTCATTTTTTTTGATGAAGTATTCCCAGTGCCCAGAAGAATCCCTGGCTCAATAAATATTTAGTGAATGAATAAGATCTAAATGTGAATATCAAAACTGATATTTGTAATTTTAATTAATTAATTAATTTTTTGAGACCGGGTCTCACTCTGTCACCCAGGCTGGAGTGGTGATCTAGGCTCACTGCAGCCCCTGCCTCTCAGGCTCAAGCAATCCTCCCACCTCAGCCTCCCGAATAGCTGGGACCACAGGTGTGTGCCAGCTAATTTACAAAAATTAGCCAGGTGCTAATATTTGTAATTTTTGTGGAGATAGGCTTTCGCCATGTTGCCCAGGCTGGTCTCTAACTGCTGAGCTCAAATTGATCTGCCTGCCTCGGCCTCCCAAAGGGCTGGGATTGCAGGTGTGGGCCACCATGCCCGGACTGAAACTGGTATTCTTTAGAATATAGGGGAATAAATATGGTTGTGTCCTTGGAGTAGAGAAGAATTTCTTAGAAATATAAAAAAATGGATTACATAAAAACTTAAAACTCATGGACACACATACAGACAGAAGTAACAAACAAAGGGTAAAAACAAGCCACTACAGACTGCAGGAAGATTTATGAGACACATAAAACAAGAACACAAGAGGAACTTCAGCGTATCAACAAGAAAAGAACAAATAACACAATAGAATAGGCAAAGGACATGAAAAGGCTAGCTCACAGAAGAAAAGCCCTAAATGGCCAAGAAAACACAAATGAAGGTCAACCTCAATAATAATCAGAAAAATGCAAATTAAAACAGAATAAGGTTGTTACACACCATCAGATTAGAAATAGCTAGTAAATTAAAAGATACTTAAAACTTACAGCCTGGGAATTCTATATTTAGGTTATATTCTAGAGAACTTCTTTCACATGCACACACTGAGAAATATATCAGAAAAACAGCACTGTTGAAATGGTAAAACAAATGAAAAATAGCTAATAGCCTGATGTCCACAGCAAATACAAGGATATGTAATAGACTAATATTAGCATGTAAACCAAAGCTATGCATTTCAATATGAATCAATTTCAAAAAGATAATTTTGAATGAAAAAAGTAGTAAATGAATATATACCATATGCTATCATTTAAATGAAATTTTAAAGGCTGCAAAACAATACTATTTAAATTATTTAAAAATATATAGGGAAAGTGTAAAACCATGCAAAGGGAGAAAAGAGAAAAGGATTAGGGAGGAGTACACAGAGAGTTTCAATTGAGGCTATAATGTGGAAAAATACATCAATTACGAGATACCAATTCACATTCATCATTTTGGCAAAAAAAAAAAAAAGCATGCAAACAATAACATCGAGCTTTGACAAGAATGGAAGGAAATACTCTCATCCACTAGTTGTAAGAGTGTAAACTGGTACAAATATATAAAAGGCAATTTGTCTGTGTTTATTACAAGTTATAATTTGAGTACCTTAAGATTCTGACGTTTTAACTTCCAGGCATGTATTCTAGAATGCACTTGTAACTATGATTAAGGAAACAGGAGAGGGTGCACCCCACACTACTGCTTGGAATGCTGAAAATAGTTAAAATGTCCATCAATGTGGATGGCAACAGGGGACTTAAATACCGTAAAAACTATACTAAGGAGCACTATGTAGCTTTAACACACACACACACACACGCTGGGCATGGCTGCTCATGTCTGCAATCCCAGCACTTTGGGAGGCGGAGGCACTTTGGGTGGATCACCTGTGGTCAGAAGTCCGAGACCAGCCTGGCCAACATGGTGAAACCCCGTCTCTGCCAAAAACACAAAAATTAGCCAGGCATGGTGGCACGTGCCTGTAATCCCAGCAACTCGGGAGGTCGAGGCAGGAGAATCTCTTGAACCCGGAAGGCAGAGGTTGCAGTGAGACAAGACTGTACCATTGCACTCCAGCCTGGGCGACAAAAGTGAAACTCCATCTCAAAAAAAAAAAAAAAAAAAAAATATAATATATATATATATATATATATATAGTAGGAAGACTGAGTGCAGTTCAGGAGAACTGTTTAGTGAAAAAATTCAAGTTGTAGGTTATTGGAATCTACCAGAGGAATTACTTGTATTGAGGAGAGGATTCAGGCATAAGTGGTGATGACCAAAAGCCTACCTGTAGTGATGGTAAGGCCCATGATGTCGCAGAATTGACCAGAAGACTGCCTCTAGAGAGAGAAATATCCTATTATGGCGACACAAATGCTACCATCCTCCATCGCAAAAGAGTACCACACTCAAGGGGCGCAGCTCTCCACAGGCCTTCCTATATTACTTAGGAATTTACGTGAGTGAACCCACCCATGAAAAAGAGAGACATTATGATGCTGGGTAGAGCTAACTGGAAGCCTGCCAATAGAAATGCAAGGTATCCTATGGTGGGTGGTTCACCCATATGTGGGCTTGTATGATAAAGAGGACCCTTATGTGGGAAGGGCTGTTGAGTGGACTGCCTATAAATAGAAAATACATAATTGCCATGGGCAGGCCTACTGAGATGCCTCCCAATATGAGAATACCACTCTGGTGTTGGTAAGATTGAGCATAGGACTGACCGTGTGATATGGAAGGACCTGGTGTGTACTCAGAAGAATAGAGAACTCCTTGCAGAGAAAAATCCTATGGTATATGCAGGTATTTACCAAGAGAAATGAGAACAACTTTTACGTGGGTGGAACTGACTAGAAGCCTGCTTCTACAGAAGAGAAATACTCTGGGTTGAGAGGGAATGAAGAGAAGCCTTCGAATAAAGAATAGAAGAACCTTAGTTATAGATGGGATTCACTAGAAGCCTGCAAACCATAAGAAGGACTTGATGGGGATGGGGCTGTCCAAAGACTTGCCTGTAATGATGATGGCGAAGACATTTTTCTGGTTGGAGCTGGCAGAGGGGTTTGATTGTATTAACAAAAAGGACTCCGGAAGATGGCCGAATAGGAACAGCTCCAGCCTCCAGCTCCCAGCGTGAGTGACACAGAAGACAGGTGATTTCTGCATTTTCAAATGAGGTACTGGGTTCATGTCACTGGGGCGTGTCAGACAGTTGGCGCTGGCCGGCAGGTGTAGCCCGATGAGCCAGAGCTGAAGCAGGGTGAGGCGTCACCTCATCTGGGAAGTGCAAGGGGGAAGGGAATTCCTTTTCCTAGCCAAAGGAAATTGCGACATACAACACCAGGAAAATCGGGTAACTCCCACCCTAATACTGCGCTTTACCAAGGGTCTTAGCAAATGTCACATCAGGAGATTATATCCCACACCTGGCCTTGAGGGTCCCACGCCCATGGAGCCTCCCTCATTGCTAGGATAACAGTCTGAGATCTAACTGCAAGGATATCCAGGAATTGAACTCATCTCTGCACCAAGCGGACCTAATAGACATCTACAGAACTCTCCACCCCAAATCAACAGAATATACATTCTTCTCAGTACCACATCGCACTTATTCCAAAATTGACCACATAGTTGTAAGTAAAGCACTCCTCAGCAAATGAAAAAGAATAGAAATTATAACAAACTGTCTCTCAGACCACAGTGCAATTAAACGAGAACTCAGGACTAAGAAAATCAATCAAAACCGCTCAACTACATGGAAACTGAGCAACCTGCTGCTGAATGACTACTGGGTACATAACAAAACGAAGGCAGTAATAAAAATGTTCTTTGAAACCAATGAGAACAAAGATACAACATACCAGAATCTCTGGGACACATTGAAAGCAGTGTGTAGAGAGAAATTTAGAGCACTAAATGCCCACAAGAGAAAGTAGGAATGATGGAAAATTGGCGCCCTAACATCACAATTAAAAGAATTAGAGAAACAAGAGCAAACACATTCAAAAGCTAGCAGAAGGCAAGAAATAACTAAGATCAGAGCAGAACTGAAGGAGATAGAGACACAAAAAAACCCTCCAAAAAAATCAATGAATCCAGGAGCTGGTTTTTTGAAAAGATCAACTAAATTGATAGACCGCTAGCAAGACTAATTAAGAAGAAAAGAGAGAAGAATCAAATAGATGCAATAAAAAATGATAAAGGGGATATCACCACTGACCCCACAGGTATACAAACTGTCATCAGAGAATACTATAAACACCTCTACGCAAATTACAAAACCTAGAAGAAATGGATAATTTCCTGGACATTTACACTCTTCCAAGACTAAACCAGGAAGAAGTTGAATCCCTGAATAGACCAATAGCAGGCTCTGAAATTGAGGTAATAATTAATAGCCTACCAACTAAAAAAAGTCCAGGACCAGATGAATTCACAGCTGAATTCTACCAGAGGTACAAGGAGGAGCTGGTACCATTCCTTCTGAAAGTATTCCAATCAATAGAAAAAGAGGGAATCCTCCCTAACTCATTTTACAAGGCCAACATCATCCTGATACCAAAGTCTGACAGAGATACCACAAAAATGAGAATTTTAGAGCAATATCCCTGATGAACATCAATGTGAAAATCCTCAATAAAATACTGGCAAACCAAATCCAGCAGCACATCAAAAAGCTTATCCACCATGATCGAGTGGGCTTCATCTCTGCGATGCAAGGCTGATCCAACATACACAAATCAATAAACGTAATCCAGCATACAAACAGAACCAAAGAGAAAAACCACATGATTATTTCAACAGATGCAGAAAAGGCCTTTCACAAAATTCAACAGCCCTTCATGCTAAAAACTCTCAGTAAATTCGGTATTGATGGAACGTATCTCAAAATCATAAGAGTTATTTATGACAAACCCACAGCCAATATAATACTCAATGGGCAAAAACTGGAAGCATTCCCTTTGGAAACTGGCACAAGACAGGGATGCCCTCTCTCACCACTCCTATTCGACATAGTGTTGGAAGTTCTGGGCAATCAGGCAAGAGAAAGAAATCAAGGTATTCAGTTAGGAAAAGAAAAAGTCAAATTGTCCCTGTTTGCAGATAACATGATTGTATATTTAGAAAACCCCATTGTCTCACCCCAAAATCTCCTTAGGCTAATAAGCAACTTCAGCAAAGTCTCAGAATACAAAATCAATGTGCAAAAATCGCAAGCATTCTTATGCACCAGTAACAGACAAACAGAGAGCCAAATCATGAATGAACTCCCATTCACAATAGCTTCAAAGAGAACGAAATACCTAGGAATCCAACTTACAAGGGATGTCAAGGACCTCTTCAAGGAGAACTACAAAGCACTTCTCAGTGAAATAAAAGAGGACAAAAACAAATGGAAGAACATACCATGCTCATGGATAGGGAGAATCAATATGGTGAAAATGGCCATATTACCCAAGGTAATTTGTAGATTCAATGCCATCCCCATTAAGCTACCAATGACTTTCTTCATAGAATTGGAAAAAACTACTTTAAAGCTCATATGGAACCGAAAAAGAGCCCACATTGCCAAGACAATCCTAAGTCAAAAGAACAAAGCTGGAGGCAGCATGTCACCTGACTTCAAACTATACCACAGGGCTACAGTAACCAAAACAGCCTGGTACTGGTACCGAAACAGAGACATAGACCAATGGAACAGAACAGAGCCCTCAGAATAATACCACACATCTACAGCCATCTGATCTTTGAGAAACCTGACAAAAGCAAGAAATGGCAAAAGGATTCCCTATTTAATAAATGGTGCTTGGAAAATTGGCTAGCCATGAGTAGAAAGCTGAAACTGGATCCTTTCCTTACTGCTTATACAAAAATTAATTCAAGATGGATTAGAGACTTAAATGTTAGAACTAATACCATAAAAAGCCTAGAAGAAAACCTAGGTAATACTATTCAGGACTTAGGCATGGGCAAGGACTTCATGTCTAAAACACTAAAGGCAACAACAACAAAAGCCAAAATTGACAAATGGGATCTAATTAAACTAAAGAGCTTCTGCAAAGCAAAAGAAACTACCATCTGAGTGAACAGGCAGCCTACAGAATGGGAGAAAATTTTTGTAATCTACTCATCTGACAAAGGGCTAATATCTAGAACCTATAAAGAACTCAATCAAATTTACAAGAACAAAATAAACAACCCCATCAAAAAGTGGGCAAAGGATATGAACAGACATTTCTCAAAAGAAGACATTCGTACAGCCAACAGACACATGAAAAAATGTTCATCATCACTCGCCATCAGAGAAATGCAAATCAAAACCACAATGAGATACTATCTCACACCAGTTAGAATGGCAATCATTAAGAAATCAGGAAACAATAAACATATGTGTGCATGTGTCTTTATAGCAGCATGATTTATAATCCTTTGGGTATATACCCAGTAGTGGGATGGCTGGGTCATATGGTACATCTAGTTCTAGATCCTTGAGGAATTGCCATACTGTTTTCCATAATGGTTGAACTAGTTTACAATCCCACCAACAGTGCAATAGTGTTCCTATCTCTCCACAACCTCTCCAGCACCTGTTGTTTCCTGACTTTTTAATGATTGCCATTCTAACTGGTGTGAGATGGTATCTCATTGTGGTTTTGATTTGCATTTCCCTGATGGCGAGTGATGATGAGCATTTTTTCATGTGTCTGTTAGCTGTATGAATGTCTTCTTTAGAGAAATATCTGTTCATATCCTTTGCCCACTTTTTGATGGCGTTGTTTGTTTTTTTCTTGTAAATTTGTTTGAGTTCTTTGTAGGTTGCGGCACTATTCACAATAGCAAAGACTTGGAATCAACCCAAATGTCCATCAGTGACAGACTGGATTAAGAAAATGTGGCACATATACACCATGGAATACTATGCAGCCATAAAAAAGGATGAGTTTGCGTCCTTTTAGGGACATGGATGCAGCTGGAAACCATCATTCTTACCAAACTATCACAAGAACAGGAAACCAAACACCGCATGTTCTCACTCATAGGTGGGAACTGAACAATGAGATCTCCTGGACTCAGGAAGGGGAACATCACACACCGGGGCCTCTCATGGGGAGGAGGAAGGGGGGAGCGATTGCATTGGGAGTTATACCTGATATAAATGATGAATTGATGGGTGCTGACGAGTTGATGGGTGCAGCACACCAATATGGCACAAGTATACATATGTAACAAACCTGCACGTTATGCACATGTACCCTAGAACTGAAAGTATAATAATAAAAATTAAAAAATAAAAAATAAATTAAAAAATCAGGAAACAACAGGTGCTGGAGAGGATGTAGAGAAATAGGAACACTCTTACATTGTTGGTGGGAGTGTAAACTATTTCAACCATTGTTGAAAACAGTGTGGCGATTCCTCAAGGATCTGGAACTAGAAATACCATTTGACCCAGCCATCCCATTACTGGGTATATACCCAAAGATTATAAGTCATGCTGCTATAAAGACACATGCACATGTATGTTTATTGTGGCACTATTCACAATAGCAAAGACTTGGAATCAACCCAGACATCCATCAGTGACAGACTGGATTAAGAAAATGTGGCACATATACACCATGGAATACTATTCAGCCATAAAAAAGGATGAGTTCATGTCCTTCGTAGGGACATGGATGAAGCTGGAAACCATCATTCTCAGCAAACTATCGCAAGAACAGAAAATCAAATACCACATATTCTTACTCATAGATGGGAATTGAACAATGAGATCACTTGGACACAGGAAGGGAAACATCACACTCCGGGGCCTATTGTGGGGAGGGGTGAATGGGGACGGATAGCATTAGGAGATATACCTAATATAAATGGTGAGTTAATGGGTGCAGCACACCAACATGGCACATGTGTACATATGTAACAAACCTGAACATTGTGCACATGTACCCTAGAACTTAACATATAAAAAATAGGACAAAAAAAAAAAGGACTCTGAATTGGTTGCAGTATCAGAGGTCTGTTTGTAAAAAATTAGGAAAACCCCTGTGTGGTGAGATAAAGTAGAAGTCTGACTATAGTGGTAAAGAGGATCAAAAATGGGCATGGGTGGCTGGGCGCGGTGGCTCACACCTGGATTCTCAGGACTTTGCGAGGCCGAGGCGGGTGTATGACCTGAGGTCAGGAGTTCGAGAACAGTCTGGCCAATATGGAGAAACCCCGTCTCTACTAAAAATACAAAAAAATTTAGCCAGACATGGTGGTGCATGCCTGTCATACCAGCTACTCGGGAGGCTGAGGTATCAGAATCACTTGAACCCAGGAGCCAGTGGTTGCAGTGAGCCAAGATCATGCCACTTCTCTCCAGCCTGGGTGACAGAGTGAGATTCCATCTAGAGAAAAAAAAAGAAAATCCAGGTAATAATCATTTCTGTTGAAATTTCAAGGAAGACATAAGTACTAACTTAACATCAACAAATTAACAAGATGTGCCACTTCTTATAGGCATAATGGTGGAGAAACATAATTTCTGTAGAAACACTTACATAAGTGGGTACTGTCCTGACGTATATTGGGAGCACCTCAGAGTTTGTATAGATAAGAACTGATTTGGAGAGTGAGGGTACTAGTCTCAGTAGGGCACTGTTACCCTTGGTTGACATACTGGCCATGACAGCCCCCTTTCTCCTACAGAGCTCCCCTCAGCCCAAGATCATGCAGTACTTTGTAGTGAAGACTTATCCCTTACAGAATTGATTCCCTTACTGTAGTTTTCAGTTCTAGAATTCCCAGATTTTATTTGACTTTCAAAGAAGTGACTCATCAAGACACTTTCAGAATTGAGATAGGCCTCCACCATCCATTCACCTCAGATGATAGGTGCTTAGAAAAAAGGAGTGTTGTTCACATCCTGAAGGAATAACCTTGCTCTGGCAATGAAGCCACCTACATTCCTATTGTGACTACTGTTTACACTCAGTCACTGCTATGTCATCCTCCTCTTACAGCAGGGGAGTGCACTTATACTCCAGCAAAGAGAGTTATGGTCTTTATCTAACTGTAGTCCTATACTCAGCTAGTA
This sequence comes from Trachypithecus francoisi, assembly GCF_009764315.1. Classification (NCBI taxonomy): domain Eukaryota; kingdom Metazoa; phylum Chordata; class Mammalia; order Primates; family Cercopithecidae; genus Trachypithecus; species Trachypithecus francoisi. The sequence goes on from NW_022681471.1 coordinate 90,886,610, forward strand.
ATTTTCTCACTATCTTTGGGCTTGTACATGAAGGAGATGCTGAACAGCAGCATCAGAAGCTCACATTAGATGGCCAAATACATAAAGAAATGGCTAAAGCTACAAATCATCTTACAACATTCCAAAATGTTGAGTATTCAAAAGTTAGGAAAAATTTCTGGACGTATCCTGTAAAAAAAAAATGAACTTGCTTGTGAAGTGTTGACCTTGATTGGGCCAGAGATGCCTTGTAATTTGTTGAGCATTCTCTAAGCAGACTTTCAGTCTATTGGTGAAATTGCACAATGGTCAAATTGACAGAAATTAAATGATTTGAGCCATTTATTTATGAGTTTGATACAATTAAGAATTAGTAGAGAAAATCGTGTAAAATTTTGTGTGCAGTTTGGGCTGTTTTTCACAATTTGGAGACAGTTTTGGTTTTGTGTTTTATTTGGTAATTTCATTTCTAGTCTATTGTAAACCAATTATTCCCATTCTTATATTTCATAATGTATATATTAATTTCTTAAGTATACATCATTTGAAAATGAATTTTATCAACCACCAAGTTATTATTATGCTTCATAACTCATGCATTTTATATGGATGGGTAAACTATTGTTTCTCCTTTTTGGGGCAATGTTATGCTAAATTTTTAATATTTTATACAGACACTGCATCATTCTCTACTTTTACAATTTACTCAGACCTTGAAGGAATGTTTTTAGACTTGTATCCCACAATGTTCTCCCAAGAATCGGCCTCTGGGTTCCCTCATCCCTTTGGGCATGCATATAGAGTTATGTGGTAAACAGACAATTAATAGCAGTCAACAGTTCCAGGAAATCAAATGCTCAAGCTCACTAGCATCAAACAACAGTAGATGCCAACTATGTCAGGGGACAGGTAGGACTCACTGAACCCAGAGCACTTTACACTGCACATTGAGTTATCTGTGGATAGCTCTTGCATGAGCTAGGGCTCTATCTTTTTTGCGGAGAAACATCTGGTCTGGCATGGCTTAAGAAGCCTTCTCTGCATAGGCTTTAAATGAGAGGGTGGCAGTCTTTTAAATGAACTGCATCATTTAGTCAACTAGAAAAGTAGAATTTAAAAAATTGTAATTGTTATGAAATTTTACAGAAAATTTTATAAAGCTTTTCCACTATATTTCTCTAGGGGTTTTTTATAGTTTTAGCTCTTATGCATAAGCTTTTGATCCATTTGAGTTAATTTTTGTATGTGGTGTTAGGTAAGGGTTCAACTTCATGTTTTTACATGTAGATAACTAGCTTTCACAGCACCATTTGTTGAAAAGTTTGCGTTTACCCCATTTAATGATCTTGACACTCCTGTTGAAAATCGTTTGACCATATATGAAAAGAATTATTTATTAGCACTCTATTATATTTCACTGGTTAATATGTCTCTACACTCTTTTTTATTAAACTATTTTATTGAGGCATGATTAACATACAAAATGCTATATATATTTGATAGATACAACTTGATGAGTTTGGAGATAAGTATATACTCATAAAACCATCACCACAATCTATGCTGTAAACATGTTCATCGCTTCTCAAAATTCCTTATCCTCTTTATTATTTTGCCTGTATGTGTATGAAAAGAAAACATGAAATCTACCATTTAAGGAGTTTTAAAGAATACAATATGATATTTTAAACTATAGGCATAGTGAGGAACAGAGCTCTAGGATTTATTCATCTCGCATGAATAAGATGAGACTTTGTACCCTTTAATTAATATCTCCCATTTCCTTCTCTTCCTACCTGCTAGCAACCACCATTTTACTCTGCTTCTGAGTCTATTTTAGATTTCTCATTGAAATGGTATCACATAGTACTTGTCCATCTGTGTTTAACTTATTTCACTTAGCATAATGTCCTCTAGGTTCATCCATGTTGTCACAAATGGCAGGATGTTCTTCTCTTTAAAGGTCTAATAATATTCTAATGTATGTTTAGATGATATTTATTCTTTCTCCCACCCATATTTTCAAATAAAAATTGTCTATATTTATGGTGTGGAATGTGATGTTTTGATATACATTGTGAAATGATTACCATAATCAAGCTAATTAACATATTTTCATCACACATCGTTATCTTCTCTTGTGAGGAGAATATTGAGATCTACTGTCTCAAGAAAATTGAATATACAATAGAGTATTATTGATCATTGTCATCATGATGTACATTAGAAATCCAGAATATATTCATCCTGCTTAACTGAAACTTTGTACCTTTTGACCAACGTCTCCCCACTTCATTTCCAGCCAGTGGCAACCACCATTTTATTCTTTGCTTCTGTGAGTTTAACATTTTCAAATTCCACATATAAGTAAGATAAAGTTTTTGTCTTTCTGTACTTCAATTATTTCACTTAGCATAAAGCTCTCCTGGTTCATCCATGTTGTTGCAAATGGCAGAATGTCTTACTTTTAAGGTTAATAATATTTTATTTTACATAAAATGTGTATATATATTTATATATACAGCCATGCATTGAGAACGATGTTGATACATTCTGAGAAGTGTGTCGTTAGATGTTTTTGTCATTGTGCAGACATCATAGAGTGTTCTTACACAAACCTAGATGGTATAGCCTATTACACGTCTAGGCTTTATAGTATAGCTTATTGTTCCTAGGCTACAAAGTTGTACAGTGCACTACTGTACTGAATGTTACAGGCAATTGTAACACAATGATAAGTATTTGTGTATCTAAACATGGAAAAGGCACAGTTAAAATACAGTATTATAATCTTATGGGACCACCACCACATATATGGTCTATCATTAACTGAAACATCATTACGTGGCACATGACTGCATATAATCACATTTTCTTTGCATATTTATCCATCAGCAGACACTTAGGTTAATTCATATCTTGGCTATTGTGAACAATGCTGCAATTAACATGGGATGCAGATATTGCTTTAAGATATTGACTTCATTTACTTTGGATATATACTCAGAAGTAGTATTGCTGGATTATATGGTAGTTCTATGTTAAATGTTTAGAGAGACATCCATGCTGTTTTCAATAATGGCTGCACCAATTTACATCACTATCAATAGTATTCCTGAAAACACATATCTTTCCTTTTTTTGATAATAGCTATTCTAACAGGTATGTGGTGATAACTCATTGTAGTTTTTATTTACATCATCCTCAGGATTAGTGATGCCGAATGCCTTTTCATATACTTGTTGGCCATTGCTATGTCTTACTTGGAGAAATATCTATTCAATTTCTTTGTCTATTTTTACATCAGGTGATTTTTTTTTTTTTTTTTTTGCTATTAAGTTGTAGGTGCTCTTTATCTGTTTTGGATATTAACCCTTTATCAGACATATGGTTTGCAAATATTCTCTCTTATTCTGTAGTTCGCCTTTGCATTTTGTTGATTATTTCCTTTGCTGTGCAGGAGCTTTTTAGTTTGATTTAATTCCATTTGTCATTTTTACTTTTGCTGTCTGTGCTTTTGGGTTAAAAAATTATTGGCTCAGACAATGTCAAGAAGATTTTCCCTTATGTTTTTGTCCAGGAGTTTTATAGTTTCCAGTCTTATGTTAAGACCTTTAATTCATTTTGAGTTGAATTTTGCATATGGTGTAAGATAAGGGTCCAGTTTTCCCAGCAAGTATCAAAGGTGTATTATCCTTTACCCATTGCGTATTCTTGGCACCCTTGTTGAAGATCAATTCACAGTATATGTATGAACTTATTTCTGGGTTCTCTATTCAGACATTTAATATTATTTTTTAATCCACAAACATGATATATCTTTCTATTTATTTGCTTGTGTTTTAATTCGTTTCATCCATGTTTTATAGTTTGCAATGTACAGGTCCTTCATTTCCTTGGTTAAGATTTTTTCCTAAGTATTTTATTCTTTTTGATGCTGTTATAAATAGAAATGTTGTCTTAATTTTCTTTTTGAATAATTCATTGTTACTCTATAGAAATACAACTGATTTTCACATGATGATTTTGTCTCCTGCAACTTTACTGAATTTATTTATTCATTCTAACAAATATTTTGCAGAATTTTTGCAGAGTTAGTGTTTTCTACATGTAAAATCATGTCACCTTCAAACAGATAATTTCACTCCTGATTTGAATGTCTTTTATTTATTTATTTTTGTCTAATAGTTTTAGCTGGGACTTCCAATACTATTTTGAATAGAAGGTGTGAAAGTGGACCTCCTTGATTTGTTCAAGATCTCAGATGAAAGCTTTTAGTTATTCACCATTGGGCATGTTGTTAGCTGTGAGCTTTTCATATACAGTCTTCATTGTGCTAAGGTAAGTTCCTTCTATAACTCATTTGTTGAGAGTTGATTTTAAAAAAAAAAATCTTTAAAGGGTGTTGACAGGAAAAGAAAACCAAACACCGCATGCTCTCACTCATAAGTGGGAGTTGGACAAGGAGAAAACATGGACATAGGGAGGGGAAGAACACACACTGGGACCCCTTGGCAGGTAGGGAGCAAGGGGAGGGAGACCATGAGGACAAATATCTAATGCATGCGGGGCTTAAAACCTATATGATGGGTTAATAGGTGCAGCAAAACACCACGGCACATGTATACATATGTAACAAACCTGCACGTTCTGCACATGTATTGCAGAATGTAAAATTTAAAAAGTAAAATAAAAAAAAGATAAAAGGGTGTTGAGTTTTTTCCCAAAGGCTTTTATTATATCCGTTGAGATGATCATGTGATTTTTCCCCTTCATTCTGTTAATGTAATGTATTATATTGATTTGCACATGTTAAAACATTGTTACATCCCAGGGATAAATGACACCTGGGTGTGGTATATAATACTTTTATTGTGCTGTTGAATTTGGTTTGATACTATTTTATTCAGGATATATGTACCCTTGTTCATCAGGGATACTAGCCTGTAGTTTCATGGTGGTGTCTTTATCTGGCTTTGGTATCAGGGCGATGCTGGCCTAATAAAAGGAGTTTGGAAGTGCTATTTCTTCTATTTTTTTGAAAGACTTTAAGAGTGATTGATATTGATTCTTCTTTAAATATTTGGTAGATTTCATTTGTGAAGTCAGATGGTTCTGGGCTTTTGGGAGATTTACAATTATTGATTTAGTCTCATTATTTGTTTTTTGTTGTGGTCAGGCTTTTTCTTCTAGATTCCAGTTTGGTAGGATGTACATTCCTATGAATTTATCCTTTTCTTCCAGGTTATCTAATTTGTTGGTTATAATTGTTCATAATAATCTTTATGATCTTTTAAAAATTTCTGTAGCACTGTTTATACTGTACTTTTTTATTTCTGAATCTTTTCAATAAATCATCTCTTTGTTTCCTTTTTTCTATTGTTTTTCTGTCTTCTATTTATTTCTGCTCTCATCTTTGTTGTTTTCTTCCTCCTATTAACTGTGGGCTTTGTTTGTTATTTTCTAGTTCTTTTAGGTATAAAGGTAGATTATTAAGAGTTTTTTTCTTGTTTAATATTGGTGTTTACCACTATAAACTTCTCTCTTGATACTTCTTTGCACCTAATAAGTTTTGTTGAGTTGTATTTTTGTTTTCTTTACTCTCAAGATAATTTCTAAATTTCCTTTGGTTTTTTTCTTTGATTTAATGGCTGTTCAAGAATGTACTATATAATTGTCACATATTTGTGAATTTTTCCATTTCTCTTTTGTTATTGATTGCTAGTTAGATTCCCATGGGGTCAGAAAAGATATTTGGAATGATCTTAATATTTTTAAATTTGTTGAGACTTTTTTTGTTACCAAGGATGTAATCTTCACTGGAGAGTGTATAGGGTGCAATTGAGCAGAATGTCTATCTTATTGCTGATTGGTAGTGTCTTAGTCCATTCATGTGGCTGTAACAAAATACCATAGACTAGATGGTTTACAGACAACAGAAATTTGTTTCTAACAGTTCTGCAGGCTGGCAAATCCAAAATCAAGGCACAAGCTGATTCAGTGTCTGGTGAGAGCCTGCTTCTTTGTTTACATATACCTGTCCTTTCACTGTGTCCTTACATGGTAGAACGGGTGAGGATATATTATATAAGGACACTAATGCCATTCTTGCTGGCTCCAACTCCATCACCTAATCAGCTCACAAAGGCTCCACCTCCAAATATCTTCACATGGGAATTAGGTTCCAATAATGAATTTGGGGGGGATACAAACATTCAGTCTATAGCAGGTGGAATGTTCTGTGCATGTCTGTTAGGTTCATTTGACCTATAAAGTTGCAGTCTGTCATTTCCTTATTAATTTTATGTCTGGTTGTTTTTTCTATTATTAAAACTGGTATATTGAAGTCCTCTGTGTATTCCTTCTTTTCAGATATATAAATGTTTGATACAAACACATGTGCATGCATACACACATATATACTCATATTGTTACTCTGATATTGGATGCACATATGTTTGTAATTGTTATATATTCCTATTGAATCAATTATTTATCATATTGTTACTCTAATATTGGATGCATATATATTTGTAATTGTTATATATTCCTATTGAATCAATTATTTATCACTATGTAATAACTTTTTATCTTTTTTGACAGTTTTCAACTTATAATCTATTTTGTCCAATGTAAGTATAACCACTCATGCTCTCTTTCGGTTACTGTTTGCATGGAACGTCTTCTTCCATCCTCTTACTTTCAGCCTATATGTGTTCTTAAATCTCAAGGAGTCTTTTGTCAACAGCACGTAGATAGGTTTTGGGTTTGTTTTTTTTCACATTAAGCCATTCTATATCTTTGGATTTGTGCGTTTAAGGCACTTACATTTAAAGTAGTTATCGCTAAGTAGGGACTTAATATTGCCATTTTGTTAACTGATTTCAGTGTGTTTTGTAATCATTTTCTTCTAATCTTCTTCTCTTGAAATCTTATTTTAGGATTAGTGAATTTTTGTAGTGATATTCTTTGAATTTTTTGTATTTTTTTGTATCTCCTATCAGTTTTTTTATTTGTAGTTATCATGAGACTTTACATAAAATTTCATTTAGTTGTAAAAATCTATTTTATGCTGATAATAGCTAAAGTTTAATTGCATGTGAAAACTCTATACTTTTTATTTTCTCCTGTACCCAGATGTTATGTTATTGAAGCCAAAATTTAATTCTTTTTATATTGTGTATCCATTAACAAGCTTTTATTCTTATATTCTAGGATGCAATGTGTTTTATGCACTACTGCTACAGTAAAATGATTATGTATTTGTCTGTATATTTAGCTTTATTAGTGAGACTTATATTTTCATATGCTGTCAACAAGTATCTGTTTAGCATTTTTTTTTTTTTTTTTTTTTTTTTTTTTGAGGTGGAGTCTCGCTTTGTCGCCCGGACTGGAGTGCAGTGGCCGGATCTCAGCTCACTGCAAGCTCCGCCTCCCGGGTTTACGCCATTCTCCTGCCTCAGCCTCCCAAGTAGCTGGGACTACAGGTGACCGCCACCTCGCCCGGCTAGTTTTTGTATTTTTAGTAGAGACGGGGTTTCACCGTGTTAGCCAGGATGGTCTCGATCTCCTGACCTCGTGATCCGCCCGTCTCGGCCTCCCAAAGTGCTGGGATTACAGGCTTGAGCCACCGCGCCCGGCCGCATTTTTTTTTTTGAGACGGAATCTCACTCTGTCACCCAGGCTGGAGTGCAGTAGCATGATCTCAGCATGCTTGGCTAATTATTGTACTTTTAGTAGAGAAGTGTTTTTTGCCATGTTGGCCAGGCTGGTCTTGAACTCCTGACCTCAAGTGATCCACCCATCTTGGCCTCCCATAGTGCTGGGATTACAGGCATGAGCCACCGCACCCAAGTCCTTTATCATGTCTTGTAAGGAAGTGCTGTTGCTGACAAACTCCTCAGTTTCTGTGTTTCTGTTTTTCTCAGACAATGTTTGCTCTCCTCCTTTTTTTTTTTTTTTTTTTTTTTTTTTTTTTTTTTTTGAGATGGTGTCTTGCTCTGTCACTCAGGCTGGAGTGCAGTGGCACAATCTCGGCTCACTGCAACCTCCACTACCTGGGTTTAAGCTATTCTCCTGCCTCAGCCTTCTGAGTAGCTGGGATTACAGGCATGTGCCGCTGTGCCCAGCTAATTTTTGTATTTTTAGTAGAGATGGGGTTTTGCCACGTTGGCCAGGCTGGTCTCCAACTCCTAACCTCAGGAGATCCACCCACCTCAGCCTCCTAAAGTGCCAAGATTACAGATGTTAGCCACTGTACACAGCCTCTCCTTCATTTTTACATTTCTTTCAGCACTTTTAATATAGCATCACACTGTTTCCGGGCCTGAAAGGTTTTTGCTGAGAAATCCGCTCAAATGTATGAACATTTACTTAATTGCTGAGAGATCCACTCAATTGTGTGGACATTCTCTTATATGTGATGACTCATGTTTCTTTTTTTTTTTTTTTTTGAGACAGAGTCTTGCTCTGTCACCCAGGCTGGAGTGCAGTGGCCAGATCTCAGCTCACTGCAAGCTCCACCTCCCGGGTTCACGCCATTTTCCTGCCTCAGCCTCCCGAGTAGCTGGGACCACAGGCGCCCGCCACCTCGCCCGGCTAATTTTTTGTATTTTTAGTAGAGACGGGGTTTCACCGTGTTAGCCAGGATGGTCTCGATCTCCTGACCTCGTGATCCGCCCATCTCGGCCTCCCAAAGTGCTGGGATTACAGGCTTGAGCCACCGCGCCTGGCCGACTCATGTTTTTTTGCTGTTTTCAAAATTATTTCTGTATCGTCAACTTTTGATAATTTTATTATAATATCTATCTCCATAGACCACTTTACATTCAATACATTTGGGGTCCTTTGGACTTCAAGAATTTGGATGTCCATTTACCTCACCATAAGTGGCAAGTTTACAGCCATTATTTCCTTTTTCTTTTCTTTTTTCTTTTTTTTATTATTATGCTTTAAGTTCTAGGGTACATGTGCACAATGTGCAGGTTTGTAACATATGTATACTTGTGCCATGTTGGTGTGCTGCAGCCATCAACTCGTCAGCACCCATCAACTTGTCATTTACAACAGGTATAACTCCCAGTGCCATTCCTCCCCCCTCCCCCCTCCCCATAATAGGCCCCGGTGTGTGATGTTCCCCTTCCCAAGTCCAAGTGATCTCATTGTCCAGTTCCCACCTATGAATGAGAACGTGTGGTGTTTGGTTTTCTGTTCTTGCGATAGTTTGCTGAGAATGATGGTTTCCAGCTGCATCCATGTCCCTACAAAGGACACAAACTCATCCTTTTCTATGGCTGCATAGTATTCCATGCTGTATATGTGCCACATATTCTTAATCCAGTCTCTCACTGATGGACATTTGGGTTGATTCCAAGTCTTAGTTATTGTGAATAGTGCCACAATACACATAGGTGTGCATGTGTCTTTATAGTAGCATGATTTATAATCCTTGGAATATATACCCAGTAATGGGATGGTTGGGACATATGGTATTTCTAGTACTAGATTCTTGAGGAACTGCCATACTGTTTTCCACAATGGTTGAACTAGTTTACAATCCTACCAGCAGTGTAAAATTGTTCCTATTTCTCCACATCCTCTCCAGTACCTGTTGTTTCCTGACCTTTTAATGATTGCCATTCTAACTGGTGTGAGATGGTATCACATTGTGGTTTTGATTTGCATTTCTCTGATGGCCAGTGATGAGCATTTTTTCATATGTCTGTTGGCTGTATGCATGTCTTCTTTTGAGAAGTGTCTGTTCATATCCTTTGCCCACTTTTTGATGTGGTTGTTTTTTTCCTGTAGATTTGTTTGAGTTCTTTGTAGGTTCTGGATATTAGCCCTTTGAAAGATGAGTAGTTTGCAAAACTTTTCTCCCGTTCTGTAGGTTGCCTGTTCACTCTGATGGTAGTTTCTTCTGCTGTGCAGAAGCTCTTTAGTTTAATTAGATGCTATTTGTCAATTTTGGCTTTTGTTACTGTTGCTTTTGGTGTTTTAGACATGAAGTCCTTGCCCATGCCTATGTCCTGAATGGTATCACCTAGGTTTTCTTCTAGGGATTTTATGGTTTTAGTTCTAATATTTAAGTCTCTAATCCATCTTGAATTAATTTTCATATAAGGAGTAAGGAAAATACCCAGTTTCAGCTTTCTACTTATGGCTAGCAAATTTTCCAAGCACCATTTATTAAATAGGGAATCCTTTCCCCATTTCTTGTTTTTGTCAGGTTTGTCAAAGATCAGATGACTGTATATGTGTGGCATTATTTCTGAGGGCTCTGTTCTGTTCCATTGGTCTATGTCTCTGTTTTGGTACCAGTACCATGCTGTTTTGGTTACTGTAGCCTTGTAGTATAGTTTGAAGTCAGGTAGCATGATCCCTCCAGCTTTGTTCTTTTGACTTAGGATTGTCTTGGCAATGTGAGGTCTTTTTTGGTTCCATATGAAGTTTAAAGCAGGTTTTTCCAGTTCTGTGAAGAAGTCATTGGTAGCTTAATGGAGATGGCATTGAATCTATAAATTACCTTGGGCAGTATGGCCATTTTCACGATATTGATTCTTCCTGTCCATGAGCATGGTACGTTCTTCCATTTGTTTGTGTCCTCTTTGATTTCACTGAGCAGTGGTTTCCAGTTCTCCTTGAAGAGATCCTTTACATCCTTATAAGCTGGATTCCTAGGTATTTTATTCTCTTGAAGCAATTGTGAATGGAGATTCATTCATGATTTGGCTCTCTGTTTGTCTGTTACTGGTGTACAAGAATGCTTGTGATTTTTGCACATTAATTTTATATCCTAAGACTTTCCTGAAGTTGCTTATCAGCTTAAGGAGATTTTGGGCTGAGACAATGGGGTTTTCTAAATATACAATCATGTCATCTGCAAACAGGGACAATTTGACTTCTTCTTTTCCTAACTGAATACCCTTGATTTCTTTCTCTTGCCTGATTGTCCTAGCCAGAACTTCCAACACTATGTTGAATAGGAGTGGTGAGAGAGGGCATCCCTGTCTTGTGCCAGTTTCCAAAGGGAATGTTTCCAGTTTTTGCCCATTCAGTATGATATTGGCTGTGGGTTTGTCATAAATAGCTCTAATAATTTTGTGATATGTTCCATCAATACCGAATTTATTGAGTGTTTTTAGCATGAAGGGCTCTTGAATGTTGTCAAAGGCCTTTTCTGCATCTATTGAGATAATCATGTGGTTTTTTTCCTTGGTTCTGTTTATATGCTGGATTACGTTTATTGATTTACATATGTTGAACCAGCCTTGCATCTCAGGGATGAAGCCCACTTGATCATGGTGGATAAGCTTTTTGATGTGCTGCTGGATTCGGTTTGCCAGTATTTTATTGAGGATTTTTGGATTGATGTTCATCAGGGATATTGCTCTAAAATTCTCTTTTTTTTGTTGTTGTGTCTCTGCCAGACTTTGGTATCAGGATGATATTGGCCTCATAAAATGAATTAGGGAGGATTCCCTCTTTATCTATTGAGTGGAATACATTCAGAAAGAATAGTACCAGCTTCTCCTTGTACCTCTGGTAGAATTCAGCTGTGAATCCGTCTGGTCCTAGACATTTTTTGGTTGGTAGGCTATTAATTATTGTCTCAATTTCAGAGCCTACTATTGGTCTCTTCAGGGATTCACTTCTCCCTGGTTTAGTCTTGGGAGAGGGTAAGTGTCCAGAAATATATCCAATTATTCTAGATTTTCCAATGTATTTGTGTAGAGGTGTTTATAGTATTCTCTGATGGTAGTTTGTATTTCTGTGGGGTGGTGGTGATATCCCCTTTATCATTTTCATTGCATCTATTTGATTCTTCTCTCTTTTCTTCTTTTTTAGTCTTCCTAATGCTCTATCAGTTTTGTTGATCTTTTCAAAAAACCAGCGCCTGGATTCACTGATTTTTTTTTCTTTTTTTTTTGGAGGGTTTTTCATGTCTCTATCTCCTTCATTTCTGCCCTGATCTTAGTTATTTCTTGCCTTCTGCTAGCTTTGAATGTGTTTGCTCTTGCTTCTCTAATTCTTTTAATTGTGATGTTAGGGTGTCAATTTTAGATCTTTCCAGCTTTCTCTTGTGGGTATTTAGTGCTCTAAATTTCCCTTTACACACTGCTTTAAATGTGTCCCAGAGGTTCTGGTACGTTGTATCTTTGTTCTCATTGGTTTCAAAGAACATCTTTATTTCTGCTTTTATTTCATTATGGACCCAGTAGTCATTCAGGAGCAGGTTGCTCAGTTTCCATGTAGTTGAGCGGTTTTGATTGAGTTCCTGAGTCCTGAGTTCTAGTTTGATTGCACTGTGGTCTGAGAGGCAGTTTGTTATAATTTCTGTTCTCGTTCATTTGCTGTGGAGTGCTTCACTTACAGCTATGTGGTCAATTTTGGAATAAGTGCGATGTGGTGCTGAGAAGAATGTATATTCTGCTGATTTGGGGTGGAGAGTTCTGTAGATGTCTATTAGGTCTGCTTGGTGCAGAGTTGAGTTCAATTCCTGGATATCCTTGTTAACTTTCTATCACGTTGATCTGTCTAATGTTGACAGTGGGGTGTCGAAGTCTCCCATTAGTATTGTATGGGAGTCTGACTCTCTTTGTAAGTCTCTAAGGATTTGCTTTATGAATCTGGGTGCTCCTGTATTGGGTGCATATATACTTAGTATAGTTAGCTGTTCCTGTTGAATTGATCCCTTTACCATTATGTAATGGCATTCTTTGTCTCTTTTCATGTTTGATGGTTTAAAGTCTGTTTTATCAGAGACTAGGATTGCAACCCCCACATTTTTTTTTTACCATTTGCTTGGTAGATTTTCCTCCATCCCTTTATTTTGAACCTATGTGTGTCTCCACGTGTGAGATGGGTCTCCTGAATACAGCAAACTGGTGGGTCTTGACTCTATCCAATTTGCCAGTCTGTGTCTTTTAATTGGAGCATTTAGTCCATTTACATTTAATATTAATATTGTTGTGTGTGAACTTGATCCTGTCATTGTGATATTTGATGGTTATTTTGCTCGTTAGTTGATGCAGTTTCTTCCTGGCATCGATGATCTTTACATTTTGGCATGTTTTTGCAATGGCTGGTACCGGTTGTTCCTTTCCATGTTTAGGGCTTCCTTCAGGGTCTCTTGTAAGGCAGGCCTGGTGGTGACAAAATCTCTAAGCATTAGCTTGTCTGTAATGGATTTTATTTCTCCTTCACTTATGAAACTTAGTTTGGTTGGATATGAAATTCTGAGTTGAAAATTCTTTACTTTAAGAATGTTGAATATTGGCCCCCACTCTCTTCTGACTTGGAGAGTTTCTGCCGAGAGATCTGCTGTTAGTCTGTTGGCCTTCCCTTTGTGGGTAACCCGACCTTTCTCTCTGTCCACCGTTAACATTTTGTCCTTCATTTCAACTTTGGTGAATCTGACAATTACATGTCTTGGAGTTCTTCTTCTCGAGGAATATCTTTGTGGTGTTCTCTGTATTTCCTGAATTTGAATGTTGGCCTGCCTTACTAGGTTGTGGAAGTTTTCCTGGATGATATCCTGAAGAGTGTTTTCCAACTTAGTTCCAGTTTCCCCCTCACTTTCAGGCACCCCAATCAGACGTAGCTTTGGTCCTTTCACATAGTCCCAAACATCTTGCAGACTTTGTTCATTTGTTTTTCTTCTTTTTTCTTTTTTCTTTTTTTTTATTATACTTTAAGTTCTAGGGTACATGTGCATAACGTGCAGGTTTGTTACATATGTATTCTTATGCCGTGTTGCTGTGCTGCACCCATCAACTCGTCAGCACCCATCAATTCATCATTTATATCATGTATAACTCCCCAATGCAATCCCTCCCTCCTCCCCCCTCCCCATGATAGGCCTCAGTGTGTGATGTTCCACTTCCTCAGTCCAAGTGATCTCATTGTTCAGTTCACACCTATGAGTGAGAACATGCGGTGTTTGGTTTCTCTTTCTTGTGATAGTTTGCTAAGAATGATGGTTTCCAGCTGCATCCATGTCCTTACAAAGGATGCAAACTCATCCTTTTTGATGGCTGCATAGTATTCCATGGTGTATATGCCACATTTTCTTAATCCAGTCTGTCACTGATGGACATTTGGGTTGATTCGAAGTCTTTGCTATTGTGAATAGTGCTGCAATAAACATACGTGTGCATGTGCCTTTGTAGTAGAGTAATTTATAATCCTTTGAGTGTATACCCAGTAGTGGGATGGCTGGGTCATATGGTACATCTAGTTCTAGATCCTTGAGGAATCGCCATACTGTTTTCCATAATGGTTGAACTAGTTTACAATCCCACAAACAGTGTAAAAGTATTCCTATTTCTCCACATCCTCTCCAACACCTGTTGTTTCCTGACTTCTTAATGATTGCCATTCTGACTGGTGTGAGATGGTATCTCATTGTGGTTTTGATTTGCATTTCTCTGATGGCGAGTGATGATGAGCATTTTTTCATGTGTCTGTTGGCTGTATGAGTGTCTTCTTTTGAGAAATGTCTGTTCATATCCTTTGCCCACTTTTTGATGGGGTTGTTTGTTTTTTTCGTGTATATTTGTTTGAGTTCTTTGTAGATTCTGGATATTAGCCTTTCTCAGATGAGTAGGTTGCAAAAATTTTCTCCCGTTCTGTAGGTTGCCTGTTCACTCTGATGGCAGTTTCTTTTGCTGTGCAAAGCTGTTTAGTTTATTAGATCCCATTTGTCAATTTGGCTTTTGCTGCCGTTGCTTTTGGTGTTTTAGTCGTGAAGTCCTTGCCCATGCCTATGTCCTGAATGATACTACCTAGATTTTCTTCTAGGGTTTTTATGGTTTAGGTCTAACATTAAGTCTATAATCCATCTTGAATAATCTTCATATGAGGTAAGGAAAGGATCCAGTTTCAGCTTTCTACTTATGGCTAGCCATTTTCCCAGCACCATTTATTAAATAGGGAATCCTTTCCCCATTTCTTGTTTCTCTCAGGTTTGTCAAAGATCAGATGGCTGTAGATGTGTGGTATTATTTCTGAGGACTCTGTTCTGTTCCATTGGTCTATATCTCTGTTGTGGTACCAGTACCATGCTGTTTTGGTTACTGTAGCCTTGTAGTATAGTTTGAAGTCAGGTAGTGTGACGCCTCCAGCTTTGTCCTTTTGACTTAGGATTGTCTTGGCAATGCGGGCTCTTTTTGGTTCCATATGAACTTTAAAGCAGTTTTTTCCAATTCTGTGAAGAACTCATTGGTAGCTTGATGGGATGGCATTGAATCTATAAATAACCTTGGGCAGTATGGCCATTTTTCACGATATTGATTCTTCCTATCCATGAGCATGGTATGTTCTTCCATTTGTTTGTGTCCTCTTTTATTTCACTGAACAGTGGTTTGTAGTTCTCCTTGAAGAGGTCCTTTACATCTCTTGTAAGCTGGATCCTAGGTATTTTATTCTCTTTGAAGCAATTGTGAATGGAAGTTCATTCCTGATTTGGCTCTCTGCTTGTCTGTTACTGGTGTATAAGAATGCTTGTGATTTTTGCACATTAATTTTGTATCCTGAGACTTTGCTGAAGTTGCTTATCAACTTAAGGAGATTTTGGGCTGAGACGATGGGGTTTTCTAAATATACAATCATGTCATCTGCAAACAGGGACAATTTGACTTCTTCTTTTCCTAACTGGATACCCTTGATTCTTTCTCTTGCCTGATTGCCCTAGCCAGAACTTCCAACACTATGTTGAATAGGAGTGGTGAGAGAGGGCATCCCTGTCTTGTGCCAGTTTTCAAAGGGAATTTTTCCAGTTTTTGCCCATTCAGTATGATATTAGCTGTGGGTTTGTTAGAAATAGCTCTTATTATTTTGAGGTACTTTCCATCAACACCGAATTTATTGAGCGTTTTTAGCATAAAGGGCTGTTGAATTTTGTCAAAAGCCTTTTCTGCATCTATTGAGATAATCATGTGGTTGTTGTCTTTGGTTCTGTTTATATGCTGGATTACGTTTATTGATTTGTGAATGTTGAACCAGCCTTGCATCCCAGGGATGAAGCCCACTTGATCATGGTGGATAAGTTTTTGATGTGCTGCTGAATCCAGTTTGCCAGTATTTTATTGAGAATTTTGCATCGATGTTCATCAGGGATATTGGTCTAAAATTCTCTTTTTTTGTTGGGTCTCTGCCAGGCTTTGGTATCAGGATGATGTTGGATTCATAAAAAGAGTTAGGCAGGATTCCCTCTTTTTCTATTGATTGGAATAGTTTCAGAAGGAATGGTACCAGCTCCTCCTTGTACCTCTGGTAGAATTCAGCTGTGAATCCATCTGGTCCTGGACTTTTTTTAGTTGGTAGGCTATTAATTATTGCCTCAATTTCAGAGCCTGCTATTGGTCTATTCAGGGATTGAACTTCTTCGTGGTTTAGTCTTGGGAGAGTGTAAGTGTCTAGGAAATTATCCATTTCTTCTAGATTTTCTAGTTGATTTACATAGAGGTGTTTATAGTATTCTCTGATGGTAGTTTGTTTATCTGTGGGGGCGGTGGTGATATCCACTTTATCATTTTTTATTGCGTCTACTTGATTCCTCTCTATTTTCTTCTGTATTAGTCTTGCTAGCGGTCTGTCTATTTTGTCGATCTTTTCAAAAAACTAACTCCTGGATTCATTGATTTTTTGGAGGGTTTTTTGTGTCTCTATCTCCTTCAGTTCTGCTCTGATCTTAGTTATTTCTTGCCTTCTGCTAGCTTTTGAATGTGTTTGCTCTTGCCACTCTAGTTCTTTTAATTGTGATGTTACAGTGTCAATTTTAGATCTTTTCTGCTTTCTCTTGTGGGCATTTAGTGCTATAAATTTCCCTCTACACACTGCTTTAAATGTGTCCCACAGATTCTCGTATGTTGTATCTTTGTTCTCATTGGTTTCAAAGAACATCTTTATTTCTGCCTTCATTTCCTTATGTACCCAGTA
The DNA here is from genome assembly GCF_009764315.1 of Trachypithecus francoisi. Lineage (NCBI taxonomy): Eukaryota > Metazoa > Chordata > Mammalia > Primates > Cercopithecidae > Trachypithecus > Trachypithecus francoisi. The sequence continues at coordinate 90,903,530 of NW_022681471.1, forward strand.
GTCATTCAGGAGCAGGTTGTTCAGTTTCCATGTAGTTGAGCGGTTTGGATTGAGTTTCTTTGTCCTGAGTTCTAGTTTGATTGCACTGTGGTCTGAGAGACAGTTTGTTTATAATTTCTGTTTTTGTACATTTGCTGAGGAGTGCTTTACTTCCAATTATGTGGTCAATTTTGGAATACGTGCGATGTGGTGCTGAGAAGAATGTCTATTCTTATTTTGGGGTGGAGAGTTCTATAGATGTCTATTAGGTCCGCTTGGTGCAGACATGAGTTCAATTCTGGATATCCTTGTTAACTTTCTGTCTCATTGATCTGTCTAATGTTGACAGTGGAGTGTTGAAATCTCCCATTATTATTGTATGGGAGTCTAAGTCTCTTTGTAGGTCTCTAAGGACTTGCTTTATGAATCTGGGTGCTCCTGTATTGGGCGCATATATATTTAGGAGAGTTAGCTCTTCCTGTTGAATTGATCCCTTTACCATTATGTAATGGCCTTCTTTGTCTCTTTTGATCTTTGATGGTTTAAAGTCTGTTTTATCAGAGACTAGGATTGCAACCCCTGCTTTTTCTTGTTCTCCATTTGCTTGGGAGATCTTCCTCCATCCCTTTATTTTGAGCCTATGTATGTCTCTGCATGTGAGATGGGTCTCCTGAATACAGCAGACTGATGGGTCTTGACTCTTTATCCAGTTTGCCAGTGTGTGTCTTTTAATTGGAGCATTTAGTCCATTTACATTGAAGGTTAATATTGTTACGTGTGAACTTGATCCTGTCATTATGATATTAACTGGTTATTTTGCTGGTTAGTTGATGCAGTTTCTTCCTAGCCTCGATGGTCTTTACATTTTGGCATGTTTTTGCAATGGCTGGTACCGGTTGTTCCTTTCCATGTTTAGGGCTTCCTTCAGGGTCTCTTGTAAGGCAGGCCTGGTGGTGACAAAATCTCTAAGCATTTGCTTATCTGTAAAGGATTTTATTTCTCCTTCACTGATGAAACTTAGTTTGGCTGGATATGAAATTCTGGGTTGAAAATTCTTTTCTTTACGAACGTTGAATATTGGCCCCCACTCTCTTCTGGCTTGTAGAGTTTCTGCCGAGAGATCTGCTGTTAATCTGATGGGCTTCCCTTTGTGGGTAACCCGACCTTCTCTCTGGCTTCCCTTAAGATTTTTTCCTTCATTTCAACTTTGGTGAATCTGGCAATTTGTGTCTTGGAGTTGCTCTTCTGGAGGAGTATCTTTGTGGCGTTCTCTGTATTTCCTGAATTTGAATGTTGGCCTGCCCTACTAGGTTGGGGAAGTTCTCCTGGATGATATCCTGAAGAGTGTTTTCCAACTTGGTTCCATTTTCCCCCTCACTTCCTGGCACGCCAATCAGACGTAGATTTGGTCTTTTTACATAATCCCATACTTCTTGCAGGCTTTGTTCATTTCTTTTTCTTTTTTTTTTTCTTTTGGTTTCTCTTCTCGCTTCATTTCATTCATTTGATCCTCAATCGCTGATACTCTTTCTTCCAGTTGATCGAGTTGGTTACTGAAGCTTGTGCATTTGTCATGTATTTCTCGTGTCATGGTTTTCATCTCTGTCATTTCGTTTATGATCTTCTCTGCATTAATTAGTCTAGCTGTCAATTCTTCCACTCTTTTTTCAAGATTTTTAGTTTCTTTGTGCTGGGTACGTAATTCCTCCTTTAGCTTTGAGAAGTTTGATGGACTGAAGTCTTCTTCTCTCATCTCATCAAAGTCATTCTCTGACCAGCTTTGATCCGTTGCTGGCGATGGGCTGCGCTCCTTTGCAGGGGGAGATGCGCTCTTATTTTTGAATTTCCAGCTTTTCTGCCCTGCTTCTCCCCATCTTTGTGTTTTATCTGTCTCTGGTCTTTGATGATGGTGACGTACTGATGGGGTTTTGGTATAGGTGTCTTTCCTGTTTGCTAGTTTTCCGTCTGACAGTCAGAAGAACTGTCTGTTGGTCTGTGGAGATTGCTTGAGCTCCACTCCAGACCCTGTTTGCCTGGGTATCAGCAGCAGAGGTTGCCGAAGATAGAATATTGCTGAACAGCGAGTGTACCTGTCTGATTCTTCCTTTGGAAGTTTCCTCTCAGGGTGACTCCACCCTGTGAGGTGTGGGGTGTCAGACTGCCCCTAGTGGGGGATGTCTCCCAGCTAGGCTACTCAAGGGTCAGGGACCCACCTGAGCAGGCAGTTTGTCCGTTCTCGGATCTCAACCTCCGCGTTGGGAGATCCACGGCTCTCCCCAAAGCTGTCAGACAGAGTCGTTCGCGTCTGCACCGGCCCCCGCTGCTTTCCCTATTGGACTTCAGCTGTGGGCTCTCCCCAGAGGTGGAGTCTACAGAGACAGGCAGGCTTCCTAGAGCTGCTGTGAGCTCCACCCAGTTCGAGCTTCCCAGCGGCTTTGTTTACCTACTTAAGCCTCAGCAATGGCGGGCGCCCCCCCCCCCCCGCCTGGCTGCTGCCTTGCGGACAGATCGCCGCAGACTGCTGAGTTAGCAGTGAGGGAGGCTCCCTGGGTGTGGGACCCTCCCAGCCAGCTCTGGGATATATTCTCCTGGTGTGCCTGTTTCCTTAAAGCGGAGTATTGGGGTGGGAGTTACCCGATTTTCCAGATGTTGTGTGTCTCAGTTCCCCTGGCTAGGAAAACAGATTTCCTTACCCCTTGCCCTTCCAGGTGAGGTGATGCCTCGCCCTGCTTCAGCTCTCCCTGGTCAGGCTGCAGCAGCTGACCAGCACCGATTGTCCGGCACTCCCTAGTGAGATGACCCCAGTACCTCAGTTGAAAATGCAGAAATCACCGGTCTTCTGTGTCGCTCGCGCTGGGAGTTGGAGACTTGAGCTGTTCCTATTCGGTCATCTTGCTCTGCCCCCTCTTCTTTTTTCTTTAGACTTCTCTTCTCACTTCATTTCATTCATTTGATCCTCAATTTCTGATACTCTTTCTTCCAGTTGATTGAGTCGGTTACTGAAACTTGTGCATTTGTCACATATTTCTCGTGTCAAAGTTTTTATCTCTGTCAGTTCGTTCATGGCCTTCTCTGCATTGATTAGTCTAGTTATCCATTCTTCCATTCTTTTTTCGAGATTTTTAATTTCTTTGCACTGAGTACGTAATTCCTCCTTTAGCTCTGAGAAGTTTGATGGACTGAAGCCTTCTTCTCTCAACTTGTTAATGTCATTCTCCATCCAGCTTTCATCCATTGTTGGTGATAAGCTGCGTTCCTTTGGAGGCAGAGATGCACTCTTAATTTTTGAATTGCCAGCTTTTCTGCACTGCTTTCCCCCCATCTTTGTGGTTTTATCTGCCTTTGGTCTTTGATGATGGTGATGCACTGATGGGGTTTTGGTGTGGGTGTCCTTCCTGTTTGTTAATTTTCCTTCTAAAAGTCAGGACCCTCAGCTGTAGATCTGTTGGAGATTGCTTGAGGTTCACTCCAGACCCTGTTTGCCTGGATATCAGCAGCGGAGGCTGCAGAAGATAGAATATTGCTGAACAGTGAGTGTTTCTGTCTGATTCTTGCTCTGGAAGCTTTGTCTCAGGGGTGTACCCCACCGTGTGAGGTGTGGGGTTTCTGTCTGCCTCTAGTGGGGGATGTCTCCCAGTCAGGCTACTCAGGGGTCAGTGACCTACTTGAACAGGCAGTCTGTCTCTTCTCAGATCTCAACTTCCTTGTTGGGAGATCCACTGCTTTCTTCAAAGCTGTCAGACAGGTTCATTTGCATCTGCAGAGGTTTCTGCTGCTTTTTGCTTAGCTGTGTGCTGTCCCCAGAGGTGGAGTCTACAGAGACAGGCAGGCCTCCTTGAGCTCCTGTGGGCTCCACCCAGTTGGAGCTTCCCAGAGGCTTTGTTTACATACTTAAGTCTCAGCAACTGCGGGCGCCCCTCCCGCAGCCTGGCTGCTGATTTGCAGTTGGATCTTCATACTGCTGTGCTAGCAATGAGGGAGGCTCCCTGTGCGTGGGACCCTCCTGGGCAGGTGTGGGATATAATCTCCTGGTGTGCCATTTGCTAAGACCCTTGGTAAATCGCAGTATTAGGGTGGAAGTTACCCGATTTTCCAGGTGTTGTGTGTCTCAGTTCCCCTGGCTAGGAAAAGGGATTCCCTTCCCATTGCACTTCCCAGGTGAGGCGATACCTCGCCCTGCTTCAGCTCTCGCTGGTCGGATGGCACCAGCTGACCGGCACTGATTGTCCGGCACTCCACAGTGAGATGAACCTGGTACCTCAGTTGAAAATGCAGAAATCACGCATCTTCTGCATTGCTCGTGCTGGGAGCTGGAGACTGGAACTGTTCCTATTCGGGCATCTTGCTCCAGGTCCCCATTACTCCTTTAAATAAACTTTCTGCACTTTCTCTTCCTCTTACCTTTCTTTGAGTTCCATAATGTGTATATTTATACTTTTGATGGTGTCCCATATATCCCATAGGCATTCTTTACTCTTTTTTTTTCTTTAAAGGCTAGTCAAGTGAAGCTTTGGGAGTAGAGAAAGAGCAAAGAATTCTGTAATTGGGTGTGATCAATTAGTTGTAAGCATCACTGCACTCAAACCAGCCTACTAATTTTAATTGTATTTTGATATTGTTTCTTTGACTGGATAATTTCTAATAATCTGTTTTTGTATTTGCTGATTCTTTTTTCTGATTGATTGAGTTTGCTGTTGAAGCTGTCTGTTGAATTTTTCAGTTCAGATACTGTGTTCTTCAGCTCCAGGATATGTGTTTGGTTCCTTTTATAATTTCTATCTCTTTGTCAAGCATCTGATATTATTTATTTATTATTTTTTCTCATTTTTGTTTTATTTTCTATCTTTGTTTTCTTGTAGCTTGCTGAGCATCTTTACCATGATTATTTTGAATTATTTGTGGTCAGTTGATAGACTTCCATTTTTTAAATTATATATTTAAGTAATAAAAGTGCAGTTTTGTTACATGAATATATTACATAGTGGTGAAGTCTGAGCTTTTAGTGAAGCCATCAACCCAATAGTGTACATTGCATCCATTAAGTAATTTTTCATCCCTCACCCTCCTTCCACACTTACACCCTCCTGAGCCTCCAATATATATTATTCTGCTTTATATATTCATGTGTAGGCATCACTTAGCTCCCATTTGTAAGTGACAACATGTGATATTTGACTTACTGTTTCTGAGTAATTTCATTTAAGACAATGATCACTAGTTCCATCCACACGGCTGCAATACATGATGTAATTTTTTATAATTCAGTTGTATTCCATGGGAGATATATATATGTATTTTTTCTTTATCCAATCATTCATTGATGAACATTTAGGTTGATTACATATCTTTGCAATTGTGAATAGGGTGACAATAAGCATATGATTGCAGTTATCATTTTGGTATAATAATTCCTTTATTTCAGATACATATCCAGTAATGAGATTGTTGGATCAAATTGTCATTGTATTTCTAGTTATTTATGAAATCTCTATGTGTGTCTCTGCATGTGAAAAGGGTCTCCTGAATACAGCAAACTGATGGGTCTTGATTCTTTATCCAATTTGCCAGTCTGTGTCTTTTAATTGAACCATTTAGTACATTTACATTTAAGGTTAATATGTTATGTGTGAACTTGATCTTGTCATTATGATATTAGCTGGTTATTTTGCTCTCTAGTTGATGCAGTTTCTTCCTAGCGTCAATGGACTTTACATTTTGACAAGTTTTTGCAATGGTTGGTACCTGTTTTTCCTTTCCATGTTTAGTGCTTCCTTCAGGATCTCTTGTAAGACAGGCCTGGTGGTGACAAAATCTAAAGGGATGAAGGAAGACACACCAAGCAAATGGAAAACAAAAAGAATGAGGGGTTGCAATCCTAGTCTCTGATAAAACAGACTTTAAACCATCAAATATCAAAACAGACAAAGAAGGCCATTACATAATGTTAAAGGGATCAATTCATCAGGAAGAGCCAACTATTCTAAATATATATGTACCCAATACAGGAGCGCCCAGATTCATAAAGCAAGTCCTTAGAGACGTACAAAGAGACTTAGACTCCCATACAATAATAATGGGAGACTTTAACACCCCACTGTAAACATTAGACAGATCAATAAGACAGAAAGTTAACAAGGATATCCAGGAATTGAACTCAACTCTGCACCAAGCGGACCTAATAGCCATGTACAGAACTCTTTGCCCCAAATCAACAGAATATACATTCTTCTCAGCATCACATTGCACTTATTACAAAATTGACCACATAGTTGTAAGTAAAGCACTCCTCAGCAAATGTAAAAGAACAGAAATTATAACAAACTGTCTCACAGACCACAATGCAATCAAACTAGAACTCAGGACTAAGAAAATCAATCAAAACCACTCAACTACATGGAAACTGAACAACCTGCTCCTGAATGACTGCTGGGTATGTAACAAAATGAAGGCAGAAATAAAAATGTTCTTTGAAAACAATGAGAACAAAAATACAACATACCGGAATCTCTCGGACACATTTAAAGCAGTGTGTAGAGGGAAATTTAGAGCACTAAATGCCCACAAGAGAAAGAAGGAACAATCTAAAATTGACACCCTAACATCACAATTAAAAGAACTAGAGAAGCAAGAGCAAACACATTCAAATCTAGCAGAAGGCAAGAAATAACTAAGATAAGAGTAGAACTGAAGGAGATAGAGACACAAAACACCCTTCAAAAAAATCAGTGAATCCAGGCGCTGGTTGTGTGAAAAGATGAACAAAATTGATGGACCACTAGCAAGAATAATTAAGAAGAAAAGAGAGAAGAATTAAATAGATGCAATAAAAAATGATAAAGGGGAAATCACCACCAACCCCACAGAAATACAAAGTACCATCAGAGAATACTATAAGCACCTCTATGCAAATAAACTAGAAAACCTAGAAGAAATGGATTATTTCCTGGAAACTTATCCTCTCCCAAGACTAAACCAGGAAGAAATTGAATCCCTGAATAGACCAAGAGCAGGCTCTGAAATTGAGACAATAATTAATAGCCTACCAACTAAGAAAGTCCCGGACCAGAGGAATTCACAACGGAATTCTACCAGAGGTACAAGGAGAAGTTGGTACCATTCCTTCAGAAAGTATTCCAATCAATAGAAAAAGAGGGAATCTTTCCTAACTCATTTTATGAGGTGAACATCATCCTGATACCAAAGACTGACAAAGACACACAAAAAATGAGAATTTTAGAGCAATATCCCTGATGAACATCGATGCAAAAATCCTCAATAAAATACTGGCAAACTGCATCCAGGAGCACATCAAAAAGTTATCCACATGACCATGTGGGCTTCATCCCTGAGATGCAAGGCTGGTTCACATACAAAAATCAATAAACGTAATCCAGCATACAAACAGAACCAAAGAGAAAAACCACATGATTATCTCAATAGATGCAGAAAAGGCCTTTGCCAAAATTCAACAGCCCTTCATGCTAAAAACTCTCAATAAATTCGGTATTGATGGAACGTATCTCAAAATCATAAGAGTTATTTATGACAAACCCACAGCCAATATAATACGCAATGAGCAACAACTGGAAGCATTCCCTTTGGAAACTGGCACAAGACAGGGATGCCATCTCTCACCACTCCTATTCCACATAGTGTTGGAAGTTCTGGGCAATCAGGTAAGAGAAAGAAATCAAGGTATTCAGTTAGGAAAAGAAAAAGTCAGATTGTCCCTGTTCGCAGATGACATGATTGTATATTTAGAAAACCCCATTGTCTCAGCCCAAAATCTCCTTAAGCTGATGAGCAACTTCAGCAGAGTCTCAGAATACAAAATCAATGTGCAAAAATCACAAGCATTCTTATACACCAGTAACAGACAAACAGAGAGCCAAATCATGAATGAACTCCCATTCACAGTAGCTTCAAAGAGAATGAAATACCTAGGAATCCAACTTACCAGGGATGGAAAGGACTCTTCAAGGAGAACGACAAACCACTGCTCAGTGAAATCAAAGAGGACACAAACAAATGGAAGAACATACCATGCTCATGGATAGGAAGAATCAATACTGTGAAAATGGCCATACTGCCCAAGGTCATTTATAGATTCAATGTCATCCCCATTAAGTTACCAATGAATTTCTTCACAGAATTGGGAAAAACTGCTTTAAAGGTCATATGGAACCAAAAAAGAGCCCACATTGCCAAGACAATCCTAAGTCAAAAGAACAAAGCTGGAGGCATCACGCTACCAGACTTCAAACTATACTACAAGGCTACAGTAACCAAAACAGCATGTTACTGGTATCAAAACAGAGATATAGACCAATGGAACAGAACAGAGTCCTCAGAAATAATGCCACACAAATACAGCCATCTGATCTTTGACAAACCTGACAAAATCAAGAAATGGGGAAAGGATTCCCTATTTAATAAATGGTGCTTGGAAAATTGGCTAGCCATAAGTAGAAAGCTGAAACTGGATCCTTTCCTTACTCTTCTTATGAAAATTAATTCAAGATGGATTAGAGACTTAAATGTTAGAACTAAAACCATAAAAACCCTAGAAGAAAACCTAGCCAATACCATTCAGTAGATAGGCATGTCTAAAACACCAAAAGCAATGGCAACAGGAGCCGAATTTGACAAATGGGATCTAATGAAACTAAAGAGCTTCTGCACAGCAAAAGAAACTACCATCCGAGTGAACAAGCAACCTACAGAATGGGAGAAAATTTTTGCAATCTACTCATCTGACACAGGGCTAAAAACCAGAACCTATAAAGAACTCAATCAAATTTACAAGAAAAAAACAAACAAACAAATCAAAAAGTGGTGAAAGTATATGAACAGACACTTCTCCACAGAAAACCTTCATACAGCAAACAGACTGATGAAAAAATGCTCATCATCACTTGCCATCAGAGAAATGCAAATCAAAACCACAATGAGATACCATCTTACACCAGTTAGAATGGCAATCATTAAAAAATCAGGAAACAACAGGTGTTGGAGAGGATGTGGTGAAATAGGAACACTTTTACACTGTTGGTGGGACTGTAAACTACTTCAACCATTGTGGAAAACAGTGTGGAGATTCCTCAAGAATCTAGAACTAGAAATACCATTCGACCCAGCCATCCCATTACCGGGGATATACCCAAAGGATTATAAGTCATGCTGCTATAAAGACACATATGTTTATTGCTGCACTATTCACAGCAGAAAGACTTGGAATCAACCCAAATGTCTATCAGTGACAGACTGGATTAAGAAAATGTGGCACATACACACCATGGAATATTATGCAGCCATAAAAAAGGATGAGTTCGTGTCCTTTGTAGGGACATGGGTGCAGCTGAAAACCATCATTCTCAGCAAACTATCGCAAGAACAGAAAACCAATTACCGCATGTTCTCACTCATAGGTGGAATTTGAACAATGAGATCACTTGGACACAGGAAGGGGAGCATCACACACGGGATCGTATTGTGGGGAGTGGGGAGGGAGGTGTGATAGCATTAGGAGATATACCTAATGTAAATGACGAGTTAATGGGTGCAGTACACCAACATTTCACGTGTATATATATGTAACAAACCTGCACGTTGTGCACATGTACCCTAGAACTTTATGTATAATTTTTAAAAAAAGAAAAAAACAGAAATCTCTACACTGATTTCCTTAGAAGTTTTAATAATTTACATTCCTATTAACAGTGTAAAAGTGTTCCTTTTCTCCATATCCTCACCAGTATATGTTATTTTTTTAACTTTTAAATAATAGCCATTATTCTGACTGGTGTGAAATGGTATCTCATTGTGATTTTAGTCTGCAGTTCCCTGATGATTCGTGATGTTGAGCATTTTTTCATATGCTTATTGGTAATTTCTATGTCTTCTTTTGGAAAATATCTGCTCATGTCTTTTGCCCACTATTTAATGTGGTATTTGTTGTTTTCTTACGGAGATGCTTGAGTTCCTCATAGATTCTGAATGTTAGTCTTTTGTCAGTTGCATACTTTGCGTATATTTTGTCTCATCCATCAGATTGTCCATTGATTCTGTTGATGATTCATTTTGCTGTGCAGAAGCTTTGATTTATTAAGTCCCATTTGCCTATTTTTGTTTTTGTTGCCTATGCTTTAGAGGTCTCAGTCATAAATACTTTGCCAAAGCCAATGTCCGGAAGAGTTTTCTTCCTAGGTTTTTTTCTAGTATTTTAATAGTTTCCAGTCTTACATTTAAGTCTTTAATCCACCTTGAGTTGATATCTGCATATGGTGAAAGACAGGGATCCAGTTTCGTTTCTCTGCACATGGCAATCCATTTATCCAGAACCATTTATTGAATAGGGAGTCCTTACTCCCATGTATGTTTTTGTTGACTTTGTTGAAAATTAGTTGGCATTAGATATGGGGCTTTGTTTTTGAGTTTATATATATTGAACTAGTTTTTATTTTTATATGAGTATTATGTGTTGGTTACTATAGGCTTGCAGTGTAATTTGAAGTCAGGTAATGTGATGCCTCCAGCTTTGTTCTTTTTGTTTAGAATTGATTTGTCTGTTTAGGCTCTTTTTTGGTTCCATATGGATTTTAGGACTTTTTTTTCTAATTTCTGTGAAAAATGATGGTATTTTGGTAAGATTTGCATTGCATCTGTAGATTGCATTGGGTAGTATGGTCATTTTAATGATTTTGGTTCTTCCAATCATGAACATGAGATGTTTTTCTATTTGCTTGTGTCATCTATGATTTTTATCATGAGTGTTTTGTAGTTTTCTTGTAGATATCTTCACCTCTTTGGTTAAATATACTCCCAGTTTTTTTTTTTTTTTTTTGTAGCTATTGCAGTTAAGATTTATTTCTTGATTTGGTTTCCAGATTTATTGTTATTGCTATATAGAAATACAATTGATTTTTGTATGATCATTGTGTATCCTGCAACTTTACTGAATTTATTTACCAAATCTAGGAGTCTTTGGATAAAGTCTTAAGGGATTTCTAGGTATAATATATATTAGTTATCACCAAACAGAGATAATTTACTTGCTCTTTTCTAATTCATACCTTCTGTCCTCTAAGGCTTCTGCTGAGAAATCACGTAATAATTTCATTGAGGGTCTTTGGTGTGTATGAGTATCTTTTGTTGTTTTCAACATTCTCTCATTCTCTTTGTCTTTTGACAATTTTATTGTATATGTCTTAATGTGGGTCTTTTTGGGTTTTTCCTTTTTGGAGTTTGTTGAGTTTCTTAGATTTGATTATTCATGTTCTTCCTCAAATATAGGAAATTCTCGGCCATTATTTTTTATATAGCCTTTATCTCTTTCTCTCTCCTTTACAACTACCATAATGTATATGCTGGTCCACTTGATCATGTCCCATAACTTCCTTAGGCTCTGTTCACTTTCTCCTGTCTTTTTCTTTCTGCTCCTTAGACTTGATAATTTCAAATGTCTTCTCTTCAAGTTCACCAATTCTTTCTTCTGCATACTCAAATTTGCTGTTGAACCCCTTAACGAATATTTCAATCAATATGGTCCTTATATTTTCCAATTCCAGAATTTTTATTTTTTATTTTTTAAAAAATAATTTCTTTCTCTTTGTTGATATTCTTGTTTTTTTTTAATATGTCATTTTTCTGAAACCTTTAGTTTTTTTTTTAAATCTGTTTTCCTTCAGTTCTTTGAGCATATTTACAACAGTTTTAAAGTCTTTTGACTAGCTTCATGCCTGTGCTTCTTCAGGGATTGTTTTTGTCATTTCATTTTTATTCTTTGAATTGATTATGTTTCCCTGTTTTATTGTATACTTCATGATTTTTGTTGTTTTTAAAATTGCACATTTAAAAAATGTGGGGGAGGTGGTGGAAAGAGATTAGTCAACAGGTATGAAGCCACAGTTAGAGGCATAAGTTCTGGTGTTCTATTGCATAGTAGTATGATTACAGTTAACAATAATGCATTGTATATTTCCAAATAATTAGAAAATAGGTCTTTGAATATTCTCATCACAAAGAAATAATAAATGTTTAGGGTGATGGATAATGGTAATTACTGTGATTTTACCATTACATAATATGTACATGTATCAAAACATCATGTTGTAATACATAAAATATGTGCACTTATTATGTGTCGATTATAATTTTTTAAAGAGTAACCTCTTCCACTTTTCACATTGGCTCTGTGCCAAAATAGTCCTTCTAATTAGCTAACCATGTTCTGTTTGCAACAGCCTGAGGGGAAAACTTATGATCTCAGTCTGGATATTTTATATAAATGTAATATAATGTGTGATTTTTATGTCTGATTGTTCCACAAAGCATATTTTCTTTTTAGAAATTTTCCTTTAGGTTCAGAGGTAGTTGTGCAGGTTTGTTATATAGGTAAGTTGCTTGCCATGGGGTTTGGCCTGCAGATTATTTTTGCCATCCAAGTAATAAGCATAGTACCAATAAGGTAGTTTTTCTATCCTCCCCTTCCTTCTTTCCTCCATCCTCAAATAAGCCCTGCTGTCTGTTGTTCCATTATTTTTCCATATGTACTCACATGTCTAACTCCACTTTTAAGTGGGAGCATGTGGTATTTGATTTCTGTTCCTGCATTAGTTTGCTTAGGATAATGGCCTCCAGTCCCATCCATGTTGCTGCAAAGGACATGGTCTCATTCTTCTTTTATGACTACATAGTATTCCATGGTGTATAGTACCACATTTTCTTTATCCAGTCTACCACTGATGGCATTTAGATTGATTCCCCAATCTTTGCTATTGTGAATAGTACTGTGATGAACATACGCATGCAGGTATCTGTATGGTAGAATGATTTATATTCCTTTGGCTATAATCCCAATAATGGATTGCTGGTTGAGTTCTTTGAGAAATTGCCAAACTGCTTCCCACAATGGCTGAACTAATTTACATTCTCAACAGCAGTGTATAAATATTCCTTTTTTTCAGCAACCTCGCCAGCATCGCTTTCTAATAATAGCCATTCTTACTGATGTCAGATGGTATCTCATGATGGTTTTCATTTGCATTCTGTAATGATTAGTGATGTTGAGCACTTTTTCATATGCTTTTTGGTCACGTGTATGTCTTTTTTTTTTAATGTATATTTATGTTCTTTGCCTATTTGTTAATGGGGTTGTTTGTTTGTTGTTTGTTGATTTGTTGCAGTCACTTATACAATCTGGATATTGACTTTTGTTGGATGTGTAGTTTGAAAATATTTTCTCCCATTCTGTAGGTTGTTTGTTAACTCTGTTGCTAGTTTCTTTTGCTGTGCATAAGCTCTTTAGTTTAATTAGGCTTTATTTGTCTAATGTTGTTTTTGTTGTAATTGCTTTTGGCATCTTCATCATGAAATCTTTGCCAGGTCCTATGCCCAGAATGGTATTCCTAAGTTGTCTTCCAAAGTTTTTATAGTTTTAGGTTTTACATTTAGCTCTTTAATCCATGTTGAGTTGATTTTTGTATATGGTACAAGGAACAGGTCCTGTTTCAATCTTCTGCATATTACTACCAGCTATCCCAGAACCATTTATTGATAGGGATTCCTTCCCCCATTTCTTGTTTTTGTTTACTTTTTCAAAGACCAGATGATTATGGGTGTGTGGCATTATTTCTGGGCTATATATTCTGTTTCATTGGTCTATGTCTCTGTTTCTGTACCTATACCATGCTGTTTTGTTCATAAAAGCCTTATAGTGTGTTTTGAAGTCTGGTAACATAATGCCTCCAGCTTTGTTCTTTTTGCATTTCACTTAGCATATCTTCGGTTCATCCATGGTTTAGCGTATATTTGTACTTCATTGCTTTTTATGTCTGAATAATATTCCAGTGAATGGGTATATTGTAATATATTGTGCTTATTCATTCTTCCAGTGGTGGACATTTAGATTGTTTTCACCTTTTGACTATTGTGAATATTACTGTTTGAGCATTCATGTACAAGCTTTTGTTTGAACACCAGTTTTCTATTTATTTTGTATTCAAAATAATTTATGTAGATAATCTGCTCTCAGTGGGGTGGCCACGTAACTCTCCACCCTTTTTTTATATTATTCTTTTCTTTTTTTTTTAGTTTTACAAATTTTAATTTTTGATTATACTTTATGTTCTAGGGTACATGTGCACAATGTGGTTTGTTACATATGAATAAATATGCCATGTTGGTGTGCTGCATCCATTAACTCATCATTTACATCAGGTATATATCCTAATGCTATCGCTCCCCACTTCCCCCAACCCACAACAGGCCCTGGTGTGTGATGTTCCCCTTTCTGTGTCCAAGTGATCTCATTGAACACCAGTTTTCAATTCTTTCAAAAATATATCTAGGATTGGAATTACTGGGAAACAAGAGATTCTAAGTTTAACTTATTGAGGAAGAGCTGTTTGCAGAGTGGCTGCATCATTTTAGACTTTAACCAGTAATATAGAAGGGTTCCAATCTCTCCACATCCTTACCATTGCTTATTTTCTGATTTTTAAAATTATAGCCAGCTTAGTAGCAATGAAGTAGTAATTCACTGTGGTTTTGATTTGTATTTTTCTTAATCAATAATGATGTTGAGTATCTTTTCATATACATATTTGCCATTTATATATCTTCTTTGGGTAAATGTCTGCTCAACCCTTTGCTCTGTTTTTTAATAGAGGTGGTGTTTTATTTTTCTTATTGTTAGGTTGAAGGAGTTCTTTATAAAGTCTGGTTATTCAACACTTAATCACATATTGACTTGGAAATATCTTCTAAATTGTGTGGTTTTTCTTTTTAAATTTATTGATAAAATATTTTTCTTCTCCAAAAGTTGAATGTTTGAAGTCCAATATTTATTTTATTGTTTGTGATTTTTTATTTATTTTATTGTTTATTTTTTTGTTGTTTGTGATTTTAGTGTCATATTTAAGAATCCATTATTAAATCCAAAGTCATGCAAATATACCCTTAGGTTTTCTTTTAATAGTTTTATATTTTTGTCTCCTATATTGAGAACTCTGATCAACTTTGACTTAATTTTTGTATATATTTTTTATATGGTGTGAGGTAATGGTCAAACTGCATTGTAAACAGTTTTGCATGTGGCTACGCATTGTCCCAACATCATTTTTTGAAATGATTCTTCTTCTTTCCCCATGAATTTTTTGACAGTCTTTTCAAAATCAATTGATCAAAGATTTATGGGTTATTTCTGGAATCTCAATTGTATCCCATTAATTTGTATTTTTTCTTTCCATCAGTACCATGTTGCTTTTGATTGCTGTAAATTTGTAGTAAGTTTTGAACCTAAAATTTTGAGTCTTTCAATTTTCTAACTTTTTTGGCTATTCAGTGGTTCTTGAAATGCCATTTGACTTTTAGAAAATTTTTCTTTATTATACTTTAAGTTCCTGGGTACATGTGCACAACGTGTAGGTTTCTTACATATATATACATGTGCCATGTTGGAGGGCTGCACCCATTAACTCATCATTTACATTAGGTATATCTCCTAATGCTATCTCTCCTCCCTACCCCCTGCATACAATAGGAGCTTGTGTGTGATGTTTCCCTTCCTGTGTCCAAGTGATCTCATTGTTCAGTTCCCACCTATGAGTGAGAATATGTGGTATTTGGTTTTCTCTTCTTGCAATAGTTTGCTGAGAATGATGGTTTCCAGCTGCATCCATGTCCCTACGAAGGACAGGAACTCATCCTTTGTTATGGTTGCATAGTATTCCATGGTATATGTGTGCCACATTTTCTTAATCCAGTCTGTCACTGATAGACATTTGGGTTTATTCCAAGTCTTTGCTATTGTGAATAGTGCCGCAATAAACATACGTGTGCATGTGTCTTTATGGCAGCATGACTTATAACCCTTTGGGTATATACTCAGTAATGGGATGGCTGGATCGAATGGTATTTCTAGCTCTAGATCCTTGAGGAACCTCCACTGTTTTCAACAATGGTTGAACTAGTTTACACTCCCACCAACAGTGTAAAAGTGTTCCTATTTCTCCACGTCCTCTCCAGCACCTGTTGTTTCCTGACTTTTTAATGATTGCCATTCTAACTGGTGTGAGATGGTATCTCATTGTGGTTTTGATTTGCATTTCTCTGATGGCCAGTGATGATGAGCATTTTTTCGTGAGTCTGTTGGCTGTATGAATGTCTTCTTTGGAGAACTGTCTATTCATATTCTTTGCCCACTTTTTGATGTGGTTGTTTGTTTTTTTCTTGTAAATTTGATTGACTTCTTTATAGGTTCTGGATATTAGCCCTTTGTCAGATGAGTAGATTGCAAAAATTTTCTCCCATCCTGTAGGTTGCCTGTTTACTCGGATGGTAGTTTCTTTTGCTGTGCAGAAGCTCTTTAGTTTAATTAGATCCCATTTGTCAATTTTGGCTTTTGTTGCCATTGCTTTTGGTGTTTTAGACATGAAGTCCTTGCCCATGCCTATGTCCTGAATGGTATTACCTAGGTTTTCTTCTAGGTTTTTTATGGTTTTAGTTCTAACATGTAAGTCTCTAATCCATCTTGAATTAACTTTGTGTATAAGAGTAAGGAAAGATCCAGTTTCAGCTTTCTATTTATGTTAGCCAATTTTCCCAGCACCATTTGTGAAACAGGGAATCCTTTCCCCATTTATTGTTTTCATCAGGTGTGTCAAAGAGCAGATGGCTGTAGATGTGTGGTATTATTTCTGAGGGCTCTGTTCTGTTCCATTGGTCTATATCTCTGTTTTGATACCAGTACCATGCTATTTTGGTTACTATAGCCTTGTAGTATAGTTTGAAGTCTGGTAGCGTGATGCCTCCAGCTTTGTTCTTTTGACTTAGGATTGTCTTGTCAATGTGGGCTCCTTTTTGGTTCCATTTGAACTTTAAAGCAGTTTTTTCCAATTCTGTGAAGAAACTCATTGGTAGCTTAATGGGGATGGCATTGAATCTATAAATTACCTTGTGCAGTATGGCCATTTTCACAATATTGATTCTTCCGATTGATGAGCATGGTATGTTCTTCCATTTGTTTGTGTCCTCTTTGATTTCACTGAGCAGTGGTTTGTCGTTCTCCTTGAAGAGGTCCTTGACATCCCTTGTAAGTTGGAGTCCGAGGTATTTTATTCTCTTTGAAGCTACTGTGAATGGGAGTTCATTCATGATTTGGCTCTCTGTTTGTCTGTTACTGGTGTATAAGAACGCTTGTGACTTTTGCACATGGATTTTGTATCCTGAGACTCTGCTCAAGTTGCTTATCAGCTTAAGCAGATTTTAGGCTGAGACGATGGGATTTTCTAAATATACAATCATGTCATCCGCAAACAGGAACAATTTGAATTCTTCCTTTCCTAACTGAATACCCTTGATTTCTTCTCTTGCCTGATTGCCCTAGCCAGATCTTCCAACACTATGTGGAATAGGAGTGGTGAGAGAGGGCATCTCTATCTTGTGCCAGTTTTCAAAGGGAATGCTTCCAGTTTTTTGCCCATTCAGTATGATATTGCTGTGGGTTTGTCATAAACAGCTCTTTTGATTTTGAGATACGTTCCATCAATACCAAATTTATTGAGAGTTTTTAGCATGAAGGGCTGTTGAATTTTGTCAAAGACCTTTTCTGCATCTATTGAGATAATCATTTGGTTTTTGTCTCTAGTTCTGTTTATATGCTGGGTTTGTTTATTGATTTTGTATGTTGGACCAGCCTTGCATCCCAGGGATGAGCCCACTTGATCATGGTGGATAAGCTTTTTCATGTGCTGCTGGATGCAGTTTACCAGTATTTTATTGAGGATTTTTGCATCGATGTTCATCAGGGTTATTGGTCTGAAATTCCCTTTTTTGGGTGTATCTCTGATAGGCTTTGGAATCAGGATGATGTTGGCCTCATAAAATGAGTTAGGGAGGATTCCCTTTTTTCTATTGATTGGAATATGTTCCGAAGGAATGGTACCAACTCCTCCATGTACCTCTGGTAGAATCAGCTGTAAATCCATCTGGTCCTGGACTTTTTTTGGTTGGTAGGCTATTATTATTGCCTCAATTTCAGAGCCTGCTATTGTTCTACTCAGGGATTCAACTTCTTCCTGGTTTAGTCTTGGAAGAGTGTAAGTGTCCAGGAAATTATCCATTTTGTCTAAGTTTTCTAGTTTATTTGCATAGAGGTGTTTATAGTATTCTCTGATGATAGTTTGTATTTCTGTGGGTTTGGTGGTTGTATCCCCTTTATCATTTTTTATTGCATCTCTTTGATTCTTCTCTCTTTTCTTCTTTATTAGTCTTGCTAGCGGTCTATCAATTTTGTAGATCTTTTCAAAAAACCAACTCCTGGATTCATTGATTTTTTGGAGGGTTTTTTGTGTTTCTATCTCCTTCAGTTTTGCTCTGATCTTAGTTATTCTTGCCTTCCGCTAGCTTTTGAATATATTTGCTCTTGCTTCTCTAGTTCTTTTAATTGTGATGTTAGGGTGTCAATTTTAGATCTTTTCTGCTTTTTTCTTGTGAGCATTTAGCGCTCTAAGTTTTCCTCTACACACTGCTTTCAATGTGTCCCAGAGATTCTGGTATGTTTTATCTTTGTTCTCATTGTTTCAAAAGAACATCTTTTTCTTCTACTTCATTTCGTTATGTACCCAGTAGTCATTCAGGAGCAGGTTGTTCAGTTTCCATGTAGTTGAGTGGTTTTGATTGAGTTTCTTAGTCCTGAGTTCTAGTTTGATTGCATTGTGGTCTGAGAGACAGTTTTGTTATAATTTCTGTTCTTTTACATTTGCCGAGGAGTGCTTTACCTACAACTATGTGGACAATTTTGTAATACGTGCGATGTGATGCTGTGAAGAATGTATATTCTGTTGATTTGGGGCGGAGAGTTCTGTATATGACTATTAGGTCCGCTTGGTGCAAATTTGAGTCCAATTCCTTGATATCCTTGTTAACTTTCTGTCTCGTTGATCTGTCTAATGTTGACAGTGGAGTGTTAAAGTCTCCATTATTATTGTATGGGAGTCTAAGTCTCTTGTAAGTCTCTAAGGACTTGCTTTATGAATCTGGGTGCTCCCCTATTGGTTATGTATATATTTAGATTAGTTAGCTCTTCCTGATGATTGATCCCTTTACCATTACATAATGGCCTTCTTTGTCTCCTTTGATCTTTGATGGTTTAAAGTCTATTTTATCAGAGACTAGGAATGCAATCCCTGCTTTTTTTGTTACCATTTGCTTGGTAGATCTTTCTCCTTCCCTTATTTGAGCCTATGTGTGCCTCTGCATGTGAGATGGGTCTCCTGTAACAGTAAACTGATGGGTCTTGACTCTTTAGCCAATTTGCCAGTCTGTGTCTTTTAATTAGACAATTTAGTCCATTTACATTTAAGGTTAATATTGCTATGTGTGAACTTGATGTTGTCATTATGATAGTAGGTGCTTTGTTTCAACAATGAATCCACTGGAACTTTGATAGGGATTGCATTGAATATGTAGATTGCTTTGGGGAGTATTGCTACCTTTAAGCAAAGTTATTTATTTTAAATTATTTTAAGTATAAAAATTATATGTATTTATGATGTACAACATGGTGTTTTGGAATATACATTGTGGAATGGCAAAATCAAGCTAATTAATATATGCATTACTTCATATATTTATCATTTTTGTGGTGAGAGCACTTGACATCTCTTTTAGCAATTTTCTATTATACCGTGCATTCTTTTTAATCTAGCCATCATGTTGTACAATTGATCTCTTGAACTAATTCTTCCTGTCTATCTGAAATTGTGTATCCTTTAACCAACATCTCCCCAGACCCCTCTTCCCCTAGCCCTTGGTACCCCTCATGCTACTCTCTGCTTGTATAAATTTGACTTAATTAGATAGATTCCGCATATAAATCAAATCATTTGGTATTTGTTTTTCTTGCCTAGGTTATTTCACACCCACGTTCATTTATGTCATTGAAAATGACAGAATTTTCTTCTGTTTTGTCTATATACCACATTTCTTTATCCAAATATTGCCATCTTAACAATATTTAGTCTTCCCATCCATAAACACAGGTTATATTTCCATTTCTGATTTGTTTAGATCATCTTTAATTTCTTTCAGCATATCATGGAGTTTTCAGTGTAAAAACCTCCTATCTCCTTGGTTAAATTTATTCCTACTTTAGTATTTTTGATACTATCGTAGATGGAGTTGTTTCTCAATGTTTTTTTCAGATTGTCAATTTCTAGGATACAGAAATAAAACAGATTTTTGTCTGTTCATCTCATATCTTGTAACTTTGCAGAATTCATTGATGGGTTCCAATCATTTTTCATGAGATTTTTAGCATTATGTATAAAGTCATGCAATTTGAAAGTAGACGTATTTTTATTTTTTCTTTTCAGTTTAGATGGTTTTATTTTTCTTCTTTAATTGATTTAGCTAGTACAATGTCCAATGGAAGGGATGAATATGTGCACCTTTATTTTGTTCCTGATTTTATGGGGAGAACTTTCAGTTTTTCATCATTGAAATTTTAATAAATGCTCTTTACCATGTTGAGGAATTCTCTTCTATTCCCAGGTTGTTAAGGGTTTTTATCACAGAAGGGTGTTCAAATCAGTCAAAGGCTTTTCCTGCATGAGTTGAAATGATCATGTCATTTTTTCTCCCTCATTTTGCTAATGTGGTGTATTACATTCACTGCTTTCCATATGTTGAACCACCCTTGCGTTTGTGGAACAAATCTCATTTGGCAATGGTGAATTATTATTTTCATTTGCTTCTGGATTTTATTGCTAATATTTTGCTGAAGAATTTTGCACCTGTATTTGTAAGAGTTATTGGTCTGTGGCTCGCTTTTCTTGTCATATATTTGGTTTGGTATCAGAGTGAGGCTGGCTTCACAGACTAAATTAAGAAGTATTCATTCATTCTTATTTCTTTGAAGCATTTTAGAAGGATTGGTAATATTTCTTTTTAAAGAGTACCAATGACTTTCTTCAAAGAATTGGAAAAAACTGCTTTAAAGTTCATATGGAATCTAAAAAGGGCCCGCATTGCCAAGACAATCCTAAGTCAAAAGGACAAAGCTGGAGGCATCACGCTACCTGACTTCAAACTATACTACAAGGCTACAGTAACCAAAACAGCATGGTACTGGTACCAAAACAGAGATATAGAACAATGGAACAGAACAGAGTCCTCAGAAATAATACCACACATCTACAGCCATCTGATCTTTGACAAACCTGAGAGAAACAAGAAATGGGGAAAGGATTCCCTATTCAATAAATGGTGCTGGGAAAATTGGCTAGCCATAAGTAGAAAGCTGAAACTGGATCCTTTCCTTACTCCTTATACGAAGATTAATTCAAGGTGGATTAGAGACTTAAATGTTAGACCTAATACCATAAAAACCCTAGAAGAAAATCTAGGTAGTATCATTCAGGACATAGGCATGTGCAAGTACTTCATGTCTAAAACACCAAAACCAACGGCAGCAAAAGCCAAAATTGACAAATGGGATCTAATTAAACTAAAGAGCTTCTGCACAGCAAAAGAAACTACCATCAGAGTGAACAGGCAACCTACAGGATGGGAGAAAATTTTTGCAATCTACTCATCTGACAAAGGGCTAATATCCAGAATGTACAAAGAACTCAAACAAATTTACAAGAAAAAAACAAACAACCCCATCAAAATTGGGCAAAGTATATGAACAGACATTTCTCAAAAGAAGACACTCATACAGCCAACAGACACATGAAAAAATGCTCATCATCACTTGCCATCAGAGAAATGCAAATCAAAACCACAATGAGATACCATCTCACACCAGTTAGAATGGCAATCATAAAAAGTCAGGAAACAACAGGTGTTGGAGAGGATGTGGAGAAATAGGAACACTTTTACACTGTTGGTGGGATTGTAAACTAGTTCAACCATTATGGAAAACAGTATGGCAATACCTCAAGGATCTAGAACTAGATGTACCATATGACCCAGCCATCCCACTACTGGGTATATACCCAAAGGATTATAAATTATTCTACTACAAAGACACATGCACACGTATATTTATTGCAGCACTATTCACAATAGCAAAGACTTGGAATCAACCCAAATGTCCATCAGTGACAGACTGGATTAAGAAAATGTGGCACATAGACACCATGGAATACTATGCAGCCATCAAAAAGGATGAGTTTGCATCCTTTGTAGGGACATGGATGCAGCTGGAAACCATCATTCTTAGCAAACTATCACAGAAACAGAAAACCAAACACCGCATGTTCCCACTCATAGGTGTGTACTGAACAATGAGATCACTTGGACTCGGGAAGGGGAACATCACACACTGGGGCCTATCATGGGGATGGGGGAGGGGGGAGGGATTGCATTGGGGGTTATACCTGATATAAATGATGAATTGATGGGTGCTGACGAGTTGATGGTGCAGCACACCCACATGGCACAGGTATACATATGTAACAAACCTGCACGTTATGCACATGTACCCTAGAACTTAAATTAAAGTTTAATTTAAAAAAAAAGAGTTTGGTAGAATTTACAAGTGAAGCCATATGATCCTGGGCTTTTCTTTGTTTGCAAGTTGTTGAGGGCTTATTCAATCTCCTTTCTCGTAACAGTTCTATCAACATTTTCTGTTTATCATTGTGTTCAGTTGTGACAGCTTTGTGTATCTTTGGAATTTGTCCACTTTATCTAAGTTATCTAATTTTTTGGTGTACAAGTCATAATCTTCTTTATAATGCCTTATTTATATAAGGTTGGTGGGTAATATCTATATCTTCATTTCTTATATTAAAACTTGAGCCCCTTTCGCCTTAATCAGTGTACTTAAGGTTTACCAATTTGTTGATCTTTTCAAAGAATGAAGATTTGTTTTCAGGTTTTTCTCTGTGCTGTTCTACTCTCTTTTACATTTCTCTAATCTTTATTATTTCCTCCTTATGCTAGCTAGTTTCCTAGTTAATTATCTATTTTTATTCTATAGTTTTTAGTTGTCAATGTAGTTTATTGACTTGCTACATCTCTTTCCTTTTATTGTAAACATTTCAAACTATAAATTTTTCTCTGAGTACTCCTTCTGCCATATCCTATCTGCCTTAGTATGTTGTCTGTTCATTTTAATTCAACTCAAAATATTTTCTAATTTCCCTTGTTATTCCTTTTTTGATGCATTAGTTGCTTACTTGTATCTTGTTTAAGTTCAAAAAATTTGGGAGAATTTCAGGTTTTTCTTCTGTTATCTATAGATGGTTTTATTCAGAGAAAACACTTCGTAAGATTTCCATCTTCTGACGTTTATTGAGAATTGATTTGGTGGATTTCTTTTTGCTACCATTTTGATTACCTTCTTATTTTCTTTTTGTGTAATATATATATTTTTTTATTATACCTTAAGTTCCAGGGTACATGTACATAACGTGAAGGTTTGTTACATATGTATACTTGTGCCATGTTGGGGTGCTGCACCATCAACTCTTCAGCACCCATCAATTCATCATTTATATTAGGTATAACTCCCAATGCAATCCCTCCCCCCTGCCACCTCCCCATGATAGGCCCCGGTGTGTGATGTTCCCCTTCCCGAGTCCAAGTGATCTCATTGTTCATCTCACACCTATGAGTGAGAACATGCGGTGTTTGGTTTTCTCTTCTTGTGATAGTTTGCTAAGAATGATCGTTTCCAGCTGCATCCATGTCCCTACAAAGGGTGCAAACTCATCCTTTTGATGGCTGCATAGTATTCCATGGTGTATATGTGCCACATTTTCTTAATCCAGTCTGTCACTGATGGACATTTGGGTTGATTCCAAGTCTTTGCTATTGTGAATAGTGCCGCAATAAACATACGTGTGCATGTGTCTTTATAGCAGCATGATTTATAATCCTTGGGTATATACCCGGTAGTGGGATGGCTGGGTCATATGGTACATCTAGTTCTAGATCCTCGAGGAATTGCCATACTGTGTTCCACAGTGGTTGAACTAGTTTACAATCCCACCAACAGTGTAAAAGTGTTCCTATTTCTCCACATCCTCTCCAGCACCTGTCGTCTCCTGACTTTTTAATGATTGCCATTCTAACTGGTGTGAGATGGTATCTCATTGTGGTTTTGATTTGCATTTCTCTGATGGCAAGTGATGATGAGCATTTTTTCATGTGTCTGTTGGCTGTATGAGTGTCTTCTTTTGAGAAATGTCTGTTCATATACTTTGCCCAATTTTGATGGGGTTGTTTGTTTTTTTCTTGTAAATTTGTTTGAGTTCTTTGTAGAATCTGGATATTAGCCCTTTGTCAGATGAGTAGATTGCAAAAATTTTCTCCCATCCTGTAGGTTGCCTGTTCACTCTGATGGTAGTTTCTTTTGCTGTGCAGGAGCTCTTTAGTTTAATTAGGTCCCATTTGTCAATTTTGGCTTTGGTTGCCGTTGGTTTTGGTGTTTTAGACATGAAGTTCTTTCCCATGCCTATGTCCTGAATGATATTGCCTAGGTTTTCTTCTAGGGTTTCTATGGTATTAGGTCTAACATTTAAGTCTCCAATCCATCTTGAATTAATTTTCCTATAAGGAGTAAGGAAAGGATCCAGTTTCAGCTTTCTACTTATGGTTAGTCAATTTTCCCAGCACCATTTATTAAATAGGGAAAACTTTCCCTATTTCTTGTTTTTCTCATGTTTATCAAAGATCAGATGGCTGTAGATGTGTGGTATTATTTCTGAGGACTCTGTTCTGTTCCATTGGTCTATATCTCTGTTTTGGTACCAGTACCATGCTGTTTTGGTTACTGTAGCCTTGTAGTATAGTTTGAAGTCAGGTATCGTGATGCCTCCTTCTTTGTTCTTTTGACTTCGGATTGTCTTGGCAATGCGGGCTTTTTTTGGTTCCATATGAACTTTAAAGCAGTTTTTTCCAATTCTGTGAAGAAACTCATTGGTAGCTTGATAGGTATGGAATTGAATCTATAAATTGTCTTGGGCAGTATGGCCATTTTCACGATATTGTTTCTTCCTATCCATGAGCATGTTATGTTCTTCCATTTGTTAGTGTCCTCTTTGATTTCACTGAGCAGTGGTTTGTAGTTCTCCTTGAAGAGGTCCTTGACATCCCTTGTAAGTTGGATTCCTAGGTATTTTATTCTCTTTGAAGCAATTGTAAATGGAAGTTCGTTCATGATTTGGTTCTCTGTTTGTCTGTTACTGGTGTATAAGAATGCTTGTGATTTTTGCACATTAATTTTGTATCCTGAGACTTTGCTGAAGTTGCTTATCAGCTTAAGGAGATTTTGGGCTGGGACAATGGGGTTTTCTAAATATACAATCATGTCATCTGCAAACAGGAAAAATTTGACTTCCTCTTTTCCTAACTGAATACCTTTGATTTCTTTCTCTTGCCTGATTGCCTAGCCAGAACTTCCAACACTATGTTGAATAGCAGTGGTGAGAGAGGGCATCCCTGTCTTGTGCCAGTTTTCAAAGGGAATTTTTCCAGTTTTTGCCCATTCAGTATGATATTGGCTGTGGGTTTGTCATAAATAGCTCTTATTATTTTGAGGTACGTTCCATCAATACCAAATTTATTGAGCATTTTTAGCATGAGGGGCTGTTGAATTTTGTGAAAGGCCTTTCTGCATTTATTGAGATAATCATGTGGTTGTTGTCTTTGGTTCTGTTTATATGATGGATTACATGTCTTGATTTGCATATGTTGAACCAGCCTTGCATCCTAGGGATGAAGCCCACTTGATCATGGTGGATAAGCATTTTTGTGCTGCTGGACCGGTTTGCCAGTATTTTATTGAGAATTTTTGCATTGATGTTCATCAGGGATATTGGTCTAAAATTCTCTTTTTTTGTTGGGTCTCTGCCAGGCTTTGGTATCAGGATGATGTTGGCCTCATAAAATGAGTTAGGGAGGATTCCTCTTTTTCTATTGATTGGAATAGTTCAGAAGGAAGGGTACCAGCTCCTCCTTATACCTCTGGTAGAATTCAGCTGTGAATCCGTCTGGTCCTGGACTTTTTTTGGTGGGTAGGCTATTAATTGTTGCCTCAATTTCAGAGCCTGCTATTGAGACCAATTCAGGGATTCAATTTCTTCCTGGTTTAGTCTTGGGAGAGTGTAAGTGTCCAGGAAATTATCCATTTCTTCTAGATTTTCTAGTTGATTTGCGTAGAGGTGTTTATAGTATTCTCTGATGGTAGTTTGTATTTCTGTGGGGTCAGTGGTGATATCCCCTTTATCGTTTTTTTTTTTTTTTTGGCATCTATTTGATTCTTCTCTCTTTTCTTCTTTATTAGTCTTGCTAGCAGTCGACCAATTTTGTTGATCTTTTCAAAAAACCAACTCCTGGATTCATGATTTTTTAGAGGGTTTTTGTGTTTCTATCTCCTTCAGTTCTGCTCTGATCTTAGTTATTTCTTGCCTTCTGCTAGCTTTTGAATGTGTTTGCTCTTGCTTCTCTAATTCTTTTAAATGTGATGTTAGAGTGTCCATTTTAGAACTTTCCATCTTTCTCTTATGGGCATTTAGTGCTATAAATTTCCCGCTACACACTGCTTTAAATGTGTCCCAGATATTCTGGTATGTTGTATCTTTGTTCTCATTGGTTTCAAAAAACATGTTTATTTCTGCCTTCATTTCGTTATGTACCCAGTAGTCATTCAGGAGCAGGTTATTCAGTTTCCATGTAGTTGAGTGGTTTTGATTGAGTTTCTTAGTCTTGAGTTCTAGTTTCATTGCACAGTGGTTTGAGAGACAGTTTGTTTTAATTTCTGTTCTTTTACATTTGCTGAGGAGTGCTTTACTTCCAATTATGTGGTCAATTTTGGAACAAGTGTGATGTGGTGCTGAGAAGAATGTATGTTCTCTTGATTTGGGGCAGGGAGTTCTATAAATGTCTATTAGGTCTGCTTGCTGCAGAGATGAGTTCAGTTCCTGGATATCCTTGTTAACTGTCTGTCTCTTTGATCTGTCTAATGTTGACAGTGGAGTGTTGAAGTCTCCCATTATTATTGTTTGGAAGTCTAAGTCTCTTTGTAAGTCTCTAAGGACTTGTTTTATGAATCTGGGTGCTCCTGTATTGGGTGCATATATATTTAGGAGAGTTAGCTCTTCCTGTTGAATTGATCCCTTTCCCATTATGTAATGGCCTTCTTTGTCCCTTTTGATCTTTGATGGTTTAAAGTCTGTTTTATCAGAGACTAGGATTGCAACCCCTGCTTTTTATTGTTTACCATTTGCTTGGTAGATCTTTCTCCATCCCTTTATTTTGAGCCTATGTATGTCTCTGCATGTGAGATGGGTCTCCTGAATACAGCAGACTGATGGGCCTTAACCCTTTATCCAATTTGCCAGTCTGTGTCTTTTAATTGGACATATAGTCCATTCATATTAAGGTTAATATTGTTATGTGTGCACTTGATCCTGTCATTATGATATTAACTGGTTATTTTGCTTGTTAGTTGATGCAGTTTCTTCCTAGCCTCGATGGTCTTTACATTTTGGCATGTTTTTGCAATGGCTGGTACTGGTTGTTCCTTTCCATGTTTAGTGCTTCCTTCAGGATCTCTTGTAGGGCAGGTCTGGTGTTGACAAATTCTCTAAGCATTTGCTTATCTGTAAAGGATTTTATTTCTCCTTCACTTATGAAACTTAGTTTGGCTGGATATGAAATTCTGGATTTAAAATTCTTTTCTCTAAGAATGTTGAATATTGGCCCCCAGTCTCTTCTGGCTCTTAGAATTTCTGCTGAGAGATCTGCTGTTAGTCTGATGGGCTTCCCTTTGTGGGTAACCCGACCTTTCTCTCTGGCTGCCCTTAAGATTTTTTCCTTCATTTCAACCTTGGTGAATCTGGCAATTATGTGTCTTGTAGTTGCTCTTCTGGAGGAGTATCTTTGTGGTGTTCTCTGTATTTCCTGAATTTGAATGTTGGCCTGTCCTACTAGGTTGGGGAAGTTCTCCTGGATGATATCCTGAAGAGTGTTTTCCAACTTGGTTCCATTTTCCCCCTCACTTTCAGGCACCCCAATCAGACGTAGATTTGGTCTTTTTACATAATCCCATACTTCTTGCAGGCTTTGTTCATTTCTTTTTCTTCTTTTTTCTTTAGACTTCTCTTCTCGCTTCATTTCATTCATTTGATCCTCAATCGCTGATACTCTTTCTTCCAGTTGATCGAGTCTGTTACTGAAGCTTGTGCATTTGTCTCATATTTCTCGTGTCATGGTTTTCATCTCTGTCAGTTTTTTTTATGGTCTTCTCTGCATTAATTATTCTGGTTATCAATTCTTCCACTTTTTCAAGATTTTTAGTTTCTTTGCGCTGGGTACATAATTCCTCCTTTAGCTCTGAGAAGTTTGATGGACTGAGGCCTTCTTCTCTCATCTTGTCAAAGTCATTCTCCATCCAGCTTTGATCTGTTGCTGGCGATGAGCTGCGTTCCTTTGGAGGGGGAGATGTACTCTTATTCTTTGAATTTCAGGCTTTTCTGCCCTGCTTTTCCCCATCTTTGTGGTTTTATCTGCCTCTGGTCTTTGATGATGGTGACATACTGATGAGGTTTTAGTGTGAGTGTCCTTCCTGTTTGATAGTTTTTCTTTTAATAGTCAGGACCCTCAGCTGTAGGTCCGTTGGAGATTGCTTGAGGTCTACTCCATACCCTGTTTGCCTGGGTGTCAGCAGCAGAGGCTACAGAAGATAGAATACTGCTGTACAGCGAATGTACCTGTCTGATTCTTGCTTTGGAAGCTTCCTCTCAGAGGTGTACTCCACCGTGTGAGGTGTGGAGTGTTGGTCTGCCCCTAGTGGAGGATGTCTCCCAGTTAGGCTACTCAGGGATCATGGACCCACTTGAGCAGGCAGTCTGTCTGTTCTCAGATCTCAACTTCCGTGTTGGGAGATCCACTGCTGTCTTCAAAGCTGCCAGACAGAGTCGTTTGTGTCTGCAGAGGTTTCTGTTGCTTTTGTTGTTGTTGTTGTTGTTGTTTAGCTGTGCCCTGTCCCCAGAGGTGTAGTCTACAGAGACTGGCAGGCCTCCTTGAGCTGCTGTGAGCTCCACCCAGTTCCATCTTTCCAGGGCTTTGTTTACCTACTTAAGCCTCAGCAATGACAGACGCCCCTCCCCCAGCCTTGCTGCTGCCTTCCAGTTAGATCACAGACTGCTGTGCTAGCAATGAGGAAGGCTCCATGGGCGTGGGAGCCTCCCGGCCATGTGTGGGATATTATCTCCTGGTGTGCCCGTTTGCTTAAAGCAGAGTATTGGGGTGGAAGTTACCCGATTTTCCAGGTGTTGTGTGTCTCAGTTTCCCTGGCTAGGGAAAGGGATTCCCTTCCCCCTTGTGCTTCCCACGTGAGGCGACACCTCACCCTGCTTCAGCTCTCGCTGGTCGGGCTGCAACAGCTGACCAGCACCAATTGTCCTGCACTCCCTAGTGAGATAAACCCAGTAACTCAGTTGAAAATGTAGAAATCACCTGTCTTCTGTGTTGCTCGTGCTGGGAGCTGGAGACTGGAGCTGTTCGTATTCAGCCATCTTGCTCTGCCCCCCAAAATCTATATTCTTATTTCTATTTTATGAAAATCCAGGTGATCCTTACACTGACCAAGTTGCAATGCATGTTTAATAAGAGGCAGAATATGCCAGGTAAGGGTAATTTTATATATAAGAGTAATTATATATAGTAATATATATTATATATTACAGTAAGAGTAAGAAATATAATTATATATATTATGGATATATAAAGATTACCCTAAGTTACAGGAAACTAAACATAAGACAAATTTAAATGGAAATGTAGGACTAAATGATAAATTAATTTCAGACTAAAAATGATTTTTAAATCTACAAAAGCAGATATCATACTGGAAAGCTGACAAAACTAAAGCAAAAAGATGTAAATCAAAAATCATGTGTTTTTAGATAAAATTTAAAAATATATACTGGTGACATTTTAAAGCAATTAAAAAATAATATTTATTAAAATATTGGCAAATGAGGAGAATATGCAAGGGGCTAAAATGAGTCAGAAATAAAATTCAAAATATCACAAATTATTCAAAGAATCCCAAATGATGAAAATGCTTTGTCTCATCAAAGTTTGGAAAGTTGATTTATGTTACAGAAAAGTTACCAATGAGTAAAAAACCACCCACAAGGCATATTTGTTTTCTGTAATTAAATGTGTAAAATAAATTTAGTGTTAACTAAATACTTCCTTCTAAAACACATTTTCTTTCCCATTAATTCACATTACCTGGTACACAACCGAATCTAGTTCATTGTGTCTCAGACCTAGAGGCTGAATTCCTATCTCTATGTTACCACATCATAGACTCTTGACACACATACACTCACACACATACGTGTATGCACATATACACATGCACATACATAGTCTCACAAAGACTGTAGGTATCAAAAGCACAGAAAATAATGCTCAATTACTGAATACGCAATTCAGTCATGACACATCAACAAGTACTGAAAAGGCAGATTTTGTGGGCCTGAAGCTTATATGATTTTCTTTAAGAAAAAATACAAAGTTACAAATACAAAATTGGGTAGGAAAATAAATATTCATTTAGAATAAGAAATGAAATTACAATATTTTACACTTTTTAAAGTTGAGAAACATGTTAAATGCTACCAAATCTAGAAAAAAATACCATATTTATTATTACCTAACCCATCTCTAATCTTTATCCTATGCTTGTTAGCTGCCTACTCTTTGATTACTTCTTCAAACAAAAAGGGTTTGTAATATATTCGGTTGGTCAAATTTATTTTTTAGTTATAAATAGTTGGGATACGTAAATAATGCAAATTCACACGTATGTATGTGAAATCTGTCCCCTGTGAACCCAAGGATTCTGATGAATTACTTTTCACCCAATTTCTATCAAAAGCAAATGAAAATGTGTGGTACACGCATAATTGAATAAGCTGCATTATTAGTATAGTCCTTTCCAGCAAGCCCTTCTGTTTTTTAGGCATAGATGAGAAACAAATTTAAATTATAATTTTACATATCTGATGATTTGAAGGTTTTTCCACAGATTACTATCTTTCTTAGTTCCTTTCAAGCTTTGTTTCTCCTCCTTTACCTACATATTTCTCAAGCCATAAACCTTCATGTCAAGACACCAAGTGAATTGGCACAAATAGAAATAGGAGGATTCCTGGAAGCCATTTCTACATCAGGACACTTAGCAATAAATTAAGTACATGGAAGCAACTGCAAACCACTTAATACTCACTTTGCCCATTGCCAGATCCCAATATGCTTGCTAGCATTCCAATGCTATCTGGCAGAAGAGATAGTATGATGGAGGGGAAGTCAGAGTGGAAAGCGACAATAGTCTTAACCAATTGCTGTCAAAATATCTTAGCTTTCAAATTTAAAAGGGCATAAAATCATGTTAGCATGTTTCTAATGCCTCTCTCAGGACCTTGAAAGGGGCCTGTGCAACTGACAGACGCTGGAGCTTAAGATTCCTTAGCTTCATAGTAGATGCACCTCTGCACCACATCTGATACATCAAGTCTAGAACTCTTAGCGTTAATAAGTGGGTGACCCTCCAGCAGTTGTGCTGGTGGCCAAGTCCAGCACTGTTGACTAAGACAACTCTCACATGCATTTGCAAACCTCCTAGAAGTCTTTCTTAGACAAGTTCAATCACTTCTCCTCAAAGGAAAATTTTGTGGATTTGTCATTTAAGATGGCAAAGATGTATTGTCTTTTGGGAATTGCCCCTAAACAGAAAGGAAAATGAGATTCAGCAACACGAACTCTAACATCAAGGAAACAAGGCTATATTTAGATGTATAATCTTGAACCACAATGAGGAAAGAGGATTAGTAGCTTACTTAGCAGAGCAATAGAAGGTAAATTTAAGTGTTTTCAGAGAGGCGTAGAAAAAAAGATGGAAGCCCATTTACTCCAAAGACAATTAGAAAAGTTTTTGGAATGTGGGGCACCAGAAACTGTGGAAGTGGAGGTGTGGCATTGGGATAAAAACTGGAGCGTTGCTAGAAATTTTAATACTAAGAAATTCCACACCATCTTCTAGTCATACCTAGACTTTCAAGATGTTCTTAGTTCCATAGCATCTGTCTCCACTACCTCTATGACTGTTACAATAAGTAGAGCTCTGTGCCACAGAGTCCTCCCAAAGCTGAAAGCTTGAATTCTTTGTGACTTCTTTCATAGTGGTATATGGCTTGCCAAAGCTTGAGTGTCTTTTATCAAAAAATAAGGGGAAAGAATGTTCTGGAGTAGCTTTCAGACTCTACATCATGGTTATCCTTGGCAATTTACCTTTTATTGTTCTTCAGCTAGTAAGATCAGCTATTGTGGAGGATGTCTGTGCACAATTAGTTTTCAAGGTTCATTAAACTTAACTGATATTTCCAGCTGTGATCCTCCATTTACAAACATGGTGATGCCATTTGACCCCTGTGTTTCTGATGAGTTACATTTTATGTAGATTAGTAGTTTTAGAAGTCAACAAGCAGTATGAAATCTTATATAGTCAAAATAACTCTGGGTATCTATTAAGTTGCGAACAAGCACAATATACAGGATTTTGTGCACAAAATGCAGTAACATCGATGTATAATTAAATAATGTATAATATGTAATAAAGAGAACACATTTAATATAATTTAATGCTATTTTAATCATATAGGAGAAAGAAAATAATTAAATGTCATGTCTGTGAGCATATATATTTGAAATCACTTAAGGTATACATTTGAGGGTAGAGTTTTATTTATTTGGATCAGAACAATAACTAGAACAGAAACTGTAAAGAAGCAGTAAAAGTTTTGAGGGCCAGAGAGACTAGCCAAGTTGTATTTCCATAGGGATTAGATATACAAGCACCAAAAAACCTACTTTAAATACCAAAGTCCAAAGAGCTAGAGCAATCTCAAAGATGGTGATGCACCAACTTTTGGGATGCAATTCAGCAATTTCCCTGACTACTCTTATGGTTCTTTCCCTTACCAGACATTAAGTATAGGATCTTTTGGGTGCCAAGGCCAGTTTCTTTCCAAGCATAAATCAAATCTCCAGCTCAAAGTTTCCCTCCACAAAATTTTGAATTGGCTGTATAAATCACCTAAGGTGCATTATATTTGGAAAATTAATAATTATTGTGCCAGCCTTCAGCCTTCACTGCCCTCTGACACTTTGGGAGCCACAATGGTGATTTAGATTTCAGCTGAGCACAGGCAATTGAATGGATCAAATTGTTTGTGTTTACACCTCAGTTACCTTCAACTAAGGCTGAATAGGAAATATTTAGGCTAGAGAGCCTCTCAGAGTAGAGCAGTTCCCACACATGTTCCCTATATTTCATAATGTCCAACACAATGTTTAATGGGAGTTCTAGACACAGGAGAGTAAAGAATTTTAAAATGGTATGACTAGATTAACAAGGTGCATGCCATTTAGTGTGAGCTGAATTTCCCTAAACTCATCCAAGATGCATTGACCAGACTCTCAGTCAACAGTTGCTGGGCAACTTCAAACCTGGAAGGTCAATATATGTAATCTGAAATGGGATAGTTTAGTTCTGCCTGAAATAGCCAATTTGGACAGAAGATAGATGTATTTGTTCATTCTCCTGCTGCTATAAGGACATACCCGAGACTGGGTAATTTATAAAGAAAAGAGGTTTACTTGACTCACAGTTCCACATGGCTGGGGAGGCCTCAGGAAACTTACAATCATTGTGGAAAACACCTCTTCACAGGGCAGCAGGAGAGAGAATGAGAGCTGAAAAAAGGGGGAAAAGCCCTTACAAAAACCATCATCTCCGTGATTCAATTACCTCCCACGGGTCTCTTCCATGACACAGGGGGATTATGGGAGCTACAATTAAAAGAGATTTGGGTGGGGACACAGTCAACCCAATCAATAGAGGAGTGCATATGTTACTAATCCTGGGATGATCCCTGTGTAGGATGGTCAGTACTAGCCTCATAAAATGAGTAGAATAGTGGTCCCTCATTTATGATTTGGGAAGAGATGGTATAAAATTGATATAATTTTCTTTATTTTTTTGTGTTTGGAACATGTATTTTATTTGTAATATGGAACTAAGCATGTTTTTAAGTAGACTGTCAGATATAATATACGAAAGGTGGCGTATTCGTTTCTGTATACTTTGTTTCCCTTTGTACATGGTTATTTTACATGTGACGCATGTCTTGAGTTATAGAAACATTTATGACCTAGAGTAAAAATGCCTTCCTCTAGAGGGATTTTTTTTTTAATTTTTTTTTTTATTATACTTTAAGTTCTAGGGTACATGTGCAACGTGCAGCTTTGTTACATATGTATACGTATGCCATGTTGGTGTGCTGCATCCCTCAACTCTCAGCACCCATCAATTCATCATTTATATCATGTATAACTCCCCAATGCAATCCCTCCCTCCTCCCCCCTCCCTATGATAGGCCCCAGTGTGATGTTCCCCTTCCCGAGTCCAAGTGATCTCATTGTTCAATTCCCACCTATGAGTGAGAACATGCGGTGTTTGGTTTTCTTCTTGTGATAGTTTGCTAAGAATGATGGTTTCCAGCTGCATCCATGTCCCTACAAAGGACGCACACTCATCCTTTTTGATGGCTGCATAGTATTCCATGGTGTATATGTGCCACATTTTCTTAATCCAGTCTGTCACAGATGGACATTTGGGTTGATTCCAAGTCTTTGCTATTGTGAATAGTGCCGCAATAAACATACGTGTGCATGTGTCTTTGTAGTAGAATAATTTATAATCCTTTGGGTATATACCAGTAGTGGGATGGCTGGGTCATATGGCATATCTAGTTCTAGATCCTTGAGGAATCGCCATACTGTTTTCCATAATGGTTGAACTAGTTTACAATCCCACCAACAGTGTAAAAGTGTTCCTATTTCTCCACATCCTCTCCAACACCTGTTGTTTCCTGATTTTTATGATTGCCATTCTAACTGGTGTGAGATGGTATCTCATTGTGGTTTTGATTTGCATTTCTCTGATGGCGAGTGATGATGAGCATTTTTCATGTGTCTGTTGGCTGTATGAATGTCTTCTTTTGAGAAATGTCTGTTCATATCCTTTCCCACTTTTTGATGGGGTGTTGTTTTTTTCTTGTATATTTGTTTGAGTTCTTTGTAGATTCTGGATATTAGCCCTTGTCAGATGAGTAGGTTGCAAAAATTTTCCCATTCTGTAGGTTGCCTGTTCACTCTGATGGTAGTTTCTTTTGCTGTGCAGAAGCTCTTTAGTTTAATTAGATCCCATTTGTCAATTTGGCTTTTGCTGCCGTTGCTTTTGGTGTTTTAGACATGAAGTCCTTGCCCATGCCTATGTCCTGAATGGTACTACCTAGATTTTCTTCTAGGGTTTTATGGTATTAGGTCTAACATTTAAGTCTCTAATCCATCTTGAATTAATTCGTATAAGGGTAAGGAAAGGATCCAGTTTCAGCTTTCTACTTATGGCTAGCCAATTTTCCAGCACCATTTATTAATAGGGAATCCTTTCCCCATTTCTTGTTTCTGTCAGGTTTGTCAAAGATCAGATGGCTGTAGATGTGTGGTATTATTTCTGAGGACTCTGTTCTGTTCCATTGGTCTATATCTCTGTTTTGGTACCAGTACCATGCTGTTTTGGTTACTGTAGCCTTGTAGTATAGTTTGAAGTCAGGTAGTGATGCCTCCAGCTTTGTCCTTTTGACTTAGGATTGTCTTGGCAATGCGGGCTCTTTTTGGTTCCATACGAACTTTAAAGCAGTTTTTTTCCAATTCTGTGAAGAAACTCATTGGTAGCTTGATGGGGATGGCATTGAATCTATAAATAACCTGGGCAGTATGGCCATTTTCACGATATTGATTCTTCCTATCCATGAGCATGGTATGTTCTTCCATTTGTTTGTGTCCTCTTTATTTCACTGAGCAGTGGTTTGTAGTTCTCCTTGAAGAGGTCCTTTACATCCCTTGTAAGCTGGATTCCTAGGTATTTTATTCTCTTTGAAGCAATTGTGAATGGAAGTTCATCCTGATTTGGCTCTCTGCTTGTCTGTTACTGGTGTATAAGAATGCTTGTGATTTTTGCACATTAATTTTGTATCCTGAGACTTTGCTGAAGTTGCTTATCAGCTTAAGGAGATTTTGGGCTGAGACGATGGGGTTTCTAAATATACAATCATGTCATCTGCAAACAGGGACAATTTGACTTCTTCTTTTCCTAACTGGATACCCTTGATTTCTTTCTCTTGCCTGATTGCCCTAGCCAGAACTTCCAACACTATGTTGAATAGGAGTGGTGAGAGAGGGCATCCTGTCTTGTGCCAGTTTTCAAAGGGAATTTTTCCAGTTTTTGCCCATTCAGTATGATATTAGCTGTGGGTTTGTCATAAATAGCTCTTATTATTTTGAGGTACGTTCCATCAATACCGAATTTATTGAGCGTTTTTAGCATGAAGGGCTGTTGAATTTTGTCAAAAGCCTTTTCTGCATCTATTGAGATAATCATGTGGTTCTTGTCTTTGGTTCTGTTTATATGCTGGATTACGTTTATTGATTTGCGAATGTTGAACCAGCTTGCATCCCAGGGATGAAGCCCACTTGATCATGGTGGATAAGCTTTTTGATGTGCTGCTGAATCCGGTTTGCCAGTATTTATTGAGAATTTTTGCATCGATGTCATCAGGGATATTGGTCTAAAATTCTTTTTTTGTTGTGTCTGCCAGGCTTTGGTATCAGGATGATGTTGGCCTCATAAAATGAGTTAGGGAGGATTCCCTTTTTTCTATTGATTGGAATAGTTTCAGAAGGAATGGTACCAGCTCCTCCTTGTACCTCTGGTAGAATTCAGCTGTGAATCCATCTGGTCCTGGACTTTTTTGGTGAGTAGGCTATTAATTGTTGCCTCAATTTCAGAGCCTGCTATGGTCTATTCAGGGATTCAAATTCTTCCTGGTTTAGTCTTGGGAGAGTGTAAGTGTCCAGGAAATTATCCATTTCTTCTAGATTTTCTAGTTGATTTGCATAGAGGCATTTACAGTATTCTCTGATGGTTGTTGTATTTTGTGGTGGAGTGGTGATATCCCCTTTATCATTATTTATTGCATCTATTTGATTCCTCTCTCTTTTTCTCTTATAGTTGCTAGTGGTCTGTCAATTTGTTGATCTTTTCAAAAAACCAACTCTGGATTCATTGATTTTTTGGAGGGGTTTTTGTGTCTCTATCTCCTTCAGTTCTGCTCTGATCTTAGTTATTTCTTGCCTTCTGCTAGCTTTGAATGTGTTGCTCTTGCCTCTCTAGTTCTTTTAATTGTGATGTTAGAGTGTCCATTTTAGATCTTCCTGCTTTCTCTTGTGGGCATTAGTGCTATAAATTTCCCTCTACACACTGCTTTAAATGTGTCCCAGAGATTCTGGTATGTTGTATCTTGTTTTCATGGTTTCAAAGAACATCTTTATTTCTGCTTCATTTCGTTATGTACCCAGTAGTCATTCAGGAGCAGGTTGTTCAGTTTCCATGTAGTTGAGCGGTTTTGAATGAGTTTCTTAGTCTGAGTTCTAGTTTGATTGCACTGTGGTCTGAGAGACAGTTTGTTATAATTTCTGTTCTTGTACATTTGCTGAGGAGTGCTTTACTTCCAATTATGTGGTCAATTTGGAATAATTGCGATGTGGTGCTGAGAAGAATGTATATTCTGTTGATTTGGGGTGGAGAGTTCTATAGATGTCTATTAGGTCCGCTTGGTGCAGAGCTGAGTTCAATTCCTGGATATCCTTGTTAACTTTCTGTCTCGTTGATCTGTCTAATGTTGACAGTGGAGTGTTGAAGTCTCCCATTATTATTGTACGGGAGTCTAAGTCTTTGTAAGTCTCT
Source organism: Trachypithecus francoisi (assembly GCF_009764315.1). Classification (NCBI taxonomy): domain Eukaryota; kingdom Metazoa; phylum Chordata; class Mammalia; order Primates; family Cercopithecidae; genus Trachypithecus; species Trachypithecus francoisi. The sequence goes on from NW_022681471.1 coordinate 90,941,409, forward strand.
AAGGACTTGCTTTATGAATCGGGGGGTTCTTTATTGGGTGCATATATATTCAGGAGAGTTAGCTCTTCCTGTTGAATTGATCCCTTTACCATTATGTAATGGCCTTCTTTGTCTCTTTTGATCTTTGATGGTTTAAAGTCTTTTTATCAGAGACTAGGATTGCAACCCCTGCTTTTTTGTGTCTCCATTTGCTTGGTAGATCTTCCTCCATCCCTTTATTTTGAGCCTATGTATGTCTCTGCATGTGAGATGGGTCTCCTGAATACAGCAAACTGATGGGTCTTGACTCTTTATCCAGTTTGACAGTGTGTGTCTTTTAAATGGAGCATTTAGTCCATTTACATTTAAGGTTAATATTGTTATGTGTGCACTTGATCCTGTCATTATGATATTAACTGGTTATTTTGCTTGTTAGTTGATGCAGTTTCTTCCTAGCCTCGATGGTCTTTACATTTTGGCATGTTTTTGCAATGGCTGATACCGGTTGTTCCTTCCCTGTTAGGTTTCCTTCAGGTCTCTTGTAAGGCAGGCTGGTGGTGACAAAATCTCTAAGCATTTGCTTATCTGTAAAGGATTTTATTTCTCCTTCACTTATGCAACTTAGTTTGGCTGGATATGAAATTCTGGGTTGAAATTTCTTTCTTTAAGAATGTTGAATATTGGCCCCCAGTCTCTCTGGCTCTTAGAGTTTCTGCTGAGAGATCTGCTGTTAGTCTGATGGGCTTCCCTTTGTGGGTAACCCGACCTTTCTCTCTGGCTGCCCTTAAGTTTTTTCCTTCATTTCAACTTTGGTGAATCTGGCAATTATGTCTTGTAGTTGCTCTTCTGGAGGAGTATCTGTGGTGTTCTCTGTATTTCCTGAATTTGAATGTTGGCCTGCCCTACTAGGTTGGGGAAGTTCTCCTGGATGATATCCTGAAGAGTGTTTTCCAACTTGGTTCCATTTTCCCCCTCACTTTCAGGCACCCCATCAGACGTAGATTTGGTCTTTTACATAATCACTTCTTGCAGGCTTTGTTCTTTTTTTTTTCTTCTTTTCTTCTTTTTTTCTTAGACTTCTCTTCTCGCTTCATTTCATTCATTTGATCCTCATCGCTGATACTCTTTCTTCCAGTTGATCGAGTCGGTTACTGAAGCTTGTGCATTTGTCAGGTATTTCTTGTGTCATGGTTTTCATCTCTGTCATTTCCTTTATGATCTTCTCTGCAGTAATTAGTCTAGCTGTCATTCTTCCATTCTTTTTTCAAGATTTTTAGTTCTTTTTGTGCTGGGTACGTATTTCCTCTTTAGCTCTGAGAAGTTTGATGGACTGAAGCCTTCTCTCTCATCTTCAAAGTCATTCTCTGACCAGCTTTGATCCGTTGCTGTCGATGGGCTGCGCTCCTTTGCAGGGGGAGATGCACTCTTATTTTTGAATTTCAGCTTTTCTGCCCTGCTTCTTCCCCATCTTTTGGTTTTATCTGTCTCTGTCTTTGATGAATGTGATGTACTGATGGGGTTTTGGTATAGGTGTCCTTCCTGTTTGATAGTTTTCCTTCTGACAGTCAGAAGGACTGTCTGTTAGTCTGTTGGAGATTGCTTGAGGTCCACTCCAGACCCTGTTTCCTGAGTATCAGCAGCAGAGGTTGCAGAAGATAGAATATTGCTGAACAGCGAGTGTACCTGTCTGATTCTTCCTTTGGAAGCTTCCTCTCAGGGGTGTACTCCACCTGTGAGGGTGGGGTGTCAGACTGCCCCTAATGGGGGATGTCTCCAGCTAGGCTACTCAGGGGTCAGGGACCCACCTGAGCAGGCATTCTGTCCGTTCTCAGACCTCAACCTCCTGTTGGGAGATCCACGGCTCTCCCAAAGCTGTCAGACAGAGTGTTGCATCTGCACGGCCCCGCTCTCCCCTATTGGTCTTCAGCTGTGCGCTGTCCCCAGAGGTGGAGTCTACTGAGACAGGCAGGCTCCTTGAGCTGCTGTGAGCTCCACCCAGTTCGAGCTTCCCAGCAGCTTGTTTACCTACTTAAGCCTCAGCAATGGCGGGCGCCCCTCCCCAGCCTGCTGCTGCCTGCGGATAGATCGCCACAGACTGCTCTTTTAGCAGTGAGGAGGCTCCTTGGGCGTGGGATCCTTCTGGCTAGGTGTGGGATATATTCTCCTGGTGTGCTTTCTTAAAGCGCAGTATTGGGGTGGGAGTTACCCGATTTTCCAGGTGTTGTGTGTCTCAGTTCCCCTGGCTAGGGAAACGGATTTCCTTCCCCTTGCGCTTCCAGGTGAGGCGATGCCTCGCCCTGCTTCAGCTCTCGCTGGTCAGGCTTGCAACAGCTGACCAGCACCGATTGTCCGCACTCCTAGTGAGATGACCCCAGGACCTCAGTGAAAATGCAGAAATCACCGTCTTCTATGTCACTGGTGCTGGGAGTTGGAGACTGGAGCTGTTCCTATTCGGCCATCTTGCTCCACCCCCTCTAATTTTCTTAAGTACTTAATAGAATTACCAGTAAGAACATCTGAGCACAGAGATTTCATTTTCATTAAATTTTGAGTTACAATTTGGTTCTTTTTTTTATTATTATATACTTTAAGTTCTAGTGTACATGTGCATAACGTGCAGGTTGTTACATATGTATACTTGTGCCATGTTGGGTGCTGCACCCATCAATCGTCAGCACCCATCAATCTCATTTATATCAGGTATAACTCCCATGCAATCCCTCCCCCCTCCCCCCTCCCCATGACAGGCCCCACTGTGTGATGTTCCCCTTCCTGAGTCCAAGTGATTTCATTGTTCAGTTCCTACCTATCAGTGAGAACATGCGGTGTTTGGTTTTCTCTTCTTGTGATAGTTTGCAAGAATGATGGTTTCCGCTGCATCCATGTCCCTACAAAGGGCGCAAACTCATCCTTTTTTTGGCTGCATAGTATTCCATGGTTTATATGTGCTGCATTGATATTAGCACTGTTCAGTTTGTCAATGTCATCTGGACTGATTTTTGTTCATTTGCGGATTCTCAGGAATTGGTCCATTTTTCTATTTTGTTGAATGTGTGAGAATAATGGTGTTTGTGGTATTTGTCATTTTTACATCTATAGGTCTGTCATGTTATTCCTTACTTCATTCCTGATATTGATATTCTTCTCTCTCTCAACAGTCTGTCTAAAGTTTTATCCCTTTTATTGATCATTTTAATGAAAACGTTTTTGCTTCCTTGCTATTCTCTATTTCTTTTTCTATTTTCTATCCCACTAATTTTTTTTTTACTTTCTTTTTTATATAATTTACTTTAAGTCCTAGGGTACATGTGCAAAACGTGCAGTTTTCTTACATATGTATACATGTGCCATGTTGTTGTGCTGCACCCATTAACTCATCATTTACATTAGGTGTATCTCCTAATGCTATCCTTCCTCCCTACCCCCTCCCCACAATAGGATCCGGTGTATGATGCTCCCCTTCCTGTGTTCAAGTGATCTTATTGTTCAATTCCCACCTGTGATTGAGAACATGCGGTGTTTGGTTTTCTGTTCTTGTGAGAGTTTGATGAGAATGATGGTTTCCAGCTGCACCCATGTCCCTACAAAGGACACGAACTCATCCTTTTTTATGGCTGCATAGTATTCCATGGTGTATATGTGCCACATTTTCTTAATCCAATCTGTCACTGATGGACATTTGGGTTGATTCCAATTCTTTGCTATTGTGAATAGTGCCGCAATAAACATACGTGTGATATGTCTTATAGAAGCATGACTTATAATCCTTTGGGTATACACCCAGTAATGGGATGGCTGGGTCAAATGGTATTTCTAGTTCTAGATCCTTGGGGAATTGCCACACTGTTTTCCACAATGGTTAAAGTTGTTTACAGTCCACCAACTGTGTAAAAGTGTTCCTATTCTCCACACCCTCTCCAGCACATGTTGTTTCCTGATTTTTAATGATTGCCATTCTAACTGGTGTGAGATGGTATCTCATTGTGGTTTTGATTTGCATTTCTCTGATGGCCAGTGATGATGAGCATTTTTCATGTGTCTGTTGGCTGTATGAATGTCTTCTTTTGATAAGTGTCTGTTCACATCCTTTGCCCACTTTTTGATGGGGTGTTTGTTTTTTCCTTGTAAATTTGATTGAGTCTTTGTAGGTTCTGGATATTAGCCCTTTGTCAGATGAGTAGATTGCAAAAATTTTCGCCCATTCTGTAGGTTGCCTGTTCACACTGATGGTAGTTTCTTTTACTGTGCAGAAGCTCTTTAGTTTAATTAGATCCCATTTGTCAATGTTGGTTTTTGTTGCCATTGTTTTTGGTGTTTTAGACATGAAGTCCTTGCCCATGCCTATGTCCGGAATGGTATTACTTAGGTTTTCTTCTAGGGTTTTTATGGTTTTAGTTCTAACATTTAAGTCTCTAATCCATCTTGAATTAATTTTTGTATAAGGAGTAAGGAAAGGATCCAGTTTCAGCTTTCTACTTATGGCTAGCCAATTTTCCCAGCACCATTTATTCAATAGGGAATCCTTTCCCCATTTCTTGTTTTTCTCATGTTTGTCAAAGATCAGATGGCTGTACATGGGGGGCAGTATTTCTGGGGACTCTGTTCTGTTCCATTGGTCTGTGTCTCTGTTTTGGTACCAGTACCATGCTGTTTTGTTACTGTAGCCTTGTAGTATAGTTTGAAGTCAGGTAGCGTGATGCCTCCAGCTTTGTTCTTTTGACTTAGGATTGTCTTGGCAATGCGGGCTCTTTTTTGATTCCATATGAACTTTAAAGCAGTTTTTTTTTTCCAATTTTGTGAAGAAACTCATTGGTAGCTTGATGGGGATGGCATTAAATCTATAAATTACCTTGGGCAGTATGACCATTTTCACAATATTGATTCTTCCTATCCATGAGCATGGTATGTTCTTCCATTTGTTTGTGTACTCTTTTATTTCACTGAACAGTGGTTTGTAGTTCTCCTTGAAGAGGTCCTTTACATCCCTTGTAAGTTGGATTCCTAGGTATTTTCTTGTCTTTGATGCTACCGTGAATGGGAGTTCATTCATGATTTGACTCTCTGTTTGTCTGTTACTGGTGTATAAGAATGCTTGTGATTTTTACACATCGATTTTGTATCCTGAGACATTGCTGAAGTTTCTTATCAGCTTAAGGAGATTTTCTGCTGAGACAATGGGATTTTCTAAATATACAATCATGTCATCTGCAAACAGGGACAATTTGACTTCTTTTGATTTCTGATCTTGCCTTTATTATGCTCCTCTTTCTTCTTGCTTTGTTTTTTGTTGTTGTTGTTGTTTGTTTGTTTCTCTAGACTCTTAGAAGCACATATTACTGATTTGGAATCTTTTATAATATTATAAACATTTAAAGCTATACATTTCCCTACCAGTACTACTTTGGCAGAATCCTGCAAAATTTGCTATGCTGTATTTTTTTTGATACTTTTTTTGATCAATGGATTAAAGTGTGTTGTTTAATGTCAAAGTGGTTGTATATTTTCTTGTTAGTTTTCTATTATTGACTTCTAGTTTGATTCTATTATGGTCAGACAACACACTTTATTATTTAAATTCTGTTAAATTTGTTGAAATTTGCTTATGGCCAAGATATGGTTTATCTCTGTGAATGTTCTATGAGTACTTCAAAAATGAGTAGCATGAATGAGAATGGTTATTTTGAGAGGTAAACCTGCACCCAGGTGACAGACGTACTGATTGTGGTCATGCAGCCAGACCATAAGTGGCCCTGTGCCCCTGTAGTCTTGGCTATGGACCAGTATGGTCTTGGTATTGCTATCAAAAACATTTACCAGTGTGCCTTGGATATGTCACACACACACACTAGCGTCTCAGGAGACAGGCCCACTAAACTTTTGTTTTGGCTATTTACCCTAAAACTACCTCTAATGCAGTTCTAGCCCCTCTGAGCTGTGATTGAGATGAATTTTGCTTACACAAATACCCAAAGGGAAACACTTTCATCTGTATTCTTGGAATAGACTGCTAACCTTGATACCAAAACAGATCCCGAAAAGGCCCCAAATCTAGGCTCCAGCTCCTCTACCTCTTACCTGCATAAAACATTGCTGGGAGACTTACCTATCTGTGTCACTGAGACAGGCTTGCTGATCCCAGCCCCATAGCAGATCCTGAAACACCCCTGAATATTATTATCAGCCCTCTCAATTGCAGTATCAGAACAATTCTGCTTATCCAGAGACTAGCCAGGAGAACATCAGTCTGAGTCTATGAGGCAGGCTTGCTGATGTTGGTCTCATAGTAGATACTGAAATTATCCTGAATCTGAGTCCCAGCCACTCTCAATTGTGGCTTGAGAGAAGACTTGCCCACACAGGGATACTAATGGGGACATACCCATCAGTGACCCTGCATGCTGGCCCTCTGACATGAGCAACACTGTGGATCTTGAATTGGCTCTATAATATGGTTCCAGACCTCTTACTGTGGCTGGAGAGCAAGATTGCTCGCCTAGGAACACATAAAGAGACACACCTGTCCATGACCCTAAAGACAGGTCTGAAGAACTTGACTTCAGCTGTGGACCCAAAGTAGTCTTGCAACTCAGTTCCAGATCCTCTTAGCCTTGAAGTAGGGCCAGTATGCCTTTCCAGGAACCCACTCGTAATCCAGTGAGAGAATCCCGGGGACTTGGAAGAAGCCACACTCACCCACACACATAGCAACAGGCCCACTGCTTGTGGCTGAGTGGACTATCATTTGGCCAACAGTTCTCTGAACAAAGATCATAGAGACACTCCAGTCCACCCAGGGACCAGATAATATTCATGTCTGCTAGATCCCCATTAATAGGCTCACCAATTGCAGATCCAACTGTGAACCCAGTATATAACAAATGTGAATATATATGCACTCAACATTAACATACCTAAATAAATAAAGCCAATATTAATAGATCTGAAGGGAGGGATATGCAGCAGTACAAGTAGTAGAGGACTTCAGTACTTCCCTTTCAATAATCTGATCATCCAGAGAGAAAATCAATAAGGAAACATTGAACTTGAACTACTATACTTTAGACTAAATGAACCAAACAGACACATATAAATATTCCATCCAATAGCAGCAGAATAACTTTCTTCTCAATAACACATAGGATAGAGTATATGTTATGACACAAAATAGCATTAACAAATTGAAGAAGACTAAATCATACCAAGAATCTCTTCTCACCACAATTGGTTGAAAGGAGAACTTAATAAGAGGAAATTTGGAAAATTCACAAATATTTGTAAATTAAACAACATGCACCTAAATAACCCATAGAAAAGAAGAAATCAAAGGGGGTAGCAAAAAAATCTCAAAGCAAACAAGAATAGAACACAACATGCCAAAACTTATAGGATGGAGCAAAAGCAGTTTTAAAATGGATTTACAACAACAGGTGCCTGCATTAAAAAATAGGGACTATCTAATGTTATATCTTAAATAACTAGAAAAAGAACAGAGTCAAAAGTTAGTAGATGAAAAGGAAATAACAAAGATCAAAGAAGAAATAAATGAAATAGAGACTAGTAAAAAGCAATAGAAAAGATCAATGAAACTAAGAATTCAAAAGAAGCTAAATAAAATGGACAAACCTTTAGCTAGGCTAATAAAAAAAAGAGCGAAGACTCAAATGAATACATTCAGAAATGAAAAAAGAGACATTATAAGTGGTAATAAAAACATAAAGGATTATAAGAGATTACTATGAACAATTATATGCCAAAAAACTGAATAATCTGGAAAAAATGGTTACATTCCTAGAAACATACAACTTACCCACACTGAATCATGAAGAAATAGAAATATGCACATATCAATGTGAGTAAGAAGATTGAATCAAGAATCAAAAATCTCTCACCAAAGAAAAGCCCGGACCTGAGAGTTTCATGGCTGAATTCTACCAAACATTTAAGGAGAACTAATACCAATCTTTCAAAAATTTTTCAGAAAACTGAAGAGAAAGGAATACTTCTAATTCTTTTTATAAGGCCAGTGCTATCCTGATACCAAAGCCAGAAAAGGACACTAAAAGAAAAGAAAATTACTGGCTAATACCCTTAATGAACATAGATGATAAATTCTTCAACAAAATACTAGCCAATAACTGAATTCAGCAACACATGAAAAGAATCATCTACCATGATAAAGAGGGATTTATCCTTAGGATGCAAGTATGGTTCAACAAATGCAAATTAATAAACGTGATACACTGCATTAACAGAACAAAAGACAAGCTGTATGATTATCTCAATAGATACAGATAAAGCATTTGATAATATCCAACATTATTTCATGATTAAAAATTCTCAAAACAATAGATTTAGAAGGAACATATCTCAATTAAATCTAGGCCATATATAACAACCTCACAGCTCACATTATACTGAATAGTGAAACGTTGAGAACTTTTCCTCTAAGATGAGGAAAATAACAAAGATTCTCACTCTTAAAATTTCGACTCAACATAGTACTGGAAGTCCTAGCCAGAGCAATCAGGCAAGTAAAAAGTGATAGGCAACCAAATCAGAGAGGAATAAATTTAATTGTCTCTGATTGTGGATGAAATTATCTCATATATGGAAAATTCTATGGACTCCACCAAAAAACTGTCAGAATAAATAAAATCACACAAAATCAGCATACAAAAATCAGTAGCATTTCTATACGCTAACAATGAAGTATACAAAAAATTTGTAATTCTACTTACAAAGCATCAAAAGTTATAATACTCAGAAGTAAACTTAACCAAAAAGATGAGAGATCTGTACACTGAAAAATATAAAACATTAATGAAAGAAACTAAAGACACAAATGAATGAAAAGATATCTCATGTTCATGGATTGGAAGAATTAATATTTTAATTGTTCATACTACACAAAGTAACCTACAGATTCAATGTGATCCCTGTCAAAATTTCAGTGCCATTTTTACATAAATAGAAAAATAATTCTAAAATTCATATGGAACTACAAAAGATCCTGTTTAGCCAAAGCAATCTTCAACAGAAAGAGCAAAACAGGAGATGTCACACTATTTGATCTCAAAATCTATTGAATAACAGATACTTACTTTTGCTGTGCAGAAGCTCTTTAGTTTAATTAGATCCCATTTGTCAATTTTGGCTTTTGCTGCCGTTGCTTTTGGGTTTTAGACATGAAGTCCTTGCCCATGCCTATGTCCTGAATGGTACTACCTAGATTTTCTTCTAGGGTTTTTATGGTATTAGGTCTAACATTTAAGTCTCCAATCCACCTTGAATTAATCTTCGTATAAGGAGTAAGGAAAGGATCCAGTTTCAGCTTTCTACTTATGGCTAGCCAATTTTCCCAGCACCATTTATTAAATAGGGAATCCTTTCCCCATTTCTTGTTTCTCTCAGGTTTGCCAAAGATCAGATGGCTGTAGATGTGTGGTATTATTTCTGAGGACTCTGTTCTGTTCCATTGGTCTATATCTCTGTTGTGGTACCAGTATCATGCTGTTTTGGTTACTGTAGCCTTGTAGTATAGTTTGAAGTCAGGTAGCATGACGCCTCCAGCTTTGTCCTTTTGACTTAGGATTGTCTTGGCAATGCGGGCTCTTTTTTGGTTCCATATGAACTTTAAAGCAGTTTTTTCTGATTCTGTGAAGAAAGTCATTGGTAGCTTGATGGGGATGGCATTGAATCTATAAATAACCTTGGGCAGTACGGCCATTTTCACGATATTGATTCTTCCTATCCATGAGCATGGTATGTTCTTCCATTTGTTTGTGTCCTCTTTGATTTCACTGAGCAGTGGTTTGTAGTTCTCCTTGAAGAGGTCCTTGACATCCCTTGTAAGTTGGATTCCTAGGTATTTTATTCTCTTTGAAGCAATTGTGAATGGAAGTTCACTCATGATTTGGCTCTCTGTTTGTCTGTTACTGGTGTATAAGAATTCCTGTGATTTTTGCACATTAATTTTGTTTCCTGAGACTTTGCTGAAGTTGCTTATCAGCTTAGGAGATTTTGGGCTGAGACAATGGGGTTTTCTAAATATACAATCATGTCATCTGCAAACAGGGACAATTTGACTTCTTCTTTTCCTAACTGAATACCCTTGATTTCTTTCTCTTGCCTGATTGCCCTAGCCAGAACTTCCAACACTATGTTGAATAGGAAACTACCACCAGAGTGAACAGGCAACCTACAGAATGTGAGAAAATTTTTGCAATCTACTCATCTGACAAAGGGCTAATATCCAGAATCTACAAAGAACTCAAATATACAAGAAAAAAACAAACAACCCCATCAAAAAGTGGGCAAAGGATATAAACAGACATTTCTCAAAAGAAGACATTCATACAGCCAACAGACACATCAAAAAATGCTCATCATCACTCGCCATCAGAGAAATGCAAATCAAAACCACAATGAGATACCATCTCACACCAGTTAGAATGGCAATCATAAAATGTCAGGAAACAACAGGTGCTGGAGAGGATGTGGAGAAATAGGAACACTTTTACACTGTTGGTGGGATTGTAAACTAGTTCAACCATTATGGAAAACAGTATGGCGATTCCTCAAGGATCTAGAACTAGATGTACCATATGACCCAGCCATCTCACTACTGGGTATATACCCAAAGGATTATAAATTATTCTACTACAAAGACACATGCACACGTATGTTTATTGCGGCACTATTCACAATAGCAAAGACTTGGAATCAACCTAAATGTCCATCAGTGACAGACTGGATTAAGAAAATGTGGCACATATACACCATGGAATACTATGCAGCCATAAAAAAGGATGAGTTTGCATCCTTTGTAGGGACATGGATGCAGCTGGAAACCATCATTCTTAGCAAACTATCACAAGAAGAGAAAACCAAACACCGCATGTTCTCACTCATAGGTGGGAACTGAACAATGAGATCACTTGGACTCGGGAAGGGGAACATCACACACTGGGGCCTATCATGGGGAGGGGGGAGGAGGGAGGGATTGCATTGGGGGTTATGCATGATATAAATGAATTGATGGGTGCTGACGAGTTGATGGGTGCAGCACAGCAACATGGCACAAGTATACATATGTAACAAACCTGCACATTATGCACATGTACCCTAGAACTTAAAGTATAAAAAAAAAAAAGTAAAATCTAAAATTCAAAAAAAAAAAAAAGAAATAACAGATACATGGACCAATGGAACAGATTTGAGATTTCAGAAATAAACCCACAGTGATCTTTGATAAGGATGCCAAGAACTTACAATGGGGAAAGGATAGTCTCTTCAATAAACAGTGTTGGGAAAACTGGATACCCACATGTGGAAGAATGAAATCGAACCCTATCTCACTCTATATAAAAAATAAACTCAAAATAGACAAAAGACTCAGATGTAAGACCTGAATCTGTAAAACTACTCAGAAAAAAAAAAAAAAAAATAGGAGAAAAACTTTTTGACATTGGTTTTGGGTATAGTTTTAAAATTTAACCTAAAAGCATAGATAACAAAAGTAAAAACAGAAATATGGGAGCGCATCAAACTAAAATGTTCATGAACAGCAGAGAAAATAATCAACAAAGTGAAGTGACAAGTTGGGGAATGAGAGAAAATATTTGTGAACCACATATCTGGCAAGGGGCTATTATTTAAAAAGGGGAAGAAATTCAAACAACTGGATAGCAAGAAAACAAATAACTCTATTTAAAAATGAGCAGTAGAACTGAATAACCATATCTCTGAGAAGACATACAATTTACCAACACCTATATAAAAAATCATAAAATGATTACTCATCAGAGAAATGCCAATTAAAGACATAATGAATTATCATCTCCAACCTGTTAGGATGACTACTATGATAAGATGAAAGATAAAAAGTGTTCTCAAAGAAGTAGCAAAAAAGGGAACCCTTGTGAACTCTTGGTAGAAATGTATATTAGTACAGCAATTACCAGAAAAAGTATAGTGGTTTCTCAAAAAATTAAAAATAGAGCTACTATATGATCCAACAATCCCACTTTTGAATATATACCCAAAGGAAGTAAGATCAGTATGTTGAAGAGATGTCTGCACTCCCATGTTCATTTCAGCATTATTCACAATAGCCAAGATGTGGAATCAATGTAGGTGTTTTTTAGTAGATGACATGATAAAGAAAATATGGCATATATACATAATGATATCCAATTCTGCTTTCAGAAAGAAGGAAACCCTGTCAACTGCAGGATGAGTATAAACCTGGAGTAAAATAAGCCAGGCAGAGAAAGACAAATGCTGCATGATCTGACTTATATAAGAGATCTAAAAATTTGATCTCATGAAATTAGAGTGTGGAATGATGGTTTCCAGAGGCTGAAGAGGGAGGAGGAATTGAGGACATGTTGGTCAAACGTCACAAATTTTCAGTAAGACACAAGGAATGAATTTAGCATGTCTATTGTACAATATGGAGACCACAGTTTATAATAATGTTTTGTATACTTGAAATTGCTAGAAGAGTAGATTTTAAATGTTCTCAAAACAAAAAGATAAGTATGTGCGGTGATAGATATGTTAATTAACTTGACTGAATTATTTCACAATTTATAAATCTGTTAAAATGTCACATTGGATCCCATAAATATATAAAATTTGTGATGATTTTAAAAGGCCAAAAAAGACGTATGGGTCCAATGGCTATTAATCTTAAAATTTGACTTTGTTAGCCTTACAAAACTCAAATGCCTGAAAGTCCTACTGCTACTTACTTATACGATTCACCCACTTACAAGAGGTGAAATAAAACATGAATTTCATAATGACTATTTAGGGGTTATCACTGTTCTCTAGACAGCCTCCCTGGTAGGATGTGTTAGGATTAAAGAAAGTGTGTTGGCAATATGCTTATGGTCTCAGACTACAATGTCTCTTTAAATATGCAGTATTCATTCAGTATCCTTTGAAGTTTGATTGTCTTTCTTAATTCTATCATGTTGGCTGCTTCTAATAATCTTTAGACACTAAACAAACTTGTTAGAATTATGTATAAAGTAATAGTTAAATTGACTCCATTTCAAATGCTTTTCCATGATTAGAGTACATTTGAAGATAATTTTATTTAAAAATGAGATAAAGCAAAGCTAGAAATGTAGTCTTCCCCTCTTAGGGAGTTTCATAATTACTTTATAAATTCACTCCAAAAATTCCCTCAAGAAATCAGCTAGGAATAAAAATCTTAGCTAGTCAGGTCCATTTATATTGTCAACTAGAACCGGTTTCTTATGTTATGTAACTTGATAAGAAATCTTCTCAACATATATGTGGAAATCTCATGTTGACATTCAGAAGTGAGATTAAACTGTGTCCTTTAGGCCAAGGCTATTATGTCTCATGTGATTTTTTTATTCCCCTTGAGGGACAAGTTGCTGTAGTAGAAAGAGAAATAAACAGAGGTTGTTTGGAATTTTCTCTGCTCTCAACTGGTGGTGTGAATATGGATGATTTCTTTCCCCTTTCTTGACCTTAGATTCTTCATTTATAAGTTAGGGGGTTGTCTGATGACCCTTAGAGGCCCTAAAATTCTATCGTGATGATTGGGTATTCTTAAATTGTCCTACTCGGAGTTCATTTCTTTTAAAAAAAAAATCTGATTATATATGAGATATACAATAGGATGTTTTAATATGCATATGCATAGTGAAATTAGAATTAGTCACACCAATTAATATATCTCTTATTTCACAGTTACCTTTCTTGTGTGTGTGCTTGGGTGTGTGCTAAGAATACCCAAAATCTACTGTCTTAGCAATTTCCAGTATACAATATTATTAAGTATAGTCCTCAAGCTGTTCTTTAGATCTCTAGACATTCATCCTACATGACTGAAACTTTGCACCCTATGAACTACATCTCTACATCCTAACTCCTCTCTGTCTTTGTTAACCACCATTTTATACTCAGTTTCTATGTATTTGACTTTTTCTTTTTTTTTCTTTTAGATTCCACATACAAGAGAGATCATGCAGTATTTTTCTTTCTATGTCTGGCTTATTTCACACAGTATAGTGTTCTCCATATTCATCCATGTTGTTGCAGATGACAGGATTTCCTTTCTTAAGGTCCAGTCGTATTTAATTATATGTGTGTATATACACACATATATATAACAGTTTATCTGTTTATCCGTCAATGGTACATTTCTCTTATATGTATTTTGTTGAGAATTTTTATAATAAAAAATTGCTGAATTTTGTCAAATGCTTTCTCTTTACATATTGAGATAACCATATAGTTTTTATTCTTTATTCTGTTAGTGTGGTGCATCACATTTGTCAAACTTAGGATGTTTCCATATTTTGGCTGTTGTAAATAATGCCACAATCAACATGGGAGTACTGATATCTTTATGAGGTGTTAATTTTATTTCCTATGGGTTTTTTGGTGAGGTCTTCAGTGTTTGCTATATATGCAATCATGCTATCTGGAAACAGTATAATTTGACTACCTCCTTTCCAATTTGGATGCCTTTTATGTCTCTCTTTCCTAATTGTTCTGGGTAGGACATCCAGCACTATGTTGAATACAAGTGGTGAGAGAGGGCATCTTGTCATGTTCCCAATCTCAGGGGAAAAGCTTTCAACTTTTCACCATTGGGTATGTTAGCTGTGAACTTCTTGTGTATGGTATTACTATGATGTAGTACATTTCTTTCTTATGTATTTTGTTGAGGATTTTTATAATAATATTGTTGAATTTTATCAAATGCTTTCTCTTTATTGAGATGATAGTATAGTTTTTAGCCTTTATTCTGTTAATGTGGTGTATCACAATTATTGACTCACACATGTTAAACTAATGTGTATCTCAAAGAAAAATTCCACTTAATCATGTTAAATTGTTCTTTTAACATGATGTTGAATTTGGTTTGCTTGTATTCTATTGAGCATATTTGCATGTATGTTCCTCAGAGATATTAGCCCTTAGTTTTCTTTTCTTGTAATGTCCTTGTCTGGCTTTGGTATCAGGATGGTGCTGGCCTAAAAAATAGTTTAGAAATATTCATTTATCTTCAATTTTCTGGAAAAGTTTTGAAGGATTGATGTTAGTTCCCCTTTAAATGTTTGGTAGAATTCAGCCAAGACGCTAACAATCCATGGGTTTTTCTCTGATGAGAGATTAGTTTTGTTATTGATTCAATGTCCTTACTCATTATTTTGTTTAGATTTTCTATTTCTTCATGATTCATTGTTGTAGGTTGTACGTTTCTAGGAATTATCTGTTTCTTTTAGATTATCTATTTTGTTTGTATATGATTGTTCATAGTAGTTTCATGATTCTTTGTATTTCTGCGGTATATGTTACAATTTCTCATATTTCATTCCTTATTTAATTTAATTCCTATCTTTTTCTTAATTAATCTAGCTAAAGGTTTGTCAATTTTATTTATCCTTAAAAGAACAACTCACGTTTGTTAATTTTTAAATGCCTTTAGTCTCCATTTTATTTATTTTTTATATTTTTATTGATATATTATTGTTGTACATATTTGGGTGGTATGTATGGCATTTTCATACATGTGTTCAACATGTAATGATCAAATAAGGATAATGAGATATCCAACACCTCAAACAATTCTTTTTTGTCTTGGAAATATTACCATTGTCATCTTCTAACTATTTTAAAATATACAATGAATAATTGTTAACTATAATTTCCCTGTGGTGTTATTGAGTACTAGAACTTATTCTTTCTATCTAACTGCATTTTTGTACCCCTTAACTAACTTTTTATTTTCCCCTTACCTAACCCTCTACCCTCCCCAGCCTCTAGTAACCATCATGCTACTCTCTACCTCCATGAGATCCTCTTTTTTATCTCCCACATGTGAGTGAGAACATGCGATATTTGCCTTGCTGTGCCTGGCTTATTTCACTTAGGATAATGACCTCCAGTTCTCTGCAGTTGCTGCAAATGACAGATTTCATTTTTTATGTCTGAATACAATTCCAATTTGTATGTATAACACATTTTCTTTATCCATTCATCCAGTTATGGACACATAGGTTACCTTACTTCTCTGAGTCTCATTTTCCTCTTCTATAAAATAAGCATAATAACAACTGTCTCAGATATTGTAAGAATTAGAGTAGACCATGTATGGAAGCAGCCAAATATAATGGTTGGTCTATTGCTAGTATTCAATAAATAGTAACTATTAATAATAATAATAATCCTCTACTCATTTTTAGTGTTTAGTTTTGTCTTTAAAAATGATCTCTGAAACGAAGAGATGAAAAAGTATTAAATGCAAATGGAAACCAAAAAAAGCAGGAGTAGCTATACTTACATCATACAAGATGGACTTTAAGTCAAAAACCATAAAAACTGTAAAAAGAAAGTCATTATATAATGATAAAGGGGTCAATTTACATGTAAAAAGAACATTTTTGATGTCAAATACCTGTCCAGTTGTCATCTTTTCTCTCTTCTTCTATTACCAGTTAACAATTCCTTCATTTATTTAATTTTAATGTATTCATTTGTCCCTTTTCCAAAAATATTCACTGAACACCAGTTATGTACCAAACTACTGGTACATGGATCCAGTGTATAGTAGACAATTTTAAAAAAGAGAAGCCCCTTTCTTCATGGAACTTTATGTTAGTTGGGTAGTTGGATATTAAATAAATTTTTAAAAGATAGTTATATACCTTGAAAAATATTATGAAGCAAAGAAATATAATGTGATAGAAAATAATTGCTTGGGGTAAAGAGGAGTGTTGTGTTCTCATAGAAATGGTCAGGGAAGACCGCTCTGAAGAGATGTCCTATAAAGTGAGAAGGGTACAAGCATTTGAAAAGCCAGAGGGGAAAGGCATTTCAAACAAGAAATTGCAAATCCAAAGTCTTTGAGAGGATTTACATCCATGTATGTCCTTTTTTTTTCTGTATTGTTTTTTGGAATAACACCTTAGCAAGCTCAAGGAATAGAAAGGTCAGTAGGCCACTGTGGGTGGAACTCAGTGTGCTAGTTAGGTAGTGTTGGGAGATGAGGTTGGAGACATGATTGGCAAAACATTTAGGACCTTAGGCCAGAAATGAGAAGTCACTGAACAAGTTTAAGCAGGGGAATGAAAGGATCTGCTTTAAACTTTAAAAAGATCACTCTGTAAACAAGACATTGGAGACTACAAAAGGTGGGAGGGTGGGAGAGGGGAATGAGGGATGAAATACTCTATTGAGTACAATCTGCATGATTTGGGTGATGGGTACACTAAAAACCAGACTTCACCACTATGCAATATATCCATGTGACACAACTGCACCTGTACCTCTAAATCCATGAAAATAAAAAATTAAAATAAATAAAATGATTGGGGGGGTGTGTGTGTGTGTGAGAGAGAGAGAGAGAGAGACTATGAAATGACAAGGGTGGAATCAGTTGGTATAAGTAAGCTGATTTTATATCTTTTGTGTGTTGTAGGGTATCTATAGGCACTGTTTGAAAACCAATAAATCAATTAACAAAAGGATAAATATATCATTTAAAAGTATAAGTTTAACTACTGGAAGAACTAAAAATAATATAACAAACAGGTGGCAAAAAGCTTGGAGAAATATATTTTTTCACATTTCAACAGAGACTTGAAAGTTACTTTTTAACAGGTAATAAGAAGTAGAGGTTTAAATACACAAAGCTGTAAAGGAAACACTAGAAAAAAGGGACTATAAACCATCAGGATTATGAAAAGCAAAATGTACATTCACACACAGACACACCAAAAAACAAATAACAAAATAAAAAGAAATCACAGACCATAAAATATTTTTTAAAAATTAAAACTAAGGCTGGGCGCGGTGGCTCAAGCCTGTAATCCCAGCACTTTGGGAGGCCGAGACGGGCGGATCACGAGGTCAGGAGATCGAGACCATCCTGGCTAACACGGTGAAACCCCGTCTCTACTAAAAAAAATACAAAAAACTAGCCGGGCGAGGTGGCGGGCGCCTGTAGTCCCAGCTACTTGGGAGGCTGAGGCAGGAGAATGGCGTAAACCCGGGAGGCGGAGCTTGCAGTGAGCTGAGATCCGGCCACTGCACTCCAGCCCGGAGACAGAGCGAGACTCCGTCTCAAAAAAAAAAAAAAAAAAAATTAAAACTAAGTGAGCATTATTATGTTAAAAAGTCATACCATAACAGATTAAGGCAAAACATGTCTGCTGAATGGATTAAACGTACTGCCCAGACCTTCACCTAGCACATAGTAGTATTCAACAAATATATGCTGAAGGTCAACTATTAATTCAGAAATGTTAAAAAACAAATGCATAGATAAAGAGCTACCAAGGAAGTGCAAATAGAATAAAGTAGGGTCATGACCTTAAAAGAAAAAAAAAAGTACAGTTTAAAGCATAATAACAGTAAAATACATAAAGAAGTACACTTTATAATGATGAAGTGTTTACTACACAAGAAACAACTCAAGTTGTGGTATGTTATTCTCTTGTTGAATTTTACTTGCTAATACACTTCTGGAATTTTTCATGAATCTCATAAGTTATATTGGTCCACAGTTTTCTTTTTATGTTGTCTTTGTTATTTTCTATGAATTCCTCAGCCCTGTTTAAAGTCTTGTTTAGATGCCTACAGAAGTGACTCAGAGATTCTAATTGTGGGAAGATTTCCATATTAAATTTATATCAAAAATCTGCATTATTTTTATATTACTGTGTAAAAATTGTGATTGCATTATGAAATTTTTGTAGTGTTTTTCAGCTCTATAATATCAGTTTGGTTTATTCTTATAATGGCCATTTTGTCTATTATCTACTGTATCATTTTGTTATAATCCTTAGATTCTTTGGTTTGGGTTTTGACTTTCACCTTTATGGTAATGACCTTTGTTCCTATCCATATTCTGAATTCTATTTCTGTCATTTCAGCCATCTCAGCTTGGTTAAGAACCATATTTGGGCAACTAGTGTGGTCATTTGGAGATAAGAAGAGGCTCTGGCTTTTTGAGTTGCCAGAGTTCTTGCATTGAATCTTTCTCATCTCTGTGGGCTGATGTTCCTTTAATCTTTATAGTTGCTGTCCTTTGGAATGTTTCTCTTGTATCCTATCTAATGTCCTGGGGGTTTGATTGTGGTATAATGTGACTTTGATCAACTGGCTTTGTTTCTGGAACAGTTTTTGAAAGGCAAGGCTCACATATGAACTCCTGGACTGTATGCTTTAATTCTGGGGGCTTAGTATTGAGTGCCTGACTTTGTTTTCTGGTTCCTCAAGGTTAGGAACCTGCTGTGCTGAAGAGGCTGATGTGTTCCTGAAAGGCTGGTCACAACACTCTGATGGGTGGTACTAGCCAAAGTGCTCCATAGGGTGGTGGCTGTGTGATACATCCTCTTTCACATGTGTCAGCAGCAGTGGCAGCAAGGTGGTGCACATGCTCATCAGCTGTGGCACCGTGCTGGTGGTTTCACGGGTGCCAGCCTCCATGCAGGTGTTCACAGCAGCAGTGATGGCAGCATAATGAAGGTAACAGGGGACCATGCCAGCATCTGTACATGCATTTGTGCTGGTGGCTGTGTGACTATGTACCTCCTCTGTGCATGTGTTCATATGGGTGGCAGTGTTCAGTGGGGATGAGTCCACTTGTCTCCTTGCATACTTTCATGCCAGTAGCAGTGTCAACATGGGGGCAGAGTGCTGGCAGGTGCTGGTCTGGTGGTCTCTGTGCCCATGAATGCTCTGATGACAGTGGTGGCATGGTGGGTGCAGTGGGGTGCACTCACGCCAGCAGCAGTGACACAGTGGGATGCATGTGCATTCGTGCTCTGGTAGGAAAGGGAAGGCAAGTTCTGTCCATGCACATACACACCAGCAAAGTGATTTGGGGGTTGGACATGGGAAAGGGCATGCAGGGAAAGCAGCACAGGATAGGCTGCAGTGGAGGGAGAGCACAAGTGGGCTAGTTCGTATCCGTGGAGACTGCTCTGCTGGAGCTCTCCACCTGTCAGGCATTGGCTGCCAGTGAAGAAGCTATGATTTGGGTCCCCAGGAGACACCCTGCCTGGGCATCTGAGACTGCAATGCAAGCAGATGTGGCTGAGCTGGGGTCCCAAGAGAGGTGGGCAGACTGAGGGATGCTCAGGTCAGATTGTCCCTGTCTCATGGGCAGTTTGCCTTGTTCTGTTCAGGTCCAACAATTTCCCTAGGGTTAAAGTCTCCTGGGGAACATGGTGAACAGGGGGATGGGTGTCCCTGACCATGCTCTATACAGATGCTGCCACACCAAATGCCCTGGGCTCCTCATTGGCTGGAGTTCTGCACCTATCACTTCTGTAAGCAGCTCTCCCTGCCAGCTCTAGTGTGCACAGGGGTCATGGGGTCTCCTGCTGCCAGTAACCAAGAGGACTGTGGCAAGAGAGGGTTGCTCCTTGCCTGCTCAACTCACTCCTTCCCGAGGAGTTTTTGGGACCAGGAATGAATCCTGGGCATGGTAGCAGATTCCCACCTTCCTCTCACTTCAGCTCAGCATCTGTGACTTCCCTCCACTCACTCTCAATGCCTCCCTCTGAAGATCTGTTAGGAGAGTGCCAGTCTTCCTGATGTCCCAGTCCCTCCATGGCAGATGTTCCTTCTGGCTGTTTCTAGTCACCCATCTTGCCTCCTTCCAGTAATTCTTTCTTCTTCCCCATCCCATTCTTAAACACATTCATTGAGTTTTTAATTTTCACTATTGTATTTTAAGTCCTTTTTCAATTATCTATTTCTTTGATGAGATATTCAATTTCATTGTTGACACTTTCTATTTTTCACTTGTTCCAAGCATGTTCATAATTGCTCACTGATGCATTTTTATAATGGTTGCTTTAAAATCTTTGCCAGATAATTCTAACACTTCATCATGTTGGTGTTGGTATCTATTTATTGTCTGTTTCCATTCAGATTGATATCTTCCTGGTTCTTGGTCTGAAAATGGTTTCTGATTGACACCTGACATTTGGGAGTTTATATTATGAGGTTCTAGATCTTATTCATGCCTTCTGTTTTAACTGGATTTATTTGACATTAATCTATCAGTGGATGATGGGGTAACACCTTGTCACTACCAGGTGAGGATAGAAGTCCAAGTTTCCTACTTAGCATGCATTGACACTTGTGAGGGGCTCCTCATTACTGGTGGATAAGGTTGTAGGTTTCACCTTCTCCCTCAGACTCCACTGCTATCTCAATTTCTGGGAGGAGTAGGAGTCTTTCATTCCTACTCACTCCCTGACCTCAACTAGACCACCAAAGGAGTGGGTGGCCTCACTACTGCCTGGTGGATGTGATAGTCCCAATTTTCCATTAAATATCTTACAGCACAATAAAAGTAGGGAGGGAGAGGGATACTTTCATATTGCTAAGTGGAAGTAGAAATTCAGATTCCTTATGTGTATTTACTGACACCTAGACGGTGGAGGAGCTGGTTATCACCCTATGGGGATGAATGTCCTGTATCTCTACTGTAACTTGTCTGACACTACCTTGGTTTTGGGGAGAGGAGCCTGGGCATCTGTTTCAGCCTTAGGAGAATGGAAGTCTAGGCTTGTACCCTGCCTTTGCCAGTGTAAATGGACTTAGGGTCAGAGTCTTTTTTATGATGTTTGGCTTAAGAAGAATAATTATTGTCTAAAAGTTTTTGGTATGTTATGTTGCTCCTTTCCAGGTCCCTTGGCTAGAGTAAGCAGACTTTTCTGGGACTCTTTTATGTGGATAGATTGGCTTTACTGAGTTGCTATCTTTTCCAGTACTCAATCTGGGATATCTCAGACAAAACAAAAACTTATGGAACTCATCATCATATTGTTCCCCATGACCTGATGTCCATAGCCAGTCTTCCTTCTCTCTACCTTTCAAGGCCTTCTTATGTTTGTTTTGTACATAATATCTGGGGTTTTAGTTTTACTTACAATGAAGAATGTGAACACTTGTGTCTATATTATCTTCCCAACAGCAGAAATCTCATAATTTTTATGCTTGAAAAGCTTTGGGAAAAAATGCTTAATGGAGATATCTGCCAGAAATGTCATAAAACACAAAACTACTAAGCATTTCTGCTGTGGGGGAGTAAACCCACTGATGCTTCTTTAAAATTTTTAGTAAAGTCCACATTCTTCACTCAGAATTTTCTGTGAGTGGAATTTTCTCGATGGATGTGAAAAAGTCACTCTTCCATGTTGGAATGGTGTTGAGAATATCTATAGACCCTTGGAAATTATCCATGTTAATTATATGTAGTCTAATAACATTACCTATATATGACTAAAAGAAAGTGTTCTCATGAAAATATCAAACATTTTCATGCTAGGCAAGCAGGCCATTTATGTCCAGGACAGGCCCTCACCTCTGCCCCTAACACAAGGAAACAGACCCTGTCCAGATTAGGGGAAAATACCCTAATTCTGAGAGAAAAAGATAGAAATCTTTGCAATATATGATAGAATTATTTTAAATAAATTCTCTTTAAATATAAAAGGAATAGTCAATGAAAAAGTGCAAACTAGGCTAAATATGTAAAATATGTATTACTGAATGGAAAGGAGCAAAAATAAAACAAAACAATTAAAAATGACTTGCAAAAATGTCTAACATAGGTGTGAAATCGACAAATAGTAGTACTAAGTTGTAAAATGTAAAGTGATGTTTTTCAACTAATTTGTAAAGATAATTTTTTTCTCCCTCAGCAATATGTAGAACCAATGGGCAGAAACAAGTAAAAGTAAAGCAATCCCTCACCCCCTTGGTATATGAAGTGGGCATTTTCCATAGCAAGCTCTCTGTGCCACTACCTATAACTCCAATAACCCCTGTTCGAACTCAGGCACACATCATTGCCCATCACACCAAGACACAGCATTCTACACTGAGGTCTTTGCAATAGTTTGCAATAGGTCTTTGATATAGTTTCCTTACTTGGGGTCTTTGCAATCCTTAAATATGCTTGATCCATTAGAATACTTTAATGAGCCAGCTATTGACCATATGGCTGAACAAGGTATTCCAGATGTGATGAAACAACAAAGTCAATTTTTTCCAAACCTAGTTGATATCCTCTGCTGAAGAAATCTTGTCAGAAATGACCATTTCCTTTTCCTTTCTTCATAGGAAATGATCTGTGCACCCTGCACTTCAGCTTATAGCTCAACTACAGAAAGGCCAAAAGGAGGAGAAAGGAAGAGAGGTGGATTCGAGATGGGGAATAAATTGAACAGGAATTGGGACTATTCTTGCTAAGATATGGGTTCATTTTGAATGCGGAGGATGAAAGTTATGAGTGACTGCAAGTCCATTTCACAGTGGGGGAGGTGGGCTATGCTGGCTCTGTGGGATAGGCTCCCCTGGAACATATTTGCTAATTCTATTTTCCATCCAACTACTGGGCTCAGATTTCTATGGAATGAACACAGGGTTTGTGGTGGAACTATCTAAGGAATGCTCCTCTAGAATCAGCCCATGTTGGGTGGAAGAGAAAGCCTGCAGTCTCAAAGAGTATAGCCGGTAATTAGTCAAATGAAGTTTTCCATAAAATATGGCCAGATTCTTGGAGGAAGGGTTCCTGAAGGTAAAAATTAAATTTCTTGGCAAACAGAAAAACTAGACTTAGTCCCCTGCCTGAAATAGCCCCCGCCAAGTTCCCACCACACTATTGGCATACCCCATCCAGACTAGGGTCCTTATTTCTGTTCTACACAGCTCATGCAGTCTCAAATCTTATCCAGCATGAACTGATAATTAACACCCCTTGAATAGGCTCTGCACATATATTTTTACTAAAACACCTTGTACATTCACGGTAGCCCTACTACAACAAAGAGACAACTCAACACAATCACTTAGCACTAGATTCTGTACTGCATAGGTGTCTCTCATGAAGTCTTCAGTACAAGGAACTCCTTGCACTGTCCTCAGAACCTATGCACTGTCCACATACTAGTAGGTCCTGCTCTGAGAGGGGACCATGAAAACAGTAGTCACATTGCCCATATGCTAACCATGGCACATATTTCACAACTTTACTCCTTATGAATTCTAGTGAGCCCACTGTGACAACTTGAACATCAACTCCAAAAACATAGCTTATTTTGTGCCCAATATGATGTATGTCCTCACCTCTGCTGTCTTACCTGAGCCTGCTCCACTTCTCTTTAAGTCCATATATG
Source organism: Trachypithecus francoisi (assembly GCF_009764315.1). Taxonomy (NCBI): domain Eukaryota; kingdom Metazoa; phylum Chordata; class Mammalia; order Primates; family Cercopithecidae; genus Trachypithecus; species Trachypithecus francoisi. The sequence goes on from NW_022681471.1 coordinate 90,965,579, forward strand.
GACATGCCACACAGCTTTCTTACTCATTGCAGCCATCACAGTTCAACCCCATCATAACTAAGGGTGCCATTTTGTCTATCTGAATGCACTTACCAACCAACCCTCAGTTTGAAATAGTATCTGGTAGTGCTAATGTGAGGGGTAAAAATCTTACCTGTTTCCTTCCCTGGATGACACCCACTGTTCCTAATGCTTGTTAGTCATGACCTTTCCTTTCTTTGGCCTGCCGATCCTATTATGCAGCACATAGCTCCTTCCTGGACAATATAATGTCAGGGTGATAGGGTGAATATATGACTAAATCTGTGCTCACTGAGTGACAGAGTTTAAGGATAACACTGGATGAGATTTCATGAAGAAATCTGAGATTTTTTAAATTGATGTGAGGTTCTTGGTCTGAAAAGTTTCAATCAGGAAGTCATTTTGTGAATAGGAAAAGCTTCAACTAAAAATAGTCTCAGTTTCATAGGCTGATGGGTTTCTCCTGGGAAAAGGCAGTCATTTTGGAAACTAGAAATTCCTTGCCTACCCTAGTGTCCTCACCATAGGCCCACAGTCATCAGTATAACCCATGTCCTAATCCTCACCTCTGAAGCTTCCACTATTTACAAAACAAACATAATATGGCATAATGTCCTCATTTATGAAAACAGAAGTACATGGTATGGAAAATCATATTAAGTTTTATATACTTCCTTACTTGAAAGCTGGATAAGATTTAATGGATTATACAACTTGAAAATATCAATGACTGATTCCACTGAAAATGGCAAAGTGGAGAATTCTAAAACATTATCCAACCACTAAATCAAATATTAGGGTGACAAAAAAAAAATGTGCTCAGAACCAACTTTTCAGAATGCTGGAATCTAATTTTAAAAACTTACAATTACCAGGGAAGTGATTAAATCTTAGTGAGGGAATATTGTGGCATTTTAATTTATCCACATACCATTCACTACCTCCCATGCCAGTCGTGACTATGGAGATGGTGGCTTGTGTTCCTGATGCAGCTTGCTTATGCCAGAGAAAGCAATATAGACCTTGCTCTCAAAGTATTGTGGTTTTGTATTTTGACCTGTCTGGTGGTTTCCTGAGGAATAAGATAAAGGGCTTGCCTTTTCTTCACCGACCATAAAATGTTCTCTGGACTGAAGTGGCCTCCAGCATAATATTGTTGAAAATATTAAATGCAAATATACTAGCTACATCTTTCTTGGTCAAGGAAAACAGGGGGGTAAGCTGCTAACAGACTGAAAAGCTAGGAAAAGAAAGTCTGGGAGGTCAGGCATGGTGGCTCACTCCTATAATCCCAGCACTTTGGGAGGCCAAGGCGGGTGGATCACGAGGTCAGGAAATCAAGACCATCCTGGCTAACACGGTGAAAACCCGTCTCTACTAAAAATACAAAATATTAGCTGGGCCTGGTGGTGGGTGCCTGTAGTCCCAGCTACTTGGGAGGCTGAGGCAGGAGAATGGCATGAACCCAGGAAGTGGAGCTTGCAGTGAGCCAAGATTACACCACTGCACTCCAGCCTGGGTGACAGAGCAAGACTGTCTCAAAAAAAAAAAAAAAAAGAAAGAAAGAAAGAAAAAGGAAAAAAAAAAAGTATGGGAAAAGAGATATATGAGGATGTTCAGGCAATGACACATGTTCAGAAAATATCTGAGAAGACCCAAACCTTTTTTACTTGGCTGACCTTTGTGCTCCACACATGCAGGAAGTAAAGCTTAATGCAGAACGTTTTAGTCCATTCATGTTGCTGTAAAAGAATACCTGAGATTGGGCTGGGTAATTTATAAAGAAAAGAGGTTGATTTGGCTAATTTTTCTGCAGCCTATACAAAGCATGGAACCAGTATCTGTTTCTGGTGATGGCCTCTGGAAGTTTCAACTCATGGTAAAAGGTGAATGACAGCCACATGTACAGAAATCACATGGCAAAATGGGAAGCAAAGAAGAGGGGGAGGGAGGTTCCAGGCTCTTTTTAACAACCAACTTTTGTAGGAACTAATATACCAAGAAGTCACTCATTACTGTGAGGACAGTGCCAAAACATTCATAAGGGATCCACCTCATGACCCAAACTCTTCCCATTAAGCTCCACCTCCAACATCAGGTACCAAATCTCAACATGAAGTTTGGAGGTCAAATATCTAAACTATAGCACAGAATATAAACGGCCTGATTAAACCTGAAAGAGCACTCCTACACAGAGTCAGTCAGCAAAGACCAAGAGAACCTGTTTTATGTTGTTGTTCAAGGCCCTCAAGAAAATCTCTGTCAAATCATTAACTGACCACTAAGCTAATGCAACATAGACTTTAACAATCACACATGACAAAAAATACAGACTTTATAAAACCAATTTTAAAAACTTACTAAATAAGCAAACAACAGCAATCCACAGAAACAAAAACACACTCTGGAAGGATAAAATCTTATTTTGAGTTATCACATAATAATATTTAAAAGTCTACTTTTCAATAACAACATAAATAATAAGTTAGACAAAGAGCAAAAAAGTATGGCTTATGCATAAGGAAAAAGATATTAACAGAAAATATCATTGAGAAAGCTGAGACATTGCACTTAGAAGACAAAGAGTTTAAAACAACTGTCTTAAACATGCTTAAAGAGTTAAAGAAAAGCATGACAAATAGAGAAAATCAGGAGAACAATGTTTTAGCAAATGGAGAATGTTAATAAAGAAATATAAATTATAAAAAGGAACCAAATGAAAATTGTGGAGTCAAAAGTACAATAAGTGAGATCCCATTTGTCAATTTTGGCTTTTGCTGCCGTTGCTTTTGGTGTTTTAGACATGAAGTCCTTGCCCATGCCCACTCATAGGTGGGAACTGAACAATGAGATCACTTGGACTCGGGAAGGGGAACATCACACATTGGGGTCTATCATGGGGAGGGGGGAGGTGGGAGGGATTGCATTAGGAGTTATACCTGATATAAATGACGAATTGATGGGTGCTGATGAGTTGATGGGTGCAGCACACCAACATGGCACAAGTATACATATGTAACAAACCTGCACGTTATGCACATGTACCCTAGAACTTAAAGTATAATAATAAAAAAAAAGTACAATAAGTGAAAAAAATTACTGAACAGATCCCAAAGCAGATTTGAGCAGTGTAGAAACAATTAATAAATTGAAGATAGGTCAATCGAAATGATCAAGTCTAAGGAACAGAAAGAAAAAATAATGAAGAAAATTAATAAAGCCCAACAAAACTGTGGGAAACCAGAGCATATAAGCATACACGTAATGTGAGTTTCATAAGGAGAGGAAAGAAAGAAACAGGCAGAGAAAATATTTTTTAAAATAATTGCCCAATCCTTTACTAATTTGATGAAAGGCATGAATCAACATATCCAAGAAGCTCAACAAAATGCAAGTAGATAACCTCAAAAGAACCATACTGAAAAACATTATAATCAACCTGTCAAAAGCCAAAGACAGAGAGAATCTTGAAAGCAACAAGAGAGAAAATTCATTATGTATAACATTAACAGCCAATTTTTCATCAGAAACCATGGAGGCCAGAAAGCAGTGGGAAGACATATTTAGGTGTAAAAGGTAATAATAAAATCCTTCCATCCACATGTCTATGTCTGGCAAAAATCTCCCCCAAAAATTTAGAAAAATTAAAACAACAAATAAAGCCTGTGGGAAATTTTCACTGTAAAGCTTTCTTATAAGAAATTCTGAAGGAAGTTCTTCAAGCTGAAAGAAAAGGACACTAGATAGAATCAAAACTCTATGAAGAAAGGAAAACATTGTTAAATATAAATACATAGGTATGTATAAAAGCCAGTATTCTATGTTTCGCTTGTAACAACTCTCTATATTACTTAAAAGACAAATTTAAAACATAATTAACAAAATAATTAACAACAAAAAAAATACCAAAAATCTATGTTAATAGGCACACGTATAAAGATATAAATTGTGACAATAACTATATAAAGCACAAAAGAGGAAGATGTATAGGAGGAGAATCTTTGTATACTAAATTAGGATAATTTAAGCTAGATTATCATAAATTGTAATCCCTAGGTAACCACTAGGAAAATAACTAAACATATATAGAGAAATATAAATAAGAAAAGAACAAAAATGGAACAGTAAAAATCAATTAAACATAAGACAAGAGAGTGGTGGAAGGATTAAGGGACAAAAAAGATATGACTTAAAATTAACTAGCAAAATGGCAGAAGCAGGCACTTTATTTTTACTATTCACATTGAATATCAAAGGTTTAACCTCTCCAATTAAAAGGTAGAGATAGGTGGAGGGCGGAGCAAGATGGCCAAATAGGAACAGCTCCAGTCTCCAGCTCCCAGCACTAGTGACAGAGAAGACAGGTGATTTCTGCATTTTCAACTAAGGTACTGGGTTCATCTCACTAGGGAGTGCCGGACAATCAGTGCTGGTCAGCTGCTGCAGCCCAACCAGCGAAAGCTGAAGCAGGGCAAGGCATTGCCTCACCTGGGAAGTGCAAGGGGGAAGGGTATCCCTTTTCCTAGCCAGGGGAACTGAGACACACAACACCTGGAAAATTGGGTAACTCCCACCCCAATACTGCGCTGTACCAAGGGTCTTAGCAAACGGGCACACCAGGAGATTATATCACACACGTGGCCAGGAGGGTCCCATGCCCGTCCACGGAGCCTCCCTCATTTCTAGCACAGCAGTCTGCGATCTAACTGCAAGGCAGCAGTGAGGCTGGGGAGGGGTGCTTGCCATTGCTGAGGCTTAAGTAGGAAAACAAAGCCGCTGCTGGGAAGCTCGAACTGGGTGGAGCTCACAGCAGCTCAAGGAGCTCTACCTGTCTCTGTAGACTCCACCTCTGGGGACAGGGCACAGCTAATCAACAACAACAACAACAAAGCAGCAGAAAACTCTGCAGACTCAAACGACTCTGTATGACAGCTTTGAAGAGAGCAGTGGATCTCCCAACACAAAGGTTGAGAACTGAGAACGGACAGACTGCCTGTTCAAGTGGGTCCCTGACCCCTGAGTAGCCTAACTGGGAGAGATCCCCCATAAGGGGCAGACGGACACTCCACACCTCACACGGTGGAGTGCACCCCTGAGAGGAAGCTTCCAAAGCAAGAATCAGATAGGTACACCCGATGATCAGCAATATTCTATCTTCTGCAACCTCTGCTGCTTATACCCAGGAAAACAGGATCTGGAGTGGACCTCAAGCAATCTCCAGCAGACCTACAGCTAAGGGTCCTGACTGTTAGAAGGAAAACTAACACACAGGAAGGACATCCACATCAAAACCCGATCAGTGCGTCACCATCATCAAAGACTAGAGGCAGATAAAACCACAAAGATGGGGAAAACGCAGTGCAGAAAAGCTGGAAATTCAAAAAATAAGAGCACATCTCCCCCTGCAAAGGAACGCAGCTTATCGCCAGCAACGGATCAAACTAGACGGAGAATGACTTTGACGAGATGAGAGAAGAAGCCTTCAGTCCATCAAACTTCTCAGAGCTAAAGGAGGAATTACGTACCCAGCGCAAAGAAAATAAAAATCTTCAAAAAAAGAGTGGAAGAATTGATAACCAGAATAATTAATACAGAGAAGACCATAAACGAACTGACAGAGATGAAAACCATGACACGAGAAATATGTGACAAATCCACAAGCTTCAGTGACCGACTCGATCAACTGGAAGAAAGAGTATCAGAAACTGAGGATCAAATGAATGAAATGAAGCGAGAAGAGAAGTCTAAAGAAAAAAGAAGAAAAAGAAATGAACAAAGCCTGCAAGAAGTATGGGATTATGTAAAAAGACCAAATCTACGTCTGATTGGGGTGCCTGAAAGTGAGGGGGAAAATGGAACCAAGTTGGAAAACACTCTTCAGGATATTACACAGGAGAACTTCCCCAACCCAGTAGGGCAGGCAAACATTCAAATTCAGGAAGTACAGAGAACGCCACAAAGATACTCCTCCAGAAGAGCAACTCCAAGACACATAATTGCCAGATTCACCAAAGTTGAAATGAAGGAAAAAATCTTAAGGCAGCCAGAGAGACAGTTCGGGTTACCACAAAGGGAAGCCCATCAGACTAACAACAGATGTCTCGGCAGAAACTCTACAAGCCAGAAGAGAGTGGGGGCCAATATTCAACACTCTTAAAGAAAAGAATTTTCAACTCAGAATTTCATATCCAGCCAAACTAAGTTTCATAAGTGAAGGAGAAATAAAATCCTTTACAGATAAGCAAATGCTTAGAGATTTTGTCACCACCAGGCCTGCCTTACAAGAGACTATAAAGGAAGCCCTAAACATGGAAAGGAACAACAGGTACCAGCCATTGCAAAAACATGCCAAAATGTAAAGACCATCGAGGCTAGGAAGAAATTGCATCAACTAATGAGCAAAATAACCAGTTAATATCATAATGACAGGATCAAGTTCACACATAACAATATTAACCTTAAATGTAAATGGACTAAATGGTCCAATTAAAAGACACAGACTGGCAAATTGGGTAAAGAGTCAGGACCCATCAGTTGCTGTGTTCAGGAGACCCATCTCACATGCAGAGACATACATACGCTGAAAATAAAGGGATGGAGGAAGATCTACCAAACAAATGGAGAACAAAAAAAAGCAGGGGTTGCAATCCTAGTCTCTGGTAAAACAGACTTTAAACCATCAAAGATCAAAAGAGACAAAGAAGGCCAATACATAATGGTAAAGGGATCAATTCAACAGGAACAGCTAACTATCCTAAATATATAGGCACCCAATACAGGAGCACCCAATTCATAAAGCAAGTCCTTAGAGACTTACAAAGAGACTTAGACTCCCATACAATAATAATGGGAGACTTCAACACCCCACTGTCAACATTAGACAGATCAACAACACAGAAACTTAAAAAGGATATACAGGAATTGAACTCATCTCTGCAGCAAGCACACCTAGTAGACATCTACAGAACTCTTCAACCCAAATCAAGAGAATATACATTCTTCTCAGCACCACATCACACTTATTCCAAAATTGACCACATAATTGGAAGTAAAGCACTCCTCAGCAAATGTACAAGAAGAGAAATTATAACAAACTGTCTCTCAGACCACAGTGCAATCAAACTAGAACTCAGGACTAAGAAACTCAATCAAAATCGCTCAACTACATTGAAACTGAATAACCTGCTCCTGAATGACTACTGGGTACATAACGAAATGAAGGCAGAAATAAAGATGTTCTTTGAAACCAATGAGAACAAAGATACAACATATGAGACTCTCTGGGACACATTTAAAGCAGTGTGTACAGGGAAATTTATAGCACTAAATGCCCACAAGTGAAAGCTGGAAAGGTCTAAAATTGACAGTCTAACATCACAATAAAAGAACTAGAGAAGAAAGAGCAAACACATTCAAAAGCCAGCAGAAGGCAAGAAATAACTAAGATCAGAGCAGAACTGAAGGAGATAGAGACTCAAGAAACCCTCCAAAAAACCAATGAATCCAGGAGTAGGTTTTTGAAAAGATCAACAAAATTGATACACTGCTAGCAAGCCTAATAAAGAAGAAAAGAGAGAAGAATCAAAACAGATGCAATAAAAACTGATAAAGGGGATATCACCACTGACACCACAGAAATACAAACTACCATCAGAGAATGCTATAACACCTCCACGCAAATAAACTAGAAAACCTAGAAGAAATGGATAATTTCCTGGACACTTATCCTCTCCAAAGACTAAATCAGGAAGAAGCTGAATCCTTGAAGAGACCAATGGCAGGCTCTGAAATGGAGGCAACAATTAATAGCCTACTAACCAAAAAAAGTCCAGGACCTGATGGATTCACAGCTGATTTCTACCAGAGGTACAAGGAGGAGCTGGCACCATTCCTTCTGAAACTATTCCAATCAATAGAAAAAGAAGGAATCCTCCCTAACTCATTTTATGAGGCCAACATCATCTTGATAACAAAGCCTGGGAGAGACGCAACAAAAAAGGAGAACTTTAGACTAATATCCCTGATGAATATCGATGCAAAAATCCTCAATAAAATACTGGCAAACCAGATACAGCAGCACTCAAAATGCTTTTTTTTTTTTTTTTTTCTGAGGTGGAGTCTCGCTCTGTCACCAGGACTGGAGTGCAGTGGCCAGATCTCAGCTCACTGAAAGCTCCACCTCCTGGGTTTAGGCTATTCTCCTGCCGCAGCCTCCCGAGTAGCTGGGACTACAGGCGCCCGCCACCTTGCCTGGCTAGTTTTTGTATTTTTAGTAGAGATGGAGTTTGACCGTGTTAGCCAGGATGGTCTCGATCTCCTGACCTCGTGATCCGCCCGTCTCAGCCTCTCAAAGTGCTGGCATTACAGGCTTGAGACACCGCGCCCGGCCGAAAAAGGTTATCCAACATGATCAAGTGGGCTTCATCCCTGGGATGCAAGGCTGGTTCAACATATGCAAATCAATAAACATAATCCAGCATATAAACAGAATCAAAGAGAAAAACCACATGACTATCTCAATAGATGCAGAAAAGGTCTTTGGCAAAATTGAACAGCCCTTCATGCTAAAAACGCTCAATAAATTCGATATTGATGGAACATATCTCAAAATAATAAGAGCTATTTATGACAAACCCACAGCCGATATCATACTGAATGGGCAAAAACTGGAAAAATTCCCTTTGAAAACTGGCACAAGTCAGGGATGCCCTCTCTCACCACTCCTATTCAATATAGTGTTGCAAGTTCTGGCTAGGGCAATAAGGCAAGAGAAAGAAATCAAGTGTATTCAGTTAGGAAAAGAAGAGGTCAAACTGTCCCTGTTTGCAGATGACATGATTGTATATTTAGAAAACCCCATCATCTCAACCCAAAATCTCCTTAAGCTGATAAGCAACTTCAGCAAAGTCTCAGGATACAAAATTAATGTTCAAAAATCACAAGCATTCTTATACACCAGTAACAGACAAACAGAAAGCCAAATCATGAATGAACTTCCATTTACAATAGCTTAAAACAGAGTAAAACACCTAGGAATCCAACTTACAAGGGATGTCAAGGACATTTTCAAGGAGAACTACAAAGCATTTCTCAGTGAAATGAAAGAGGACACAAACAAATGGAAGAGCATACCGTGCTCATGGATAGGAAGAATCAATATCGTGAATATGGCCATACTGCCCAAGGTAATTTATAGATTCAATGCCATCCCCATCAAGCTACCAATGACGTTCTTCACAGAATCGGAAAAAACTGCTTTAAAGTTCATATGGAACCAAAAAGAGCCCGCATTGCCAAGACAATCCTAAGTCAAAAGGACAAAGCTGGAGGCGTCACGCTACCTGACCTCAAACTATACTACAAGGCTACAGTCACCAAAACAGCATGGTACTGGTACCACAACAGAGAAATAGACCAATGGAACAGAACAGAGTCCTCAGAAATAACACCACACATCTACAGCCATCTGATCTTTGACAAACCTGACAAAAACAAGAAATGGGGAAAGGATTCCCTATTTAATAAATGGTGCTGGGAAAATTGGCTAGCCATAAGTAGAAAGCTGAAACTGGATCCTTTCCTTACCCCTTATACGAAGATTAATTCAAGATGGATTAGAGACTTAAATGTTAGACCTAATACCATAAAAACCCTAGAAGAAAATCTAGGTAGTACCATTCAGGACATAGGCATGGGCAAGGACTTCATGTCTAAAACACCAAAAGCAACGGCAGCAAAAGCCAAAATTAACAAATGGGATGTAATTCAACTAAAGAGCTTTTGCACAGCAAAAGAAACTACCATCAGAGTGATCAGGCAACCTACAGAATGGGACAAAATTTTTGCAACCTACTCATCTGACAAAGGGCTAATATCCAGAATCTACAAAGAACTCAAACAAATATACAAGAAACAAACAAACAACCCCATCAAAAAGTGGGGAAAGGATATGAACAGACATTTCTCAAAAGAAGACATCCATACAGCCAACAGACACATGAAAAAATGCTCATCATCACTGGCCATCAGAGAAATGCAAATCAAAACCACAATGAGATACCATCTCACACCAGTTAGAATGGCAATCATTAAGAAGTCAGGAAACAACAGATGTTGGAGAGGATGTGGAGAAATAGGAACACTTTTACACTGTTGGTGGGATTGTAAACTAGTTCAACCATTATGGAAAACAGTATGGCGATCCCTCAAGGATCTAGAACTAGAAGTACCATATGACCCAGCCATCCCACTACTGGGTATATACACAAAGGATTATAAATTACTCTACTACAAAGACACATGCACACGTATGTTTATTGCGACACTATTCACAATATCAAAGACTTGGAATCAACCCAAATGGCCATCTGTGACAGACTGGATTAAGAAAATGTGGCACATATACACCATGGAATACTATGCAGCCATCAAAAAGGATGAGTTTGCGTCCTTTGTAAGGACATGGATGCAGCTGGAAACCATCATTCTTAGCAAACTATCACAAGAAGAGAAAACCAAAACCAAAACCACCGCATGTTCTCACTCATAGGTGGGAACTGAACAATGAGATCACTTGGACTCGAGAAGGGGAACATCACACACTGGGGCCTATCATGGGGAGGGGGGAGGAGGGAGGGATTGCATTGGGGAGTTATACATGATATAAAGTTATGCACATGTACCCTAGAACTTAAAGTGTAATAAAAAAAAAAAAAGAACAGAAATTTTAACAGACTGTGTCTCAGACCACAGTGCAATCAAACTAGAACTCAGGACTAAGAAACTCAATCAAAACCGCTCAACTACATAGAAACTGAACAATCTACTCCTGAATGACTACTGAGTCCAAAACGAAATGAAAGCAGATATAGAGATGTTCTTTGAAACCAATGAAAACAAAGATACAACATAGCAGAATCTCTGGGACACATAAAAACAGTGTGTAGAGGGTAATTTATAGCACTAAATGCCTACAAGAGAAAGCTGGAAAGATCTAAAATCGATACCCTAACATCACAATTAAAAGAACCAGAGAAGCAAGAGCAAACATATTCAAAAGCCAGCAGAACGCAAGAAATAACTAAGATCAGAGCAGAACTGAAAGAGGTAGACACATAAAAAAATCTCCAAAAAATCAATGAATCCAGGAGGTGGCTTTTTGAAAAGATCAACAAAATTGATAGACCACTAGCAAGACTAATAAAGAAGAAAAGAGAGAAGAATCAAATAGATGCAAAAAAAATGATAAAAGGGATATCACCACTGACCACATGGAAATACAAACTACCATCAGAGAATACTATAAACACCTCTACGCAAATAAACTAGAAAACCTAGACGAAACAGATAATTTCCTGGAAACTTACCCTCTCTCAAGACTAAATCAGGAAGAAGTTGAATCCCTGATTAGATCAATAGCTGGCTTTGAAATTGAGGCAATAATTAAAAGCCTACCAACCATAAAAGTCCAGGACCCGAAGGATTCACAGCCAAATTCTACCAGAGGTACAAGGAGGAGCTGGTACCATTCCTTCCGAAACAATGCCAATCAATAGAAAAAGAGGGAATCCGCCTTAACTCATTTTAGGAGGCCCACATATCCTGATTCGAAAGCCTGACAGAGATACAACAGAGAAATAATTTTAGACCAATATCCCTGATGAACGTCGATGTAAAAATCCTCAATAAAATACTGGCAAACCGAATGCAGCAGCACATCAAAAACTTATCCACCATGATCAAGTGGGCTTCATCCCTGGGATGCAAGGCTGGTTCAATATACACAAATCAAGAAATGTAATCCAGTATATAAACAGAATCAAAGAGAAAAACCACGATTATCTCAATAGATGCAGAAAGGCCTTTGACAAAATTCAACAGCCCTTCATGCTAAAAACGCTCAATAAATCCGGTATTGATGGAACGTATCTCAAAATAATAAGAGCTATTTATGACAAACCCACAGCCAATATCATACTGAATGAGCAAAACCTGGAAGCATTCCCTTTGAAAACTGGCACAAGACAGGGATGCCCTCTCTCACCACTCCTATTCAACATAGTGTTGGAAGTTCTGGCTAGGGCAATCAGGCAAGAGAAAGAAATCAAGGGTATTCAGTTAGGAAAAGAAGAAGTCAAATTGTCCCTGTTTGCAGATGACATGATTGTATATTTAGAAAAGCCCATCATCTCAGCCCAAAATCTCCTTAAGCTGATAAACAACTTCAGCAAAGTCTCAGGATACAAAATAATGTGCAAAATCACAAGCATTCTTACACACCAGTAACAGACAAACAGAGAGCCAAATCAGGAATTAACTTCCATTCACAATTGCTTCAAAGAGAATAAAATACCTAGGAATCCAACTTACAAGGGATGTCAAGGACCTCTTCAAGGAGAACTACAAAGCACTTCTCAGTGAAATAAAAGGGGACACAAACAAATGGAAGAACATACCATGCTCATGGATAGGAACAATCAATATCGTGAATATGGCCATAGTGCCCAAGGTAATTTATAGATTCAATGCCATCCCCATCAAGCTATCAATGAGTTTCTTCACAGAATTGGAAAAAACTGCTTTAAAGTTCATATGGAACCAAAAAAGATCCCGCATTGCCAAGACAATCCTAAGTCAAAAGAACAAAGCTGCAGGCATCACGATACCTGACTTCAAACTATACTACAAGGCTACAGTAACCAAAACAGCATGGTACTGGTACCAAAACAGAGATATAGACCATGGAACAGAACAGAGTCCTCAGAAATAATACCACACATCTACAGTCATATGATCTTTGACAAACCTGAGAAAAGCAAGAAATGGGGAAAAGATTCCCTATTTAATAAATGGTGTTGGGAAAATTGGCTAGCCATAAGTAGAAAGCTGAAAATGGATCCTTTCCTTACTCCTTATATGAAAATTAATTCAAGATGGATTAGAGACTTAAATGTTAGACCTAATACCATAAAAACCCTAGAAGGAAACCTAGGTAATACCATTCAAGACATAGGCATGGGCAAGGACTTCATGTCTAAAACACCAAGAGCAACGGCAACAAAATCCAAAATGGACAAATGGGATCTAATTAAACTAAAGAGCTTCTGCACAGCAAAAGAAACTACCATCAGAGTGAACAGGCAACCTACAGAATGGGACAAAATTTTTGCAATCTACTCATCTGACAAATAGCTAATATCCAGGATCTACAAAGAACTCAAACAAATTTACAAGAAAAAAACAAACAGCCCCATCAAAAAGTGGGCAAAGCATATGAGCAGACATTTCTCAAAAGAAGACATTCATACAGCCAACAGACACATGAAAAAATGCTCATCATCACTCGCCATCAGATAAATGCAAATCAAAACCACAATGAGATACCATCTCACACCAGTCAGAATGGCAATCCTTAAAAAATCAGGAAACAACAGGTGCTGGAGAGGATGTGGAGAAATAGGAACACTTTTACAATGTTGGTGGGACTGTAAACTAGTTCAACCATTGTGGAAAAGAGTGTGGCAATTCCTCAAGGATCTAGAACTAGAAATACCATTCAACCCAGCCATCCCACTAATGGGTACATACCCAAAGGTTTATAAGTCATGCTGCTATTAAGACACATGCACATGTATGTTTATTGCAGCACTATTCACAATAGCAAAGACTTGGAATCAACCCAAATGTCCATCAGTGACAGACTGGATTAAGAAAATGTGGCACATATACACCATGGAATACTATGCAGCCATAAAAAGAATGAGTTCGTGTCCTTTGTTCAACGTTGAATCTTGGCCCCCCTCTCTTCTGGCTTGTAGAGTTTCTGCTGAGAAATCCACTGTTAGTCTGATGGGCTTCCCTTTGTGGGTAACCGTATCTTTCTCTCTGGCTGCCCTTAACATTTTTTCCTTCATTTCAACTATGGTGAATCTGACAATTATGTGTCTTGGAGTTGCTCTTCTTGAGCAGTATCTTTGTGGCGTTCTCTGTATTTCCTGAATTTGAATGTTGGTCTGCCTTACTACGTTGGGGAAGTTCTCCTGGTTAATATCCTGCAGAGCATTTGCCAACTTGGTTCCATTCTCTCTGTCACTTTCAGGTACACCAATCAGACCTGAAAGATTTGGTCTTTTCCTGTAGTCCCATATTTCTTGGAGGCTTTGTTCATTTCTTCTTACTCTTTTTTCTCTAAACCTCTCTTCTCGCTTTGTTTCATTCACTTGATCCTCAATCACTAATACCCTGTCTTCCACTTGATCGAATCAGCTTGTGCATTCATCACGCAGTTCTCATGCCATGGTTTTTAGCTCCATCAGGTCATTTAAGGACTTCTCTACACTGGTGATTCTATTTAGCCATTCCTCTTATATTTTCTCAAGGTTTTTAGCTTCTTTGCTATGGGTTCGAACTTCCTCCTTTAACTCGGAGAAGTTTGATCGTCTGAAGCCTTCTTCTCTCAACTCGTCAAAGTCATTCTCCATCCAGCTTTGTTCCATTGCTGGTGAGAAGCTATGCTCCTTTGGAGGTGGAGAGGTGCTCTGATTTTTAGAATTTGCAACTTTTCTGCTCTGTTTTTTTCCCCATCTTTGTGATTTTATCTACCTTTGGTCTTTGATGGTGGTGACGTACAGATGGGGTTTTGGTGTGGATGTCCTTTCTGTTTGTTACTTTTAATTCTAAGAGTCAGGACCCTCAGCTACAGCTCTGTTGGAGTTTTCCGGAGGTTCGCTCCAGACCCTGTTTGCCTGGGTATCAGCAGTGGAGGCTGCAGAACAGCAAATATTGCTGAACAGCAAATATTGCTGCTGGATCATTCCTCTGGAAGCATCGTCTCAGAGAGGTACTAGGACTTGTAAGGTGTCGGTCTGCCCCTACTTGGGGGTGCCTCTCAGTTAGGCTACTCTGGGGTCAGGGACCCACTTTAGGAGTCAGTCTGTCCATTCTCAGATCTCAAACTCCATGCTGGGAGAACAACTACTCTCTTCAAAGCTGTCAGACAGAGTCATTGAAGTCTGCAGGGGTTTCTGTTGCCTTTTGTTTGACTACTGCCTGCCCTGAGAGGTAGAGTCTACAGAGGCAGGCAGGCCTCCTTGAGCTGCAGTAGGCTCCACCCAGTTCGAGCTTCTGGGCAGCTGTGTTTACCTACTCAAGCCTCAGCAATGGTGGGCACCCCTCCCCCAGCCTAACAACACACTCTTCTATTACCAGCGGATGAAAGAAAAAAATCACAAAAAGAAATTAGAAAATACTTACAGATAAATAAAATTAAAAACACAACATACCAAAATTTATGGAATTCAACAAAAGCAGTGCTGAGGGAAATTTTAGTAGTTTGCACCAATATTTAAAAAGATGAAAGATCCTCATGTCATGCCTAACATGACACCTCAAGAAACTACAAAGAGAAGAGCAAATTAAAATTAAAGCCAGCAGACAGAAGAAAGGAAATAATAAACATTAGATGGGGGATAAACAAATAAAAAATAGAAAAATAAGATAATTAATAAAATGAAAATATGGTACTTTGAAAATAATCAAGAAAATAGACAAACTTAGCTAGACTGACAAAGAAAAAAAACAGAAGATTCAAAATACTAAAATCTGAAATGAAAGAGTGGACATTACTACCAACCTTACAGAAATAAAAATGGTCAAAAGAGAATGCTGGAGAGTCAAGATGGCCAAGTAACTGAAGCCAGAAAGAGCTTCTCCCACTAAGATCAAGTAGACTATCTCACTCCAAACAGATCCCCAGAAACAAGACATTGAGAGTAGACAGGCCAGACACAGTGGCTCACATCTGTAATCCCAGCACTTTGGGAGGCTGAGGCAGGTGGATCATTTAACGTCAAAAGTTCCAAGAGCTCAAGATCATCCTGGCTAATGTGGTGAAACCCCATCTCTACCAAAAATACAAAAATTAGCCGGGCATGGTGGTGAGTGCCTGTCATCCCAGCTACTTGGAAAGCTGAGGCAGGAGAATCACTTGAACCCAAGAGAGGGAGGTTGCAGTGAGCCAAGATCATGCTACTGAACTCCAGCCTGGCTGGCAGAGTGAGACTCCCTCTCGAAAAAGGAAAAAAAAAAAAAAAAAAAGAGTGGACAGAGTGAGAACACAGACACACCACGCTGAAAGGATAGGAAGCTGAGAACCCTGCACAGATTTGCCAAGCACCAGGACTCATTCCTGGACCCAAGTGGTCCCCAGAGAAGAGGTGGGTGAAGAAGGCATGGAGTGGCCCATTCTCACCATGGACCTCTGGGATCCTAGCTGTGGGAGATCTCACAGCCCTCAGAGAAATCTGAGCTGGCAGGGAGAACTGCCCAGAGAGTTTGCAGAAACAGAACTCCAGCCTGCACAGAGCTCAGAGCATTTGGCATGGGAATGGCTTTCAGTAGAGCACAGCCATGTGTGCCTATCCCCCAAGGCTCACCATCCTCCTCTAGGTGGCTGTAGCCCTTGTTGGCTTGGCTGGCAGATCTAAAGAGAGCAGGGCTGTTGTGCCCATGGGACAAGAGCAGTTTGAAGTGAGTGTCCCCCGATCTGTTGGCCTCTCCCTGGGACCTTGCCTGATGGCACTCGCTTGCAGCACAGCCTCAGCTTGCCAGCATACATTGCAATAGCTCTTTCACCAGCAGAACTCACCTAACCATTGGAGTACTTTTGCAGACAGACCGCTACCAGTGCACACCTGTCAGCAGCATGCCCTCACTGGTGCACACCTGCCCACAGCCTTCCCCCAGTAGCATGCACCCACCCACCCTCAGCCTTTACCCACCAGTGCACACTTGCCGATAGCCTCCCTCTGCTGCCTTACCAGCACACACACATGCAGGGACCTGCTGTCACCACCCACCGCCAACACGCAAGAGCATAGAGACCCCTAGAGACCCACCAGTGCATGTGTGGGAACAGACCTGCCATTACCTTGCTGGAGCGCTTTTGCAAGAGGTCTCCATTGGAGTGTTATTGCTAGTAGACTGGGAATATCTTGGCTCCTTCAGTCCAGCAGGTGCTTACTTCCAAATGACTGCATGAGATCCCCAGTACTTGTTCTTAACTTGACTGAAATGGCTGAAATGACAGACATAAAATTCAGAATCTTGATGGCAAGGAATCTCATTGAGATAAAGGAGAAGGTTGAAATACAATTCAAGAAACACAGGAAAATGATCCAAGAGTTGAAAGACAACACAGCCAGTTTAAGAAGGAAAAAAAAAATCAACTCAACATGGAATAAATACTTAAATGTAAAACCTAAAATTATAAAACCATGGAAGATAAATGGTGGGGAGGTGGTATGACCATGCAATGATAGCCTAAGAAAATATTGGTAGTGATATATCTGTACCATACTCTAATTGTGGTAGTAGTAGCATACATCTATACATGCAAAAATTTATAGAATTTTACTTTAAAATAAATCAGTTTTACTCTGAAAATTTTAAAAGGAAAAAGTCTGTGCAATGCCACTAAATCAGTATTTAGGGGAAATTTTATAGCATTACATATACATCAATTTTAGAAGTAAAGAGTGGTCTCAACATTATGATTTCAGCATCCACCTTAAGAAAATGGATAAGAATGCTTGGGATTTTTGCACATTAATTTGTATCCTGAGACTTTGCTGAAGTTGCTTATCAGCTTAAGGAGATTTTGGGCTGAGACAATGGTTTTCTAAATATACAATCATGTCATCTGCAACAGGGACAATTTGACTTCTTCTTTTCCTAACTGGATACCCTTGATTTCTTTCTCTTGCCTGATTGCCCTAGCCAGAACTTCCAACACTATGTTGAATAGGAGTGGTGAGAGAGGGCATCCCTGTCTTGTGCCAGTTTTCAAAGGGAATTTTTCCAGTTTTTGCCCATTCAGTATGATATTAACTGTGGGTTTGTCATAAATAGCTCTTATTATTTTGAGGTACGTTCCATCAATACCGAATTTATTGAGCGTTTTTAGCATGAAGGGCTGTTGAATTTTGTCAAAAGCCTTTTCTGCATCTATTGAGATAATCATGTGGTTCTTGTCTTTGGTTCTGTTTCTATGCTGGATTACGTTTATTGATTTGCGAATGTTGAACCAGCCTTGCATCCCAGGGATGAAGCCCACTTAATCATGGTGGATAAGCTTTTGATGTGCTGCTGAATCCGGTTTGCCAGTATTTTATTGAGAATTTTTGCATGGATGTTCATCAGGGATATTGGTCTAAAATTCTCTTTTTTGTTGTGTCTCTGCCAGGCTTTGGTATCAGGATGATGTTGGCCTCATAAAAAGAGTTAGGGAGGATTCCCTCTTTTTCTATTGATTGGAATAGTTTCAGAAGGAATGGTACCAGCTCCTCCTTGTACCTCTGGTAGAATTCAGCTGTGAATCCATCTGGTCCTGGACTTTTTTTCGTGGGTATACACCAGTAACAGACAAGCAGAGAGCCAAATCAGGAATTAACTTCCATTCACAATTGCTTCAAAGAGAATAAAATACCTAGGAATCCAAATTACAAGGGATGTCAAGGACCTCTTCAAGGAGAACTACAAACACTGTTCAGTGAAATCAAAGAGGACACAAACAAATGGAAGAACATACCATGCTCATGGATAGGAACAATCAATATCGTGAAAATGGCCATACTGCCAAGGTTATTTATAGATTCAATGCCAGCCCCATCAAGCTACCAATGACTTTCTTCACAGAATTGGAAAAAACTGCTTTAAAGTTCATATGGAACCAAAAAAGAGCCCGCATTGCCAAGACAATCCTAGGTCAAAAGGACAAAGCTGGAGGCATCACGCTACCTGACTTCAAACTATACTACAAGGCTACAGTAACCAAAACAGCATGATACTGGTACCACAACAGAGAAATAGACCAATGGAACAGAACAGAGTCCTCAGAAATAATACCACACATCTACAGCCATCTGATCTTTGACAAACCTGAGAGAAACAAGAAATGGGGAAAGGATTCCCTATTTAATGAATGGTGCTGGGAAAATTGGCTAGCCATAAGTAGAAAGCTGAAACTGGATCCTTTCCTTACCCCTTATACGAAAATTAATTCAGGATGGATTAGAGACTTAAATGTTAGACCTAATACCATAAAAAACCCTAGAAGAAAATCTAGGTAGTACCATTCAGGACATAGGCATGGGCAAGGACTTCATGTCTAAAACATCAAAAGCAACGGCAGCAAAAGCCAAAATTGACAAATGGGATCTAATTCAACTAAAGAGCTTTTGCACAGCAAAAGAAACTACCATCAGAGGGAACAGGCAGCCTACAGAATGGGAGAAAATTTTTGCAACCTACTCATGTGACAAAGGGCTAATATCCAGAATCTACAAAGAACTCAAACAAATATACAAGAAAAAAACAAACCACCCCATCAAAAAGTGGGGAAAGGATATGAACAGACATTTCTCAAAAGAAGACATCCATACAGCCAACAGACACATGAAAAAAAATGCTCGTCATCACTCGCCATCAGAGAAATGCAAATCAAAACCACAATGAGATACCATCTCACACCAGTTAGAATGGCATTCATTAAGAAGTCAGGAAAACATAGATGTTGGAGAGGATGTGGAGAAATAGGAACACTTTTACACTGTTGGTGGGATTGTAAACTAGTTCAACCATTATGGAAAACAGTATGGCGATTCCTCAAGGATCTAGAACTAGATGTACCATATGACCCAACCATCCCACTACTGGGTATATACCCAAAGGATTATAAATTAGTCTACTACAAAGACATGCACACGTATGTTTATTGCGGCACTATTCACAATAGCAAAGACTTGGAATCAACCCAAATGTCCATCTGTGACAGACTGGATTAAGAAAATGTGGCACATATACACCATGGAATACTATGCAGCCATCAAAAAGGATGAGTTTGCGTCCTTTGTAGGGACATGGATGCAGCTGGAAACCATCATTCTTAGCAAACTATCACAAGAAGAGAAAACCAAACACCGCATGTTCTCACTCATAGGTGGGAACTGAACAATGAGATCACTTGAACTCGGGAAGGGGAACATCACACACTGGGGCCTATTGGGGGAGGGGGGAGGGGAGGAGGGAGGGATTGCATTGAGGAGTTATACATGATATAAACGTTATGCACATGTACCCTAGAACTTAAAGTATAATAAAAAATTTTTAAAAATTTAAAAAAATTAAAAAAAAGAAGAAAAAAAAGAAAATGGAAAAAGAAGAGCAAATTAAACCTAAAGTAGGTAGAAAAATGATGACAACAAAACTCAGTGAAATAGAAAGCAGAAAATACAGAAAAATCAATGAATTGAAAAGCTAGTTTCTGTGGGAAGTCAATAAAATTGATGAATCTCTATGCAGATGATCAAGAAGTAAGACAGAAGCAAATTATCACTGTTAGGAAAGAAAGAGATGGCATTATTACAGATTCTAGAGATTTTAATAAGAGAAGGGAATATTATGAAGACCTTCATGCCAATAAATTACACAACTTATATTAAATAGAAAAAAATCCTTGATAGGTACAAACTAACAAAGATGAAATAGATAACTTAATAATCCAGGTCTAATGAAGACATGAAATTTATAGTTTAAAACCATGTCACAAAGGAAACTACAGGCTGAAATGGCTTCACTGGTGAATTCTACTAAATATTAAGCAAGAAAAAATGCCATTCCTAAAAATTCTCCCAAAAACGTGAAGGAAAATACTTCCCAACTCATGTTAATCCTAGGTTGAAAAATATTCTAGAAAAGGACAAGAATGCCCACTTTCACCACATTTATTCGATAGCAATCAGGCAAGAGAGAGAAATAAAGGGCAACCAAATTGGAAAAGAAAAAGACAGATTATCCTTGTTTGCTGATTATATCTAGAAAATGCTAAAGTCTTCATCAAAACACTCTTAGATTTGATAAATGAGCTCAGTAAAGTTTCAGGATATAAAATCCACATGCAAAATCACTAGCATTGCTTTTTTTTTTTTTTCTTTTTGTACTTTCAGTTCTAGGGTACATGTGCATAATGTGCAGATTTGTTACATATGTATATTTGTGCCATGTTGGTGTGCTGCACTCATCAACTCGTCAGGACCCATCAACTCGTAATTTACATCAGGTATAATTCCCAATGCAATCCCTCCCCCCACCCCCTCCCCATAATAGGTCCCGTGTGAGATGTTCCTCTTCCTGAGTCCAAGTGATCTCATTGTTCAGTTCCCAGCTATGAGTGAGAACATGCGGTGTTTGGTTTTCTCTTCTTGCGATAGTTTGATGAGAATGATGGCTTCCAGCAGCATCCATGTCCCTACAAAGGACACAAATTCATCCTTTTTTATGGCTGCATAATATTCCATGGTGTATATGTGCCACATTTTCTTAATCCAGTCTGTGACTGATGGACATTTGGGTTGATTCCAAGTCTTTGCTATTGTGAATACTTCTGCAATGAACATACGTGTGCATGTCTCTTTATAGCAGCATGATTTATAATCCTTTGGGTATATCCCCAGTAATGGGATGGCTGGGTCATATGGTGCTTCTTGTTCTAGTTCCTTGAGGAATCGCCATACTGTTTTCCATAATGGTTGAACAAGTTTACAAACCCACCAACAGTGTAAAAGTGTTCCTATTTCTCCACATCCTCTCCAGCACCTGTTTCCTGACTTTTTAATGATTGCCATTCTAACTGATGTGAGATGGTATCTCATTGTGGTTTTGATTTGCATTTCTCTGATGGCGAGTGATGACGAGCATTTTTTCATGTGTCTGTTGGCTGTATGCATGTCTTCTTTTGAGAAATGTCTGTTTATATTCCTTGCCCACTTTTTGATGGGGTTGTTTGTTTTTTCTTGTAAATTTGTTTGAGTTCTTTGTAGGTCCTGGATATGAGCCATTTGTCAGATGAGTAGGTTGCAAAAATTGTCCCATTCTGTAGGTTGCCTGTTCACTCTGATGGTAGTTTCTTTTGCTGTGCAAAAGCTCTTTAGTTTTATTAGATCCACTTGTCAATTTTGGCTTTTGTTGCCATTGCTTTTGATGTTTTAGACATGAAGTCCTTGCCCATGCCTATGTCTTGAATGGTATTACCTAGGTTTCCTTCTAGGGTTTTTATGGTATTAGGTCTAACATTTAAGTCTCTAATCCATCTTGAATTAATTTTCAAATAAGGAGTAAGGAAAGGATCCAGTTTCAGCTTTCTACTTATGGCTAGCCAATTTTCCCAGCACCATTTATTAAATAGGGAATCTTTTCCCATTTCTTGCTCCTCTCAGTTTGTCAAAGATCAGATGGCTGTAGATGTGTGGTATTATTTCTGAGGACTCTGTTCTGTTCCATTGGTCTATATCTCTGTTTTGGTACCAGTACCATGCTGTTTTGGTTACTGTAGTCTTGGAGTATAGTTTGAAGTCAGGTATCGTGATGCCTGCAGCTTTGTTCTTTTGACTTAGGATTGTCTTGGCAATGCGGGCTCTTTTTTGGTTCCATATGAACTTTAAAGCAGTTTTTTCCGATTCTGTGAAGAAACTCATTGAGAGCTTGATGGGGATGGCATTGAATCTATAAATTACCTTGGGCACTATGGCCATTTTCATGATATTGATTCTTCCTATCCATGAGCATGGTATGTTCTTCCATTTGTTTGTGTCCTCTTTGATTTCACTGAACAGTGGTTTGTAGTTCTCCTTGAAGAGGTCCTTGACATCCCTTGTAATTTGGATTCCTAGGTATTTTATTCTCTTTGAAGCAATTGTGAATGGAAGTTCATTCCTGATTTGGTTCTCTGTTTGTCTGTTACTGGTGTATAAGAATGCTTGTGATTTTTGCACATTGATTTTGTATCCTGAGACTTTGCTGAAGTTGTTTATCAGCTTAAGGAGCTTTTGGCCTGAGATAATGGGGTTTTCTAAATATACAATCATGTCATCTGCAAACAGGGACAATTTGACTTCTTCTTTTCCTAATTGAATACCTTTTATTTCTTTCTCTTGCCTGATTGCCCTAGCCAGAACTTCCAACACTATGTTGAATAGGAGTGGTGAGAGAGGGCATCCCTGTCTTGTGCCAGTTTTCAAAGGGAATGCTTCCAGGTTTTGCTCATTCAGTATGATATTGGCTGTGGGTTTGTCATAAATAGCTGTTATTATTTTGAGATATATTCCATCAATACCGAATTTATTGAGAGATTTTAGCATGAAGGGCTGTTGAATTTTGTCAAAAGCCTTTTCTGCATCTATTGAGATAATCATGTGGTTTTTGTCTTGCTTCTGTTTATATGCTGGATTACGTTTATTGATTTGCATATGTTGAACCAGCCTTGCATCCCAGGGATGAAGCCCACTTGATCATGGTGGATAAGCTTTTTGATATGCTGCTGGATTCGGTTTGCCAATATTTTATTGAGAATTTTTGCATCGATGTTCATCAGGGACATTGGTCTAAAATTCTCTTTTTTGTTGTGTCTTTGTCAGACTTTGGTATCAGGATGATATTGGTCTCATAAAATGAATTAGAGAGGATTCCCTTTTTTTCTATTGCTGGAATACTTTCAGAAGGAATGGTACCAGCTCCTCCTTGTACCTCTGGTAGAATTCAGCTGTGAATCTATCTGGTCCTGGACTTTTTTTGGTTGGTAGGCTATTGACTATTGCCTCAATTTCAGAGCCTGCTATTGGTCTATTCAGGGATTCAACTTCTTCCTGGTTTAGTCTGGGAAGAGTGGAAGTGTCCAGGAAATTATCCATTTCTTCTAGGTTTTCTAGTCTATTTGCGTAGAGGTGTTTATAGTATTCTCTGATGGTAGTTTGTATTTCCATGGGGTCGGTGGTGATATCCCCTTTATCTTTTTTTACTCCATCTATTTGATTCTTCTCTCTTTTCTTCTTTATTAGTCTTGCTAGTGGTCTATCAATTTTGTTGATCTTTTCAAAAAACTATCTCCTGGATTTGTTGATTTTTTTGGAGGAATTTTTGTGTCTCTATCTCCCTCAGTTCTGCTCTGATCTTAGTTATTTCTTCCTTCTGCTGACTTTTGAATGTGTTTGCTCTTGCTTCTCCAGGTCTTTTAATTGTGATGTTAGAGTGTCCATTTTAGATCTTTCCAGTTTTCTCTTGTGGGCATTTAGTGCTATAAATTTCCCTCTACACACTGCTTTAAATGTGTCCCAGAGATTCTGGTATGTTGTATCTTTGTTCTCATTGGTTTCAAAGAACATCTTTATTTCTACCTTCATTTCATTATGTACTCAGTAGTCACTCAGGAGCAGGTTGTTCAGTTTCCATGTAGTTGAGCAGTTTTGATCGAGTTTCTTAGTCCTGAGTTCTAGTTTGATTGCACTGTGGTCTGAGAGACAGTTTGTTATAATTTCTGTTCTTTTAGTTTTGCTGAGGAATGCTTTACTTCCAATTATGTGGTCAATTTTGGAATAAGTGTGATGTGGTGCTGAGAAGAATGTATATTCCAATGATTTGGGGTGGAGAGTTCCGTAGATGTCTATTAGGTCCACTTGGTGCAGAGATGAGTTCAATTCCTGGATATCCTTGTTAACTTTCTGTCTCATTGATCTGTCTAATGTTGACAGTGGGGTGTTGAAATCTCCAATTATTATTGTATGGGAGTCTAAGTCTCTTTGTAAGTCTCTAAGGACTTGCTTTATGAGATGGATGCTGCTGTATTGGGTGCATATATATTTAGGATAGATAGTTCCTCCTGTTGAATTGATCCCCTTACCGTTATGTAATGGCCTTCTTTGTCTCTTTTGATCTTTGATCGTTAAAAATCTGTTTTATCAGAGACTAGGATTGCAACCCCTGCTTTTCTCTGTTTTCCATTTGCTTGGTAGATCTTCCCCCATCCCTTTATTTTGAGCCTATGTGTGTCTCTGCATGTGAGATGGGTCTCCTGAATACAGCAGACTGACGGGTCTTGACTCTTTATCCAATTTGCCAGTCTGTGTCTTTTAATTGGAGCATTTAGTCCATTACATTTAAGGTTAATATTGTTATGTGTGAACTTGATCCTGTCATTATGATATTAACTGGTTATTTTGCTAGTTAGTTGATGCAGTTTCTTCCTAGCCTCGAAGTTCTTTACATTTTGACATGTTTTTCCAATAGCTGGTACCTGTTGTTCCTTTCCATGTTTAGTGCTTCCTTCACGGTCTCTTGTAAGGCAGGTCTGGTGGTGACAAAATCTCTAAGCATTTGCTTATCTGTAATGATTTTATTTCTCCTTCACTGATGAAACTTAGTTTGGCTGGATATGAAATTCTGGGTTTAAAATTCTTTTCCATTTTTTTTTTTTTTTTTTTTTTTGTGAAGTAGGGAATCAGGGGTCTCACAGCCTTCAGGGCTGAGAGCCCCGAACAGAGATTTACCCACATTTTATTAACAGCAAAGCAGTCATTAGCATGTTTCTATAGATATTAAATTTTTATCCTAATTATACTTTAAGTTCTAGGGTACATGTGCATAATGTGCAGGTTTGTTACATATGTATTCTTATGCCATGTTGGTGTGCTGCACCAATCAACTCGTCAGCACCCATCAGGTCATCTTTTATATCATGTATAACTCCCCAGTGCAATCCCTTCCTCCTCCCCTCTCCCCATGATAGCCCTAGTGTGTGATGTTCCACTTCCTGAGTCCAAGTGTTCTCATTGTTCAGTTCCCACCTATGAGTGAGAACATGCGGTGTTTGCTTTTTCTTCTTGTGATAGTTTGCTAAGAATGATGGTTTCCAGCTGCATCCATGTCCTTACAAAGGATGCAAACTCATCCTTTTTATGGCTGCATAGTATTCCATGGTGTATATGTGCCACATTTTCTTAATCCAGTCTGTCACAGATGGACATTTGGGTTGATTCCAAGTCTTTGCTATTGTGAATAGTGCCGCAATAAACATACGTGTGCATGTGTCTTTGTAGTAGAATAATTTATAATCCTTTGGGTATATACCCAGTAGTGGGATGGCTGGGTCATATGGTACATTTAGTTCTAGATCCTTGAGGAATTGCCATACTGTTTTCTATGATGGTTGAACTAGTTTACAATCCCACCAACAGTGTAAAAGTGTTCCTATTTCTCCACATCCTCTCCAACACCTGTTGTTTCCTGACTTCTTAATGATTGCCATTCTAACTGGTGTGAGATGGTATCTCATTGTGGTTTTGATTTGCATTTCTCTGATGGCGAGTGATGATGAGCATTTTTTTCATGTGTCTGTCGGCTGTATGGATGTCTTCTTTTGAGAAATGTCTGTTCATATCCTTTTCCCACTTTTTGATGGGGTTGTTTTTTTTTCTTGTATATTTTTTTGAGTTCTTTGTAGATTCTGGATATCAGCCCTTTGTCAGATGAGTAGGTTGCAAAAATTTTCTCCCATTCTGTAGGTTGCCTGTTCACTCTGATGGTAGTTTCTTTTGCTGTGCAGAAGCTCTTTAGTTTAATGACATCCCATTTGTCCATTTTGGCTTTTGTTGCCGTTGCTTTTGGTGTTTTAGACATGAAGTCTTTGCCCATGCCTATGTCCTGAATGGTACTACCTAGATTTTCTTCTAGGGTTTTAATGGTATTAAGTCTAACATTTAAGTCTCTAATCCATGTTGAATTAATCTTCATATAAGGGGTAAGGAAAGGATCCAGTTTCAGCTTTCTACTTATGGCTAGCCAATTTTCCCAGCACCATTTATTAAATAGGGAATCCTTTCCCCATTTCTTGTTTCTCTCAGGTTTGTCAAAGATCAGATGGCTGTAGATATGTGGTATTATTTCTGAGGACTCTGTTCTGTTCCATTGGTCTATATCTCTGTTGTGGTACCAGTACCATGCTGTTTTGGTTACTGTAGCCTTGTAGTATAGTTTGAAGTCAGGTAGCGTGATGCCTCCAGCTTTGTCCTTTTGACTTAGGATTGTCTTGGCAATGCGGGCTCTTTTTTGGTTCCATATGAACTTTAAAGCAGTTTTTTCTGATTCTGTGAAGAAACTCATTGGTAGCTTGATAGAGATGGCATTGAATCTATAAATCACCTTGGGCAGTATGGCCATTTTCACGATATTGATTCTTCCTATCCATGAGCATGGTATGTTCTTCCATTTGTTTGTGTCCTCTTTTATTTCACTGAACAGTGGTTTGTAGTTCTCCTTGAAGAGGTCCTTTAATCCCTTGTAAGTTGGATTCCTAGGTATTTTATTCTCTTTGAAGCAATTGTGAATGGAAGTTCATTCCTGATTGGCTCTCTGCTTGTCTGTTACTGGTGTATAAGAATGCTTGTGATTTTTGCACATAATTTTGTATCCTGAGACTTTGCTGAAGTTGCTTATCAGCTTAAGGAGATTTTGGGCTGAGATGATGGGTTTTCTATGTATACAATCATGATCTGCAAACAGGGACACTTTGACTTCTTCTTTTCCTAACTGGATACCCTTGATTTCTTTCTCTTGCCTGATTGCCCTAGCTAGAACTTCCAACACTATGTTGAATAGGAGTGGTGAGAGAGGGCATCCCTGTCTTGTGCCAGTTTTCAAAGGGAATTTTTTCAGTTTTTGCCCATTCAGTAGGATATTAGGTGTGGGTTTTTCATAAATAGCTCTTATTATTTTAAGGTACGTTCCATCAATACCGAATTCATTGAGCGTTTTTAGCATGAAGGGCTGTTGAATTTTGTCAAAAGCCTTTTCTGCATCTATTGAGATAATCATGTGGTTGTTCTCTTTCGTTCTGTTTATATGCTGCATTACGTTTATTGATTTGCGAATGTTGAACCAGCCTTGCATTCCAGGGATGAAGCCCACTTGATCATGGTGGATAAGCTTTTTGATGTGCTGCTGAATCTGGTTTGCCAGTATTATATTGAGGATTTTTGCCTCGATGTTCATGAGGGATATTGGTCTAAAATTCTCTTTTTTGTTGTGTCTCTGCCAGGCTTTGGTATCAGGATGATGTTGGCCTCATAAAATGAGTTAGGGAGGATTCCCTCTTTTTCTATTGATTGGAATAGTTTCAGAAGGAATGGTACCAGCTCCTCCTTGTACCTCTGGTAGATTCAGCTGTGAATCCATCTGGTCCTGGACTTTTTTGGTGGGTAGGCTATTAATTGTTGTCTCAATTTCAGAGCCTGCTATTGGTCTATTCAGGGATTCAACTTCTTCCTGGTTTAGTCTTGGAAGAGTGTAAGTGTCCAGGAAATTATCCATTTCTTCTAGATTTTCTAGTTGATTTGTGTAGCGGCGTTTATAGTATTATCTGATGGTTGTTTGTATTTCTGTGGGGTCGGTGGGATATCCCCTTTATCATTTTTTATTGCGTCTATTTGATTCCTCTCTCTTTTCTTCTTTATTAGTCTTGCTAGCAGTCTGTCAATTTTGTTGATCTTTTCAAAAAACCAACTCCTGGATTCATTGATATTTTGAAAGGTTTTTTGTGTCTCTATCTCCTTCAGTTCTGCTCTGATCTTAGTTATTTCTTGCCTTCTGCTAGCTTTTGAATGTGTTTGCTCTTGCCTCTCTAGTTCTTTTAATTGTGATGTTAGAGTGTCCATTTTAGATCTTTTGCTTTCTCTTGTGGGCATTTAGTGCTATAAATTTCCCTCTACACACTGCTTTAAATGTGTCCCAGAGATTCTGGTATGTTGTATCTTTGTTCTCATTGGTTTCAAAGAACATCTTTATTTCTGCCTTCATTTCGTTATGTACCCAGTAGTCATTCAGGAGGAGATTGCTCAGTTTCCATGTAGTTGAGAGGTTTTTATTGAGTTTCTTAGTCCTGAGTTCTAGTTTGATTGCACTGTGGTCTGAGAGACAGTTTGTTATAATTTTTGTTCTTTTACATTTGCTGAGGAGTGCTTTACTTCCAATTATGTGGTCAATTTTGGAATAAGTGTGATATGGTGCTGAGCAGAATGTATATTCTGTTGATTTGGGGTGGAGAGTTCCATAGATGTCTATTAGGTCCGCTTGGTGCAGAGATGAGTTCAATTCCTGGATATCCTTGTTAACTTTCTGTCTCGTTGATCTGTCTAATGTTGACAGTGGAGTGTTGAAGTCTCCCATTATTATTGTATGGGAGTCTAAGTCTCTTTGTAAGTCTCTAAGGACTTGCTTTATGAATGTGGGTGCTCCTGTATTGGGTGCATATATATTTAGGAGAGTTAGCTCTTCCTGTTGAATTGATCTCTTACCATTATGCAATGGCCTTCTTTGTCTCTTTTGATCTTTGATGGTTTAAAGTCTGTTTTATCAGAGACTAGGATTGCAACCCCTGCTTTTTTGTGTTCTCCATTTGCTTGGTAGATCTTCCTCCATCCCTTTATTTTGAGCCTATGTATATCTCTGCATGTGAGATGGGTCTCCTGAATACAGCAGACTGATGCGTCTTGACTCTTTATCCAGTTTGCCAGTCTGTGTCTTTTAATTGGAGCATTTAGTCCATTTACATTTAAGGTTAATATTATGTGTGAACTTGATCCTGTCATTATGATATTAACTGGTTATTTTGCTCGTTAGTTGATGCAGTTTCTTCCTAACCTCGATGGTCTTTACATTTTGGCATGATTTTGCAATGGCTGGTACCAGTTGTTCCTTTCCATGTTTAGGGCTTCCTTCAGGGTCTCTTGTAAGGCAGGCCTGGTGGTGACAAAATCTCTAAGCATTTGCTTATCTGTAAAGGATTTTATTTCTCCTTCACTTATGAAACTTAGTTTGGCTGGATATGAAATTCTGGGTTTAAATTCTTTTCTTTAAGAACGTTGAATATTGACCCCCACTCTCTTCTGGCTTGGAGAGTTTCTGCCGAGAGATCTGCTGTTAGTCTGATGGGCTTCTCTTTGTGGGTAACCCGACCTTTCTCTCTGGCTGCCCTTAAGATTTTTTCCTTCATTTCACCTTTGGTGAATCTGGCAATTGTGTGTCTTGGAGTTGCTCTTCTGGAGGAGTATCTTTTTGGCATTCTCTGTATTTCCTGAATTTGAATGTTGGCCTGCCCTACTAGGTTGGGGAAGTTCTCCTGGATGATATCCTGAAGAGTGTTTTCCAACTGGTTCCATTTTCCTCCTCACTTTCAGGCACCCCAATCAGACATAGATTTGGTCTTTTTACATAATCCCATACTTCTTGCAGGCTTTGTTCATTTCTTTTTATTCTTTTTCTTTAGACTTCTCTTCTCGCTTCATTTCTCATGTGATCCTCAATCGCTGATACTCTTTCTTCCAGTTGATCGAGTCGGTTACTGAAGCTTGTGCATTTGTCACATATTTCTGTGTCATGGTTTTCATCTCTGTCATTTCGTTTATGACCCTCTCTGCATTAATTATTCTAGCTATGAATTCTTCCACTCTTTTTTCAAGATTTTTAGTTTCTTTGCGCTGGGTACGTAATTCCTCCTTTAGCTCTGAGAAGTTTGATGGACTGAAGCCTTCTTCTCTCATCTCGTCAAAGTCATTCTCTGACCAGCTTTGATCTGTTGCTGGCGATGGGCTGCGCTCCTTTGCAGGGGGAGATACGCTCTTATTTTTGAATTTCCAGCTTTTCTGCCCTGCTTCTTCCCCATCTTTGTGGTTTTATCTGTCTCTGGTCTTGATGATGGTGACGTACTGATGGGGTTTTGGTATAGGTGTCCTTCCTGTTTGATAGTTTTCCTTCTGACAGTCAGGACCCTCAGCTATAGGTCTGTTGGAGATTGCTTGAGGTCCACTCCAGACCCTGTTTGCCTGGGTATCAGCAGCAGAGGTTGTCGAAGATAGAATATTGCTGAACAGCGAATGTACCTGTCTGATTCTTCCTTTGGAAGCTTCCTCTCAGGGGTGTACTCCACCCTGTGAGGTGTGGGGTGTCAGACTTCCCCTAGTGGGGGATGTCTCCCAGCTAGGCTACTGAGGGGTCAGGGACCCACCTGAGCAGGCAGTCTGTCCGTTCTCAGATCTCAACCTCCGTGATGGGAGATCCACGGCTCTCCCCAAAGCTGTCAGACAGAGTCGTTCACATCTGCACGGCCCCCGCTGCTTCCCCTGTTGGTCTTCAGCTGTGTGCTGTCCCCAGAGGTGGAGTCTACAGAGACAGGCAGGCTTCCTTGAGCTGCTGTGAGCTCCACCCAGTTCGAGCTTCCCAGCGGCTTTGTTTACCTACTTAAGCCTCAGCAATGGCGGGCGCCCCTCCCCCAGCCTTGCTGCTGCCTTGCGGATAGATCACCACAAACTGCTGTGTTAGCAGTGAGGGAGGCTCCCTGGGCGTGGGACCCTCCCGGCCAGATGTGGGATATATTCTCCTTGTGTGCCTGTTTCCTAAAGCGCAGTATTGGGGTGGGAGTTACCCGATTTTCCAGGTGTTGTGTGTCTCAGTTCCCCTGGCTAGGAAAAGGGATTCCCTTCCCCCTTGCGCTTCCAGGTGAGGCGATGCCTCGCCCTGCTTCAGCTCTCTGGTCAGGCTGCAGCAGCTGACCAGCACCGATTGTCCGGCACTCCCTAGAGAGATGACCCCAGTACCTCAGTTGAAAATGCAGAAATCACCGGTCTTCTGTGTCGCTCGCGCTGGGAGTTGGAGACTGGAGCTGTTCCTATTCGGCCATCTTGCTCCTAAAATTCTTTTCTTTAAGAATGTTGAATATTGGCCCCCACTCCCTTCTGGCTTGTAGAGTTTCTGCTGAGAGATCTGCTGTTAGTCTGATTGGCTTCCCTTTGTGGGTAACCTGACCTTTCTCTCTGGCTGCCCTTAAGATTTTGTCCTTCATTTCAACTTTGGTGAATCTGGCAATTATGTGTCTTGGCGTTGCTCTTCTCGAGGAGTATCTTTGTGGCATTCTCTGTATTTCCTGAATTTGAATGTTGGCCTGCCCTACTAGGTTGGGGAAGTTTTCCTGGATGATATCCTGAAGAGTTTTTTCCAACTTGGTTCCATTTCCCCTCACTTTCAGGTACCCCAATCAGACGTAGATTCGGTCTTTTCACATAATCCCATACTTCTTGCAGGCTTTGTTCATTTCTTTTTCCTCTTTTTTCTTTAAACTTCTCTTCTCACTTCATTTCATTCATTTGATCCTTAATTTCTGATACTCTTTCTTCCAGTTGATCGAGTCGGTTACTGAAGCTTGTGCATTTGTCCTGTATTTCTCGTGTCATGGTTTTCATCTCTGTCAGTTCGTTTATGGCCTTCTCTGCATTGATTATTCTAGCTATCCATTCTTCCATTCTTTTTTCAAGATTTGTAGTTTCTTTGTGCTGGGTATGTAATTCCTCCTTTAGCTCTGAGAAGTCTGATGGACTGAAGCCTTCTTCTCTCATCTCGTCAAAGTCATTCTCCATCCAGCTTTGATCCATTGCTGGCAATGAGCTCCATTCCTTTGGAGGGGGAGATGCGCTCTTACTTTTTGAATTTCTAGTTTTTCCGTCCTGCTTTTTCCCCATCTTTGTGGTTTTATCTGCCTTTGGTCTTTGGTGATCGTGACGTACTGATGGGGTTTTGGTGTGGGTGTCCTTCCTGTTTGTTAGTTTTCTGTATAACAGTCTGGACCCTCAGCTGTAGATCTGTTGGAGACTGCTTGAGGTCCACTTCAGACCCTGTTTCCTGGATATCAGCAGCAGAAGCTGCAGAATATCGAATATTGCTGAACAGTGAGTTTACCTGTCTGATTATTGCTTTGGAAGCTTTGTCTCAGGGGTGTACTGCACTGTGTGAGGTGTGGGCTGTCGGTCTGCCTCTAGTGGGGAATGTCTCCCAGTTAGGCTACTCAGGAGTCAGGGACTCACTTGAGCAGGCATCTGTCCGTTCTCAGATCTCAACCTCTGTGTTGGGAGATCCAATGCTCTCTTCAAAGCTGTCAGACAGGGTTGTTTGCATCTGCAGAAGTTTCTTCTGCTTTTTTGTTGTTGTTGTTTAGCTGTGCCCTGTCCCCAGACCTGGAGTCTACAAAGATAGGCAGGCCTCCTTGAGCTGCTGTGGGCTCCACCCAGTTGGAGGTTCCCAGAGGCTTTGTTTACCTAGTTAAGCCTCAGCAATGGTGGGTGTCCCTCCCCCAGCCTTGCTGCTGCCTTGTCATTAGATCGCAGACTGCTGTGCTAGCAATGAGGGAGGCTCCATGGGTGTGGGACCCTCCCGGCCAGGTGTGGGATATAATCTCCTGGTGTGCCATTTGCTAAGACCCTTGGTAAAGCGCAGTATTGGTGTGGGAGTTACCTGATTTTCCAGGTGTTGTGTGTCTCAGTTCCCCGGCTAGGTAATGGGATTCCCTTCCCCGTTGTGCTTCCCAGGTGAGGTGATGCCTCCCCATGCTTCAGGTCTTGCTGGTCGGGCTGCAGCAGCTGACCAGCCTCGATTGTCAGGCACTCCCTAGTGAGATGAACCCGGTACCTCAGTTGAAAATGCAGAAATCACCCATCTTGTGTGTCGCTCACTCTGGGAGCTGGAGACTGGAGCTGTTCCTATTTGGCCATCTTGCTCTGACCTCAATCAGTAGCATTTCTATACACAAATAACAGTCAAGCCAGGAACCAAATCAAGAAGACAACTCCATTTACAATAGCCACAAAAAAATACCTAGCGATATATTTAACCACTGAGGTGAAAGATCTCTACAAGAAAAACTAGAAAATCCTAATGAAAGAAATTGTAGATGACACAAACAAAAGGAAAAACATCCTATCTTCCTGAATCTGAAGAACTGATACCATTAAAATGGCAAATCTGCCTAAAGCAATTGCTTTAGTTTGCTACAGATTAAATGCAATCCCTTTCAAAATATCAATGTCATTTTTCGTAGAACTAAAAAAAAAATCCTAAAATTTACGTGGAATCAAGAAAGAGCCCCAATAGCCAAAGTTATCCAAAAAAAAAGAACAAAGCTGGAGGCATCATATTACCTGACTCCAAATTATACTACAAGGCTACAGTAAACGAAAAGCATGATACTGGTATAAAAATAAACACATAAATCAATGGAACAGAATAAAGAACCCAGAAATAAAGGCATATATTTAAAGCTAACAGATTTTTTTTTTACAAAGCCACAAGAAAATATACTGCAGAAAGGACACTGGGTTCAATAAATGGTGCCGGGATAATTGGATTGCCATATGCAGAAAAATGAAAGTGGAGCCCTATCTGTCACCACATAAAAAAGTCAACTCAATAATGATTAAAAACTTAAATGTATAACCCAAAACTATAAAAATACTAGAAGAAGGCCTAAGGAAAACTCTCCTGGACTTTGGTATAGGCAAAGAAATTACGGCTAATATCTCAAAAGCATAGGCAACAAAACCAAAAATAGAAAAATTTAGTTACACTAAAAAGCTTCTGCACAGTAAAAGAAGTAATCAACAGGGTGAATGGAGACAGCATGTAGAATGAGAGAAAATATTAGCAAACTATGCATCTGACAGGAGTCTGATATTCAGAATTTACAAGGAGCTACAATAACTAAAAAATACAAAAACAAAAACAAATAATTCCATTTAAAAAGTGGGCTGGCCAGGCACAGTGGCTCACGCCTGTAATCCTAGCACTTTGGGAGGCCGAGGCAGGTGGATCACCTGAGGTCAGGAGTTCAAGACCAGCCTGG
The DNA here is from genome assembly GCF_009764315.1 of Trachypithecus francoisi. Lineage (NCBI taxonomy): Eukaryota > Metazoa > Chordata > Mammalia > Primates > Cercopithecidae > Trachypithecus > Trachypithecus francoisi. The sequence continues at coordinate 91,000,143 of NW_022681471.1, forward strand.
CCAACATGGAGAAACTCCGTCTCTACTAAAAGTACAAAAATTAGCCGGGCATGGTGGCAGGCACCTGTAATTTCAGCTACTTAGGAGGCTGAGGCAGGAGAATTGCTTGAACCTGGAAGGCAGAGGTTGTAGTGAGTCGAGATCATACCACTGCACTCCAGCCTGGGTGACAAGAGGGAGACTCTGAAAAAAAAAAAAAAAAAGAAAGGAAAGAAAGAAAGAGAGAGAAGAAAGAATGAATGAACGAACAAAAGAAAGAGAGAGAGAGGAAGGAAGGAAGGAAGGAAGGAAGGAAAGGCTAAGGACATGATGAATAGTTAGTTTTTAATAGAAGACAGAAATGGCCAACAAGCATAGGAAAAATGGTCAACATCACGAATAATCAGAGAAATTAGAATTAAAACTGCAGTGAGATATCATCTTATACCAATCAAAATGGCTATTGTTAGAAAGACAAAAAAATAACAGATGTTGGAGAGGATGTGGAGAAAAGGAAATGCTTATATGTTCTTGGTGAGAATGTACAACCTCTATGGAAAACAATATAGAGATTTCTCAAAGAAGTAAAAATAAAACAACCAATCTCAGTACTGGGTATCTACCCAGAAGGAAAAGAAACCATTCACAATAACAAAGATATGGAACCCAACCTAAGTGTTTATCAACAGATTACTGGATTAAGAGAATGTGGCATACACACACACAAAATAGAATATGATTCAGCCATAAAAAGAATGAAATAATGTCTTTTGCAGCAACATGGATGGAACTGGAGGCCATTTTCTTATGAAACAACTCAGACATGGAAAGACTAATACTGCATGTTCTCACTTACAAGTGGAAGCTAAATAATGTATACACATGGACATTGAGAGTGGAATGATAGACAATGGATACTTTGAAGAGTTGGTGGATGGGAGAGGGTATGATAAGAAATTACTCAACAGGTACAAGGAATTTTATTCTGGTAATGGATACACTAAAAGCTCTGACTTCACCATTATGTAATATATCCACATAACAAATTTACACTTATACCCTATACATTTACACAAGTAAGAAAAAATGTCTTGTTTATGTCATCAAGGCATAATTTATAAAAGAAAAAAAGATGGTAAATTGGATTTCATCAAAATTAAAAACTTCTTCTTTTAAAAAGACATTGTTAAAAGAATGAAAAGACAAACCATAGACTGGGAGATAATATTAGCAAATCTGATAAAGCTCTTTTATCCAGAATTTGTATTCCACAAAACACTAAAACCTTAATAATAAGCAAAGAAGTTATTGAACAAATGGGCCTATTAACAAATGGGCCGAAGACTTGAACACATATTTCACCGAAGAAGATATTTGGATGGCAGATAAGCATATGAAAAAGTGCTTAACATCATTCATCATTAGGAAATACAAATAAAAACTACAATGAGATAACACTTCACACACTAAGATGGCTATAATAAGATAGAAAATAATAAATGTTAGCAAGGATTTGGAGGAACTGGTATTTTCATACATTTCTGGTAGGAACGTGAAATTTGAGAATAGCTTTGAAAAATATTTTGGAAATGTATTTAAAAGTTAAACATACACCTGCTATACTATTCAGCCATTCCACACTTATTTACCTAAGATAAATGAAAGCATATGTTCATACAACTTGCACACAAATGTTTATAGTAGTTTTATTTGTAAAAGTCAAAAGCTGTAAGCAACCCAAATGTCCATCAACAGGTAAATGGATAAGCAAATTGTGATACATCTATACAATGAGATAACAAAAAAAAAAGGAATGTTTGATACACACAGCAGCATGAATGAATCTCACAATAATTATGCTGGGTGAAAGATACTAGACTGCAAAACAAGAGTACCTATAGTTTGATTCTATTTGTATGAACTACAGGAAATACAAATAATCTATTTGATAGAAAGCAAATTGGTGTTTCTCTGTGGTGATGGAAGGGAAGTGATATAAAGAGAAAGATTACAAAGGGGCATGAGGAAACTTGATGATGGAGGATATAATATCTTGATTATGGTGACAGTTTCACAGGTGTGTGTATATATAGGCATATAATAAGCTACATATATTTAAGGTGTACAGTTTCATAAGTTTTGATGTCAAAGCTTATATATGTAAAGATATGTGGTTTATTATATGCCAATTATACATAAAAAACTGTTAAAAGCAACATTAGGGAGATATGGTATTTCATTTATCTGATTACCAATTTGTAACATGCTGACAACGCTTAAGGCAAGTATAGATGTGATCATATAGTCAGTACCAGTTCACTGCTGGTGATACCATGAAATGACACAACCATTCAAGAGAATCAAGCTGGATACCTGCATCACAGTTTAAATGTGCACAGCCATCTGAATCAGAAATTCCATGACTGGAAATACATTGTAACTAAATAAATGGACAAGTGTGCAAATGTGTACAGGATGAGGGCTATAGTATTGCTTCTAAAAGCAAGTAAATACATATTCAGCAGTAGGGTTATGGTGGAATAAATTATGTGGAGCCGTACAATGTATATAATATTATGGACTAAAATTATGTGTGCCTCCAGATACTCAGGTCACACAGGAAATAAAACTTGACCCTTACGGAGAAAAGTTTACAATCACCAAAACTCTTATAAGTGCCTGTGTTCATTTTGGTTTCCAGGTCCTCAAACATACTGTTCCATTTATATGCAACACTTTCCCTCACTCTTCTCCTAGCTAATTCCTACCAAACCATTGCGTCTCAATCTAGACCACTTACTTACTCATATATACCTTCCCTGACCACTAAAAATTAGGCTGATTCCCCCGCTTCATGCTTGGATGCATCACTCAAGATTTTCCTAATCAAAGGCAGCATCTGTTATACTCACCTTTTTAAATTCCCTGTCTCTTCTAATAGACTGAGACCTCATCCTTAAAATCACAATGAGTGGACCAGTGCCTAGCATACAATAAATATTCAGTAAATTTGATTCTTAAAAGTATCTGGCACATAGTAGATGTTCAATTAGTGGTAGCTAGCCATTGTTATCGCTACAACTAGAGCTGGCAACCCGAGTGAAGAAGAATATTTAGAAAGGAGTCTGAGCTTGGAGTCAGAAGTTAGGTCCTGAAACTGTCCTAGAGGAACAAAGGGCTGAGAGTTTTTCCCTTCCCTTCCCCCACAGGTTTTGTGATAATTTGGAAGTTTTGTTGTTTTCTTTTTTCCCCTTCTGCTATGCAATATGAACTATGTGATCACAGTTGGCAATGCCGACAAATAAAAAAGAAAATCAAAGGCATTCAAAATTTCAGTGCCAGCTTTAATTTCTTTAATGTCTCACATTTTGGCTGTAGAACCCTCATTCACTTAGAAGCACTTCTCTCAGTCTCCAGTACTGTGAGAAAATAAATTCCTGTTGTTTAAGCCTCCTAGTCTGTGATATTTTGTTGTGGCAGCTCAAGCAGACTAAGACAATGTAGGGGAAGTGCCTGAAAAGGGGAATCATGATTTAGAATTGTATGTATGATATTACATACATCTGATACCCATGGGACTGAATTAGGAAATTTTCCACTACTAGAAACAAAACTAAAGAGCTTTACTCACTTGAGTACAGTGTAACACTAAAATATTGCCTTACTAAAATAGAAGTCACCTGCTTTTCAGAGTTTTAAAAGTCAAGTTCTAAATGATTTTCTGCACAGCATCTTACCGGGAGATTGCTACTTGAATACTGAAAGAAAATCGACTCTCTTTTAAATGTGTTATGGCTTTTAAATATATTTTAATATTTAATTATTTTAATCTTAAAATGCTTTCTAAACACTGTGCATTCTCATTTTCTTCTCAGGCCTTAAATGTTAGACTTGCTTATGTCTACGCATTCTCTCTAGGTAAGCTCATCCTCCTTCTTCCATTTGTCATCTGTGTGTTGGTGATTCCTTAATCTCTAACTGTATCCTGGATGTCTTGAGAAATACCACACTCCTTTATTTAGCAGCCTGCCTAATGGGCTTCTCCACTCAGACGTCCCAGGGTACCTCAAATGAAACCCAAACTGAACTCATTGTCGTTTCCTCTCTAAAACCTACTCCTCCAGTCTTATGTCTCAGGAAATGGTACCACCACCAAATTATCAATGGTCCAAAGGAAAAACAAATGCCCTTTGAACTCATCATGGACTACTCTCTTCATTTTTTTTGTCATAGCAAGTTGGTCAGCAAGTCTAGTGTATTCCACCATATGAATATCTCTACCATCTCTCCACTTCTCTGCGTCTCTACTGCCACTATTATAGTCAACTATAAAAGGATATTAAAAGGGAAATTCACTGTTGACCATGAATTTGTTACTGTGGACCTGAGGTCCAGACATCTGTGTGCTAAAGAGAGCCATCAACGATCGTAGACTAACATTACATTGCAGGGCATACTAAGTGCTGTCAGAACTGATGCTAAGCAACGCTAAAAGTTTCTCAAGCCACAGTGTCACTTCTAGGAAGGATAGTGGCCTATTTAGTCCTTGATTGCTGACAAAAAGAGGAATGTTGTAGTAACGAAGTTGATTCCCTTTTGTAGCTTCCAGTTATAAAGATTTTTATTAATCTCGAAGCATTCACTGCTGACAATTATGGAGGAGGTGGAGATGACCCATAGATGAACTCCGGCCTCAGAACCATTCAAGAATCTTAGTCCTCTGAAGGGGGAAGGGAGGTTTATGTCAGCTGGCATATCCCCCATTGCCTTGTCACACATCCCCACCCTTCATACATACCAGTCCCTACTCCTTCAGTCTACTCCCACACCTGACACTTGGCTTTGTCATAAGGGCATGGGCTATGACAGCAAACAAACTTGGGCTTGAACCCAGGTACGAAACTTAACACTGATGTTGAACAAGTATTTGTTTTTGTTATGTCCCAGATGCCTCATCTTTAGAATTACAGGAATAATAGTAACTATATTACAAATGGAATATGCAAAATGCCTGGCACAGACAAGTTGCTCAAGAAATGGTCAACATTTTTGTTGATATTCTGCCCCCATTCCTCTCTTGTGTCCATACTTCTAACTAGGTAAGGAACCCCCATGTCGGGCTTCCACCTGCATAAGAGAATGAGAATGCCCACTCTTCAGTAATGTTGTGAAGGTTCAATAAGATAAAGTATGCCAAATTTTGAACAGACAAGTGCTGAGTGGATGGTCTATCTCAGAGGGAGTAGCGTCAGAACCTTCACACAGAACCAGAAGCAAGGATCTAGGTGAACAAGCAAATTCTGGTGCCCTAAGGGGCTCTCCTGCCTCAGCCTATGTGCACACAGCCATGCAAATACACAGAGGGCTGAGTCTAAGGGTCTCCCCTGCTTGATCAGTATGGGCTAAAGAACTGGGAAAACTTGAGACTGAAGGCCAAACACACTAATGGCTCCAGCTGAGAGATGTTAAGGAAGGACGATACATTGCCTCATTTCTTCATTTGTTCATTCATTCATTTGATCCATCATGTCTTAATTTTGAGGATGTTCTATGGGCCAAACCCCATTGAGCTAGCAAGGCACACAACCCAGCACCTAAGGAATATAGGCTAGTGATGGGAAACAAGATCCTCCTCAGGAGGATCATCTTATGACCAAGAGGCCCTTGGATGAGGAGAGGCTAGAGGTGAGGTAAAGAAGAAGAAGGCGCCTGCTGCATAAATCTACACAGACAACCCTGTAAGACAGGGAGGGTGGTGGTAGTGGGAATAGCATCATTAATGACCCACAGAGGGAATTAATAATGTCTAGGGCATCAGGGGAAGTGCATCAAAACTCCTGACTCCACTGCCTGTCAGGTATTTGATACTAGGTCTGTTATTGTGCCAGTCACAGCCTCAGAAGCCTCATATCTACATTGGACATCCGAATGACAGTGTCCACCTAGAGATAATGCCCATGAAGAATGGCAGAAGGAAGTTACTTATTCTTGATACTATGAATATTAATAAGATGGATTTCAGATATATGTTGAAGTAGGAAATGCAACCACTGTTCATTGCCTAAGAATAAGTGATGCACTGGATAACACCTGGGGAAACTTTAATGTAATTGAGTACTTTTTTAAATTTTGAGGATGCAGGTATCCCATGTCTGCCTCCAGATTCATTCTCATTCCTAAAGAGAAAGAATGAAGGACTGGTGGTGTTCCCATTAGGAAAATGTATGGGCATGTCCAAGAGGAGCCAAAAAAGCTACTCTAAAGGCACCAGTGGTAGGCACTGAAGTCAGAGAAAAGAGCGTGCAGCCTTATTTAATGCGTTGAATCATTTGGCGCCTTTTGTTCAGATTGCCTCTGATGTCAGTTGGGGCATATCAGCACCCTGAGATGCCAGAGGACCCCAGGATGCATTTCAGGAAGCATCATCATACCTGTGATGATGGGCCTTAATTTGGGGTTCTAAGGACAATTGTCATTCCGAGAAGAGTCCATGGGAAAGCGAGTATGGGTTTACTCGCACTTAAAGAGAATCTTCTTCAAGACACAAATGTCATAGGCAATGTCTACTCTCTCACAACTCTAAGGGCAGGCTGCACCTTGCTTTGCTCTGTGACTGTGTGTTGTGAGAGGCTGAGCATTAGTATGGGTTAAGCAGCCATTTAAAATCCAGTGATACTTCAGTAGGACAAGGTACCCAAGAGAAGCACAAGGCAACTGATCTGCTTCTCCTCCTGTATTCTGAATCTCATCTCCTACCCAAGCCAGAACCTGGGTGTCCCACTTAACCTGTTCTCTTCCTCAATGCTAAGATCCAAGAATTCCACAAGGCTTCTTGATGCTGTCTTCTAAACGTCTCTCACATTCATTTCCTTCTCTCCATCTTCACTCTATTTCAGGTCACCACTATCTGTAGCCTGGATGAGGGTCTTCCACTCTCCCTTTTCCCCTCCCACATAGTCTTTTTCTCCACATTGCAGCCAAAGAGGTTTTGCTAAACCACAGATCTGATCTCCTCAGTTCCTTGCTGGAAAACATTCAGTGATGCCCGATCCAGTGCCTTTGGGGTAATGTTCAGCAAGCCTTATACACTGCAGAATTACATAGTCAGACAAGCCTCTGCTCTCTATTAAAGATTCAGGAAAAAGTCATAAATTATCTCTATTCTGACTGAATTAAGAAAGAAGAATTTTAAATCATTCATTAAACATCCTGAAGATAAACCTGGGTCTCATACTCAATTGGAAATATTGCCCATTTGAGAAAATTCTAGTAAACTAACAAGAGAACTTTTATTTCAGCATTGTTTTCAGAAGGTTAAATAATTTGGAAATACAGTACGCTCTGCCAACAGGCAGATGCTTAAAGATATTACGGGAAATCAATTGCAAGGAATATCATTCAGCCATTAGAATGAAAGAATTAGAGGTATAAATTGAGATTTCATTATTTATTAGGAAAAAGGTTAACCTGGAAATTCAATATGGAATGGTTTGATTTTTATAAATGAAACAAAGTAGAAAGCTGTGTGCTCTATCTAAACATATACATGACAACACATCCAGTAACCCTACTTGTTGATGCTGATCCTAGAGAAATGCATGCACATATTCACAGGGGACATGCACACAAATAATAAGAGTATTATTTTGTTTTGGAAAAATGGAAACTGCATAAGTGTGGGTCATTAGGAAAACAGAAATTGAAAATGATGAAATGTTAAAAATTAAAATAAACGAACTAGAGTTCCGTGTATCTACATGGGTAAACATAAAAAATATAAACTTGAGCTGGAAAATCAAAGTGCTGAACAATGTATACAGTATGGTGTGCTTTAAATAAAGGAAGAGATTCTATGTTGTGTATGGATATATAAGTAGGTAGTAAACATATACAAATCTCCATGGGTATAATGATTGCTGACTTCATCATAGTGGAGCACAGTGGGGAAGGAGAGAGCAGAGTGGGTCAGGAAAGACATAAAAGGAGTGTTTTACCACATCCAATATGTAAAATATAGACAGTAAGTAGGGCCTAATATTTAAATTTTAGCCATTAGTGTTTATAATATTAATCTCTCTTCTTGTCCACATGTTTGAGATTAATTCACAGCAAAAATATTTCATGCTAAAAACAAGCAAATAAACTGCAAAAGTAATCCCACCACTTTTGCTTAATGAGGGTAGGAGTGTACATGCTATAGACTTCCATGCAAGATCCAAATTCCTGGAAAATGTAAAATACGCCCATACTTGCACTGAAAAACATTTTAGAACAATTATCAGTGGACTAGAAACTATAAGAAGACTCAGAATGTGGGACAGCAGATGGAGCCAGACTACTGGTTTGAGTAAGCAATGATCCAGAACGAGTGCAAAGGTTATTCTAAATGGAGGGCTGGCTCAAGAGTGCACTATGTCCTGGAGAGGTGCTTTCTTTCCTGAACCAAACTGGTCTATTGCTAGACTTACCCAATAGGAGGACTCAGTAGGCTATAATTATAAAGAAAATTTCAGCCAGACAGGCATAAAGTATTCATTTGCTTCTTAAGAGTTCAGTAAGGAACACCTATAAAATCTTTTCCATCATTTATTCCTTCAGCACGCATTTATTAAATGCCACACTCACATACCATTTGAAAAACCTTGAGAGATAAAGTCTGTGCTTACCATGTAATAAATGCTTTTCAGTTATTATCTCATGTAATTCTCACAACCCTATGAGGCCAGTACTTTAATTAACCCCACTTTACAGATGGGAAAACAGCTTAAACTAATATCTTGAATAACGTAAGAAAGATACAGAGTGCTAGTTGTAGGCCTTTCCTCAATGGAGTAAAAAAGGACTCATTACCCATTTGGGCAGATCAAGACAAGCTTCAGAAAGAAACAGGTCTGTGAGCAGCTAGATGGAATTTAGCTAGTTGGAGAAGGCTGAGAAGGCAGGTCAGGCAGAGCAAACAGCAAGCAAAAGCAAGCAGTGGATAAAGTTCAGAGTATTCTCTGAAAGAAGCAAAATAAATCAGGTGTCCAGGAAGACTGGAGCCTAGAAATCTTAGAGCCAACCTGCACTCCATCACCCCCTCCCCTACTTATATGGACATATAAATAGGCAGTAAATATATACAAGTCTCCATGGGTATAATGATTGCTGACTTCATTATAGTGGAGCACAGTGGGGAAGGAGAGAGCTGAGTGGGTCAGGGAAGACATAAAAGGAGTGTTTTACCATATCCAACATGTAAAAGATAGACGGTAAGTAGGGCCTAATATTTAAATTTTATGCAACTAGCCATTGGTGTTTATAATATTAATCTCTCTTCTTGTCCCCATGTTTGAGATTAATTCACTTCATCCATTCTGTCTGCAAAGTCCTTCAACGGTCACCTTTAAAATGCCTTTCTGCCTCTCCATCCCCATGGCAACAGCCTTAAGGCATACTTTAGTTCCCAGTGCTTTTTATTCTAATTGCTTCCTATGTGGTCTGCCAGGAGATAGTCTGCTCTTCTGAGAGGTTGCACAAATGCAATTCTTCTGATCCAGTCAGTGCCTTGCATATATATACATATATACGTATATTACATGCATATATCTATCACATTTTAAAGGCTCTGCACCTCTTTCACCCTGCTTGTTTCCGCAGTCCCATCTCCTCACATCACCCAGCACATCTGCAATAACAATATTATTCGGGTCCTACACGGGACCACTAATTGACTAGTATACACATAAATGCCTTCTGAAAACAGGGTGAGTGAATGAACGCTCTATGTAAGCCAAGACAGGAAAGGAAGGCTGGTGACAGCTGATTCCTTCCAAGAATACACCCTCCCGCCACCCCTGGCCTCCCAACTCCACAACCACACAAAAAGCCCGCCTTCAGTAGGAATGGAGTAGATTCTCACTACTTCCTTAGACCTGAGAGCTAATAATTATAGAATGCAAGGACTGGTTGCCATCCTCTTCTCAACTCCTTTCCCTACAGCCTCCTCCCTTGGCTGCCAGCCTCCCATTCTCAACTGCAGACCGCCCATCTCCTCTGCAGGAGTCAGAGGTGGAAGTGCTGGAAGTGGGGCGGGCCAAAGCCATATGAGGGGAGCCCTATGACTGGAGGCTGCTGGGAAGGAAGTCTGGAGGGCTGTAGGTAGGGGTAGTTAGCCAGGAAGCTGCAGCACAGAAACCAGCTACACAATGGGCTAATGGTGGCATTTTATTGCCTGCAGTAGGGATCATATTGTCAGCGGCAGTAGAGGCATTGGCCGCAGCCGCAGCTGTGGTGGCAGAGATAGAGAAGGTGAAGGGACTGAGGCAGGAGGCAGCAGCAGAGAAAGTAGAGACTGTAATGATAGAGGCGGTGGTGGCAGCAGTGGAAGTAATATCAGCTGAAGCGACGAGTTTCTAAGGCTGTTCTGTAGTACATTATTCCCTCCTGCCCTCCAGGCTGCTATGGTTTGTATGCACCCATCTCTGACTTACTTGCATGAATCACATCCCCATTCTTCCCCCACTTCCCCAACACTGCTGGACACAAACTCTGAGGACAGAATAGTGAGCCTCTTCGAAGCTCACAGGGTGTAGGAGAGAATGGAGGTGCAGCAGCGATATACAGGGCCTGATGGCTTCACAAGGCCCAGGGACTTCCAGGACTTTCAGGGCCTTCTTTGGTTCAAGCACCTTGGGGATGTCAAACAACTGGAGACTTAGAGTCCCCATTCACTTTGCCCTAACACCTGGAGGGGCATGGGTTGGGTTCCTAACATGTTGTGGAGGCTGAGTTCTTCACAAAGATTGAGTACTTCCTGGATGGGCCCAACCATCTGGAGGGATCCAACAGCTTAGCACAGACTGACGACTTGGGGGACTTCAACTTCCTGGCTAGACTCAGCCACCTGGCAGAACCCCAGGACCTGGCAATGTCCAAGTGCCGCTATGGGTCCCAGCATTTGGCAAGGCCTGAGTACCTGGCAGGGCCCTCATCCCTCAGAGATCCAGAGCTATTGGCTGGGCCCCAGCACCTGGCGGGTCCCTGACAATTGGAAGGGCCCAAGCACTTGGTAAGGCCCTAGCACCTCCAGAGGCTATGGTAATCCACAGGGCAAGAGGACATCTGAGACTCCTAGCACTATGCGGGTCCCAAGCCTGTCTTGGATCCCAAGCATCTCCTGGGGCCCAAGTCCTTTAAGGGGTCATAACAACTCCCAAGTTGCAGCAGCTCTCGTGGCTTGAATAATTCTCATGGCTGCAGCACTTCTCAGGGTCAGAGCACTCCTAGGAGTCCCAGTGTCTCTGAGATTCCTAGTACTTCACAAGGCTTCGGTGCATCAGAGACTCCAAACACAAGCACTTACTGGGACCTGAGCACTTTGGAGACCCCAAGCCCTTTGCGGGGCCTGAGTAACTGGAAGCCCTCAAGCACTTCCAGTGTACCAAATGCATCCATGGGCTCCAGCACATCAAGGAGCCCAAGTACATCCAAGCAAATTATATCAAGTGACCCCAGCATCTCAGAGGTTACCAGAACTTCTGAGGTCCCAAGAACCTTGAAATCTCAGATCACCTCCAAGGATCCTGGCACCTTGAGGGCTCCAAGAGTTTCTAAGGGCCTCAGGACCTCTGAAGTCCCTAGTGCCTCAAAATCCCTGAGCATTCTTTATATCCTAAGAACCTTAAAGGCTACCAGCATCTTCGAGGCTCCCTGTACCTCAAAGGACCCTAGAATCACTAAGGCTAGAAGCACCTTGAAAGGGCCCAGCACCACTGAAGTCCCAAATACCTTGAAGGCCCTGAGCACCTTAAATGTTCCAAGCACCTCAGAGACAGTGAGTACCTCAAAGGCCTTAAACAACTTGAAGGTTCAAGTATCTCGGAGTCCTCCGTAGAAGACACAAGCACCTCTGAGGCTCCCACCACTTTAAAGACCCTCAGCTCCTCAGAGGCTACAGGCATGTCAAAAGCCTGGAGGGCCTTAAAGGTTCTAAGCACCTTCAAATCCTCCAGCACCTTGAATTCCTTGATCATGTCCGAGGTTCCCAGTACTTCAGAGACCCCTAAAATCTCATAGGAACTCAGGACTTCAGAGATCCTTAGATCCTCAGTGGTTTCAGGCATCTCTCAGAAGCCAAGAACCTCAAAGGCTTGGGGTACTTCAAGGGCCCAGAAAATGTCAAAGTCCCAAAGCACTATCAAACATGTGAATAATTTCAAAAACGGTCTCCTAACTGTGATATTAGGCATTGATTTCATGGTGCTCACTTGAGCTAAGGAAAGCCTCATCTGGGAGGTTCTGTAAAAGTTAGACGTGAAACTGAAGAAGAAGTACAGAATATTTGAGTACCTGAAAAGGTAATCACCCAAGAGTTTCTATAGCAAGGGTACCTAGATTATAAGCTTGTGAACTACAACAATCCACTGGGGTATGCATTATTTTGGGGTCCCAAAGCCAACCAGAAAAATAGTAAGATGGAAATTTTAAATTTTGTGGCCAAAGTCTATAACAGAGACCTCTGGGACTCGCCATCACAGTACAGTGAAGCTATGAAACAACTGAAGGCCAGAGACACAGCAAAATACAAAGCTCTAACTGATGTCCAAGCCCAAATCAATGCCAGAGTTCCAGTCCCTGCCAGATCCTGTGCAAGTTCCAGTTGCAATTTCAGCTTCCTTCAAATGCTACCATCAGCAACTCCTCATGCAGCTAGTGAAGTATGAGTCACAGCTATCACTTGGTGAGGAGGGGCAACTAGAAGAGCCAGAGTGCCCCAGGACAATGGGTATTACTGATTGGAAAGGGAAAGGAAAGGAAGAGAAAACAAAATATTTGGTGCTGGTGTTTGAGTTTCTGTGGGTAACATTATGATTTAGGTCTTATTTCAATATTGGTTCTTTCCCCCCTTTTAATTACTGGATGTTCACAAGTTATATTCATCATAAGATTTTGGTGAAAGATCACACTTTAAGTATTAATAACTTTATGAGGACTTGTTTTCCTGTTGCCGGTATAGATTCCTCACAAGTATTTCAAAAGCTTATAAAAACAAAAGTCTTTTTCATGATATTCTATTATATGAAATACATAGTACATAGCTCTTCAATGGAGTACACTTGAAATATTTGAATGGATTCTTCAGTAAAATAGCCAGGTCATAAAAGGAAAAAGCACAAAATAAAACAAGCTCATCTGAATAATCCTCCTGCATTTTGTGTATGCTATATAAAGACTTATGTGTTCCATGATTGTGCGTTGTTACTGCAGAACATAGAGAAAAATAAAAGCATAACGACTAGTACATCTTGCGCATTTTCTGACCACCTGTTATGTGAGGCACCAGTGTAGATTCTAGGGATACTCCCTAGTACACATCCTCCAGGTCCAAGGAATGTTCTAGATTATGTGGGAGAGAAAAATAGGTAAACTGGCAGTGCAGTAAATGCTGGGATAGAGTCTGAGACTGAAGTGCCATGAAAATGTAGAAAACATTATGTGGCCTGTCTTGGGGAGGGGGCCAGGGAAGGGAGCATCACAGGATGTGTGAAAATTCAAGAGACACTTAAATAAGTTTGGGGGGACTGAAATATATGATCAGAATATATGATGAAAATATAATGTATTAGATATTTGATTGGATACTCCACCCAGCATAGGGGAGGGAGCACTGGCAAAAAGAAGGGGATATCACAGGGTGCCTGCCACGGAAGTAGAAAATACACATAAATCATCTTGAGAGGAGGAGGGCAGAGGGAAGGGGTGGGTGCAGGGGAAAATGTTGTCATGGGGTACTTCGGAAATTAAAAAAAGGTAGGGCCATCAGAAAATCTTGGTGAGGGGACAATCTGAGGTTTGGAAATAATAGAGAAGAAGGAGAGGGAGTAAAAATGGAGACACTGAAGGCAGCGTGGACGTTTGGAAATAAATTCTTCACTGAACTATTAAGGTTATATGAAGGGGAAAGTAGAGAACAAGGAATGAGGCAAGGGAAGAAGTGTGCAGGAGAGACCCTCAAAGGGTGGGTGACTTTAAACTAATGACAATAAAAATGATTAATAATAATAACAACCCTGAAATAATTCGAGAAAAGGCTATAGAAAAAAGCAGAGCTTCTGAGATACTGGATGAGCCAGAGAAAAGGCTCCACCTGTGGCATCTCCGAAAGGTAACCTTGCACTTCTCTCAGGAACTATGGTTCGTTAGGGTGCACACATTGCTTAAAAGTGTGTGTGTCCAAGGGGGCAAGGGGACATTAGTATTTTCACTCTCACCTTCGGCCAATGGAGTAAGTCCGGATTGGTACCTGGCATGAAGGCCCATGCTATACTAAGTCATGTGGGATCAGGCCCAAATCCTACCACCTTTTGTCCAAGAGCTAAGCACTGCATGAACTGGGTCCCCTGCTGGGGAGCACCAGTGACAAGTGCCCAACCTAGAGGGGCTCATGGTTAGCAGCTATAACACACACAAGAGTGGTCAGGCTACCTTCTTCCTTCTTGACATCCAGGCTTACCCTGCTTCCAGCTGTGTGCAAAGTGACGTCACCAGGTGCAGGGTAGGCTAGCAAATGACCTTCTGGAGAAGGCCCAGGGATCCACTCTCCTCAGCCTGCAGGCCAAGGAGGCTTCAAACAAAAGTAGTAACTATGACCCCATCAGCAGCTCCATATTCATTCAGCAAGCCGGAAAATGGTGAGCGCCTTCTGGGATTCAGACAGTGTGATAGAGACTGGAGCTGCAGAATATCAAAAGGCCTGTTCTTTGCCCTGGGAGGAGTCGTATCTATCAATACCACCTCCAGAGGTAAACAAGGTGGGAATCTGAGGTCCAGGTTTCTCGGTGACTTTCCCATCTAGAGCCACAGAAGTGGCAAGAGAGAGATCCTAGACAAGACCCTATGTCCCTTCCCTGCAAACCCAGAGTGCTTTCCTCTAGGCCACCCTGCTGCCTGTCTCTGCCTGCTAGTGCACTCTCAAGGTCTCTGTCTTCAAAAGAAACACCACATGAAGGCAGGGGAAGAGGTGTGAGTAACCCTGGCCACAGCATCCAATCCTTCTGGGGACCAGGCCGGATTACATTCCTCCCCCGACCCGCCCTTTTACCCAAGGGGGCTTACAGCAGTCAGTGAGCCCCAGGTCAGTCAGCTAGTAAGTGGGAGAGCTGCAGAGTAAAATGATTTGTTGAGCACCCGCCTGTCCCAGAAGCATGTCACATATTATCTCTGACAGTTCAGTGTAATTACTGCCCATTAAACAGGATGCTCCTCCAGCTAGCTCGGGGGAAGAGGTAATGTCTTCTCCAACCCTGTGTGAGTCCATGCTTTCTCTGGCTCTGGTGGCAAATTATCATCCAATGGTCTAAAATGGTTCTTTGCAAGTACGGGCCAAGAAGCTTAATTCAGTCAGAGAACCAGCAGTATAAGAGGAGAAAGACTGGGAGAATACCTCCAGCTGCCCTGTCAGAGAGATAACTGCTGGAATCCTGAAGGCCTCAGGCAGGAGGCTCTGCAGGGGATTGGGAAACAAGGGATTGGTGATGGGTGACCTGCCCTAGTGCAAGGAGTACGCGATCAATGGACCAGGCTTATTTTCTTGTGGCCTGGAGGTTCAGTCTCCCTAACACACTACAGGAGTACTGCAAAGAGTTAACCTTCCTTTGGTTAGATAAAGGCTGAAGAAGGGCGGAACTTCCGGTGGCTGTGAAATGGAAGACAGGGGTGAGGGAGAGGCAGGGAAAGGGGCTTCTGGAAGGTGGAGAGGAAAAGAAAACATTCACTGTGCCATTTACAAAAATTCTTTGAGCTTTGTGGGGCATCCAGATGAGACATCCAGGTGCAAGCCTCTTGCTGGGTAAATCTGAAACCCAAACTGGCCCCACCCCAGCGGAGGTTCCACAAAGCAAGTGGGAAAGCTGCAGTTTTAGGTGCAAGGATGCCTCTAAAAAGGGATTGAGTTTCTGGGTCCTAGAACACTCCAGTTGTTAGGGGCACTCAAGGATCGAGAGCCCCAAGCTGCCCAAAGCCTAGCAAACATGGCAGCTGGCATTTACCGAGTGCCTAAATTGTTCCAGGCACTTTGATTGCTGTTTTCATGCATTGTCTCTAACTGCAGTAGTCCTGCAAGGGAGGTGCCACCAGGTCAGGCCGAGTTTACAGAGGAGAAAACCCTAACTCAGGTCTCACAAGCAAGTTGCCAGGATCAGCTGGCTGGTCATTGGCAGCCTTGCAGGTGGACCCAGGGCCTGCCAAGTCTGAAGCCCACACTGCTGTGCTACAGGGAAAGATTCCATCTCCAGGAGAGCTGGGGCTCTGCCCAACCTTGGGAAAGTCTTCTGTTTTCAAACTCGGACACATCGCAGGGTAGGAGTGACAGGGAACATGCCGGGGTCAGGTGAGGAGGTGTGGGAAAATAAAATTAATCTGCACTTTCAGGACTAGCTGTGGCAGTCTGTCCCTTTATTTTGAAGGGCTGGGGCCCCATTGCCAGGCATCTTGGAGGAATTGTATGTGTGGAGTGAGCATTTCCTTCCAAGACAAGTGGACTTCCCCGTCACAACATATTCCCCAGAAACTTAACTACCCAGCACCCTCCATCAGTCCTGAAAATCCTAGGTCCTGGCTTTCCCACGGTGGACCAAGCAAACAACAATGTTTCTGAGCCTGCAACATTGCTCCGATACTGTTGCCAATGCAGAAGGTACTGGCAGACCTGTTCCCTTGAGCAGAGCAACCGGGATAAGATGCTGGCAGACAGCAAACAGTGGGCATCTGCCCATGAACAAAAGACAGGTTCCAGGGCATCCTCCTCGGGCCCAGTGCTGCGGCCTTGGCCTCAGCAGACAAGTGCAGAGTAGACAATGGCCATGACCAAAGGGAGATTTGGATTCAGCCTGGGCTCACGTTGGCCCCTGTGAGGTGGGGAGCGGGCAGGATCCCCCCGACTCCTTTCTTTGGCAGAAAGGTAGAATTCCGGCCTTCTGGAGGAAATGCTTTTGGAGTTGTGGTGGAGGTGGATAAGGGTGATTCTTATGAAGATGTACTGAGACCTGTACACAGGTTCCTCCAGGGCTCACGAGCCATGGAACAGTTAAATGTCAAAGAGCAGATGGAATTTCTTTGAACATCCCTGTGAGGGCACTTTGTCAAAGGAGGGGCTCAGCTCAGCCAAGACTACATAGAAGAATAACTGGAGTAATCTGGGGCTCAGAGAAAAGGTTTCTGGAGGAGAAGTGGGCTCTGCGCTTACACTGCTCATCGTGCAACAGGCTTGCAAAGCTCACAAGGGTGATTTGGAGGGGAAGGCAGAGTCTATACACAGCTAGTGAAAATCAGGCCCAGTTCTTGACTGGTCGACTTCTGCCCCAGTTCCTGTGGCAAATGACACCAGTGTTGCCAATGTTATCTCCAGATGTGCAACGCACGACAAGTGGTTGAGATTCCTCCTGTAACTTGGACCACGGAGGCCTGTGTAGTCTCAATGATAATGTAGCCTATATTATTTTTCATGTTGTGATTATCTAATGATTCATCCATTCACTCTTTCAACGAGCGCTTACTAAGGCCTACTATGTGCCAGTCGTGAGTCTAGTCACCTGGGATTCATAGGTGAACAAATCACAAGCACCCTTGCCCTCATGAATGGTACATACAAAGGCAAGGAAACAGAAAATAAAATGCAAACCTTTTACATTACTAATTATATAGAAGGGTAGAAGGAGACAATCACTTTGGGTGGGGCAGGTGGTGGGTAGTGGTGGTGGTGGTGGTGGTAAGCTAACACACAGCAGGGTAGGGTGCATCTCGGGTCGTTGATAATGGGAGAAGAGAAAGGAATATGCATATGCCATATGCAAGGGTAAGCAGGTAGGCTTCACTGGAGGGACGACATTGGAGGAAAGAAATGAAGAAGGTGAGAGGGGTTGCCTTGCGGATATATAAAGAAAGTACTGTCCAGGCGGAAGGTCCAGCTGGTGCAAAGGCTCTAAGGCCAGGGAGTGACTACCACGCTTGAGAAATGGCAGAGAGGCCAGCGTGGTTGCTGTAGAGTGAGCCAAAAGGACGAGAGCAGGAGAGGAGGTCAGAGAGATTAACAGAATCCCACATTCTGTAGGTTGGGAGTCCGTTTTAAGGACCTTGGCTCTTGCTTGGGGTGAAATGTTGGGGGAAGAAGGAGGGAAGCAGTGAGGGGTGGAACAGAGGAGTCATGTGATCTGACACGTGTTTGGAAGGGATCACTTTGATTACTTACTATGCCGGGAGTAGAGTCAATTCAGGCGAGGGTAGTGGAAGCGTGTAAACCAGGTAGGAAGCTACCACGGCTGACTCCAGGGTTTTTTTTTGCCTGAGCAACAAGTGGACTGGGATTGGTATCAACTGATATGGGGAGTGCTGCAGTGAGAATAGGCTTTGTAGGTAGGGAAGGGTCCAAGAATTCAGTTTTGTACACATTGAGTTAAGCTGTCTCTCTGATATCCGTGTGAGTCAAGTAGGCAGTTGTATATATGAGTCGGGAATTTGGCTGGAAGATCTATACCTAAATATATGTGGATGGCACTTAAAAGCCATGAGACTACACGAGCTCTGCTAGGGAGGGAGAGCACATAGAGGAGGGCATAAAGTCACGAACAGAGCCCTGCAGCATAAAGGGATCAGAGAGAAGAGGAGACACCAGCTGAGGAGATGGGGAAATTGACACCAGTGACTCATGGAGGAAAACCAAGAGTGTCCTGGGAACTATATGAATCAAAGTGTCTCAAGAGACATCCAGCGGTTCACTCTGCTCAAACTGCTGATGTCAGGCGAAATAAGAAGAGGAGTGAGAATTAACCATTGCATTTAGCAATGCAGAGGTTCCTGGTGACCTTAATAAGAGCAGTTTCTTTGGGGGACTGTGTGAAAAAGCCTGCTTGGGACAGCTTTAAGAGAGAATGGGAGGAGAGGAATCAATGAGTATGGACAAGTTTTACAGGTTTTGCAGCAATTGGGAGCAAAGAAATCAGGCAGCATCTGGTGGGGAAAGAGGGAGTCAGGAAAAGGTTTACTTCAGGTGGGAGAAATATCATTGTGCTGCAGGCAAGCACCCGGTGGAGAGACACGAAATCGATAGCACAGGGGTGGCAGAGAGTATCCTTGGAGCGGCAGCTTTGAGTAGGCAGGAGGGTGCAGGGACCTTGTATCAAGGGGAGAGCTGGAGCATGCAGGAGGAGTTGCAAAATAGGGAGTTACTGGAATGGGTAGATGTCAGCTAGGCATTCTGGCCGTCCTGAACTCCCCTAGCTGAGGTTAGGCACCTGTCTATTCGTTGATTCTGCATGTCTGTTGAGTATCTGCTATGCATGAGGCACGCCTGTGGGCACTTTACTAACATTTAACACTCCAAACAACCCATTAGGTGGGTTGTGTCACAATACCATGCTACATGTGAGAGGTCTGCCGCTCAAGGAGGTCAGATGGACTGGCCAAGTTCACTTAGCAAACAATTGGAAGAGTAAAGCTTTGAGAGACGGCCTGCCTCTCCAGGCAGGCTTATAAAGCTCACATCTGCTGGCAAGTCAGAGTGTGGGATTACTCTTGCATCCCCTTACACTGGTAACAAGCCTGCCACTGAACCACAGCAGCTTCTGATGACCACATGGAAGCCACAGTCTGTATGTCTGGGCACCTGCCTCAGTTTCCTGTGTGCCAATGCTACTTCAGTGTGCATGAGCTCCATTCTGAGCCTGAGGCTGAGGGGCAGAGCCTCTCTGTGACCTTGTCTCATTTAAAACAGACCTCTCCTCTGAAGGCTGGCTCAGCTCCAAGTAGAACAGACACTCCAGAACTACAGAGCTGCCCTTCCACTGGCTTTTTAAACACCCTTACTACCTGAAGGCCTGCTTTCTCACCAAGTCAGAGAAGTAAGGGCCACTGAGCTCACTGAGCCATGTGGACCATTATCATCTAGATTGATGGACACACACACACACACGCACACACTCCACATGAATGTGCGTGTGATCTCTTCTCATTAGACCTCTCTCTCTCTCTCTTTCTCTCTCTCTCTTTCTCTCTGTGTATATGTGTGTGTGTGTGTGTGTGTGTGTGTGAGAGAGAGAGAGGAGAGAGAGAGAGAGAGAGAGACAGAGAGAGAGAGAGAGAGACAGAGAGAGAAGAGAGAGAGAGAGAGAAGAGAGAGAGAGAGGAGAGAGAGAGAGAGAGAGAGAGACAGAGAGAGAGAGAGAGAGACAGAGAGAGAAAGAGAGAGAGAGAGAGGAGACCCTACTTCATTCTGTCCTCTTCCTGCTTTTGGCCAAACTTGTTAAGGAATGATCCTGTCAAATAAGACCCCCAAAGAAATAAGCTTTATGGTGTGTGGAGCCCCTCCTGTAGGGTAAGCCTGGGTCCAGATACGACTTTTGCAGCGTTGGGTCTCAGGGTACAGGGTACAGGCCCATCCTGGGAAAGGAATAAACGTTTTGCTGTTCTGAGCCAGTGAGAATGAGGCCAGAGACCATGAGAAGAAAGGAACAGAGAAGAGAATGGCCACTGGGGCCATTCGAGTCTTAAATTGGGAGGGCAGATTATTTTATAAATGAGCTTCTTTAAGGCACACACACCTATCTTCTACCCACTCCAATAAATAGCCTTGATGACCCAGAAACAGCAATCAAGGACTTTGGGTACCCACCTCCCTCCAGATGGACATTTAGTATCTTTTGACTCTGCTTTCTCTTCATACACTGCTTTAGATAACATGCTTGAATGTGTCTCCCTCTTTTCAGAGACGAACTCCACCAAGATGCTTCAGAGCCCTGCTGCAGTGACTTCCATAAAGGCTGCTGAACTGCTCTGAAGGCATCACTGGCCCACATGATATGGGGAGGTGAAAAGCCCCACCATGGTTGGGTTATCTGCACTTTGGAAATCCTGGTAAGTAGCCATGGATGTAAACCATGCATGTTGAGGGGAAGTATGCTGGTCCTGAAGCCAGAGTGTCTACTTGATCAGTAGCTTGGGGACCTGGTCGAAGTTATCTCCCTTGGGCCACCCTCCGTTTACATCTCCAAATACATGAATAATGACTCCTGCTTTTATATACATGCTGCAGAAAATACATCAGCTGAACTTCACAAAGCTCCAAACTGTTGCTTCTTGAGCTCTCTGTTGTAGAGGAGAAGCATTTAATTTTTTTGTACATCAGTCATTCATGGATCAATACATTCCTGTAACACAAGGAAAGTGAACGAACGACTAGAAAGAAGAAAAATATAGCAAAGACATACAAAATACAAGCCCTGATTATTTCAACATCCAAATGACTCTCACTGCATGCTATAAAACTTCCTAAACGTATATTCTTATGCTATAAAACTTCCTAAACGTATACTCTCAAATGCTGTACTTACCGCAGAGAAGTAACAAACTTTTGCGAAGCGGCAAGAGTCCATGGACTCTGCTTTCATCAGTGATGCTCTGGCGCAGCAGCACCTGACCTATCACATTCATTCACTCGGTGGTTACTGTTGCAAGGGAGTTATTACAAAATATGGTTCTTATCATGAAGGAGCTTCCATAACAAGAAATTGCAACTAAAGAGTACAAGAAATGCCAAAAGGTTCAACTGCTGCCTGTCATGAGAGTTGTGAGTCCCTGAAGCAGCACAGGAGTTCAAAAAGCAGATATCACAGTGTGCATGACTTCCATTGGGCCTTGACGATCAAGGAAGGATGGAACTTACTTTGTAGCGTTTTGTATTCTGTGATTGTAGGAAAGGAGCTTGATCATTGCACATGTTTCTGCAAGCCCTAGAAGAATAAGGCGGCTGGAAAATATTAAGCCTAATCCCAAGAATCAGAGTTTACCTGTGCTAACATTTATGTGTACACTTTCAATGCATAGTCAGGAATATTATAATAATGATAAGTAGAATTATTATAATAACTATATATATACACACTGCTCTACACACCCTATGTTTGCAAATATTTATACCAGTTTTCTGTAAGCTGATGCAAACAATTACCTTGACTCAGAGCTCACACTACTGAGTTTGACTCGGAGCTCACACTGTGGACGTCCACACGACATTGATGAGATTCCCACAGTAGTTGTGTCTGGGAGTGCCCAAAGGGCGATACAAGTCATTAACAAGAGCAATCTGCACACTACAAGCAGCCCCCTGAGAGAGCCTCACTGTAGCCTCCACCCTTGTGATGTTGACATTGTCCCTGATCAGCTCACAAAGCTGCCGGGACCCAGGTGCCAGAGCTGAGCTGCATTCTGTGTGGAGGTACATGGAATGGCCCTGTCCTCACCCCGTACCCAATCATGGACTCTGAAGCAGCTCTGCCAAACCCACACTGTCCCTCTCAGGAAGGCGAGCTCCTCACCGCCTTCCTTCCAATCAAGTTCATCTGCAAACAAATCGCCATGTACAACACAGGTCTGCAGGCAGTATGGCTGAAGATTCACACATATTACTTAAATTCACACAGCAATCATAGGAAGTATGTCAAATTGGCCCCATTTTACAGGTTACAAACCCAAAGTTCAAGGAGGTTTCTGATGAGAGATGGAATCTCAGAAACACTGACCTGGTAGCTTCCAACATCACACATACGCACAGTTCAGTCTCTCTCTCTCTCTCTGTCTCTCTGTCTCTCTCTTGTTTCCTTCTCTGTGTCCTGTCCCCCACTACACACACAGACAACTGAAAGAGTCTTGGAAGGGGGCAACATGGTCCCCAGCCCTGAGGAAGAGTTACAGTGAGTGGGCAGCACCC